>NC_069499.1:441400783-442000783 GCF_027579735.1 Bombina bombina
TTGTGTGTATCTGTTCCTGCACTCTGAGTTCCAATAAAACCAAATATCCTCACAGTAGCAAACCTCTGACAAAGCCGATTGGTCAGCAAAATGCATAAGGACATGCTTCCTTGATACCCCCCCCCCCCACTGAAATGAGCACAGATGCATCAACCGTCCTGTCTCCACTTGAACGGATGCTTAGCATTTCCTAAATCTGGGAGAGTGAGGTACTAAAACTTATCAATACTATAGACCTTTGGTCCCATTAGAAATACTAACTATTAAAAGATTCACACTGGAAAGTATTTTAATACTGTTTTTATAGGCATTTGCATTGCATAACTCTATTTGGAAACAGAAGGTTATACTGTCTATTTTCTATGAATAGTTTTAACTATAATCATTTTTACTTATATTATTTTTTTAGGGCACGTACTTAAATAAAAGTATTTTAAGAGACAAATAAAATATTTAAGGTATCAGAAACAAAAGTATATACTGCTGTATCTGAAATATCTCTGAAAACTACCTAGCACAAATTAACCCCTTAACCCCTTAATGATAAGCTTTTTGTCAGTACCCAGTTTTTTATATATATATATATATATATATATATATATATATCTCTTTTTTTTTAAATTTATTTATAAAAAAATATTCTTTCTGTAGTGTAGCGCCCCCCTCCAATGGATCATCATGCAGTTCCTCCTCCCCTTCTCTGTAATGTCGTGGATCCCTCCCTTTCCCTCTGTGTAAAAAGAATTCTGTAGCAGAAACCGCCTCCTGCAATTTTTGGACCACCTGCCTCCCTAATGATCCTCCCATACCACTATTGCAAGCTGATGCATACAGGGATACAGAGTGTCTCTGTTTGCATCATTGCTCTGCTTCATATAGTAATGGGAGCTGTGGCAGCACTTCCTTATCGTATGAAGACAGATTCCTTCTGCCTCTGGCTGTGCCCTTAGCTGACTGCAGCATGAAAGAAAAGTTTGGATGTAGCTACTACATCAGCATGGTACGCTGGGAAAAGTAACCTGTGACGTAGTAGCTACGTCAAGGTGGCTTAACCCCTTAATAACCTTGCTATTAGACCCTACCTCCCTCCTGAAGGCTTTCTAAAATAGCACGGCCTCACCATAAAAAGACTAGCGACGTACACTCTACCAAAGATGGCTGACACTAGTAAGAGGGGGAGGTAGGGTTAGTGAGCTGTTTGGGAGAGAGTCAGGAAGGTGAGAGGGTAAGGGTGGATCCTACACTGCAGAAAATAAAATAATAATAAAAAAAGAAAAAACGAAATGCCTTAAAACTTCATAGTTGCAGACTGTTTGCCAGTATCTAAGATGGTGGGTGACTAGTGATGGTGAGGGAGGGAATATAGCTGTGTGGTAGAGATCAGGTAGGAATCAGGGGGTGGGAGATGTCAGCTGGGAAGGTAATCTCTACACTGCAGCTAAACTTAAAGGGACAGTATAAACCATTTTTCATATAACTGCATGTAATAGACACTACTATAAAGGAATATATGCACAGATACTGATATAAAAATCCAGCATAAAACCGTTTAAAAACTTACTTAGAAGCTTCCAATTTAATCTTACTATCTGATTAACTCCTTCAATGCCCGGAATTTCAGCTTCAAGTAGCGGCCTTCTAATTACCAAAAACCAATGACAAACCAAAAATAGGGCAGCGCTAAAAAGCAGCAGAAACGGATATCCTTCAAATAAAGCTCATATGAGTATAAGTGTATGTGTGTACATACGTGGGATATAAAACAGAATACCTATAAAACTGATTTTACATCTGAGAGATATAAGATCTAGGTATTTTATACATTAAGAGATCCCCTTCACAAACCTAGATATTTATTTATCACTATTTTGTTAAATATAGTTTAGAACATTCTGTTCAGCTCACATACATTTTTATAATTATAGACACGAAGATTTGTGCGCATACTTCCACTCTCTTCTTATAAACACTTTATTATACACTGAATTATACTCTTCCATTCACAATGTAACTTACATTACATTTAATCCTGTTTACGATGCACGTTACACATCTAATTTCTTTACATCAATTATTTTTTTCTTTTCTCTATTCGCTATTTCTTTCAGGTCTAATATGGCTTCATTATGAGCACTAAAATACATTCACAATGTGATTTACATTTCATCTAATCCCATTCACAATGCAATTTACACGCCCAATTTTTTTACATACAACAGTTTTTCCTTTTATTTATTTTTTTCACTATTTCTTTAGGTCTTATATGGCTATTTCTTTAGGTTTAATATAGCTTCATTAGGTGAACTAAACTATATTTCGCTGTGATCACTAAATGTTTTGATTATCACTTTTTTTTGGGGGGGGGGGCAGATCACACTTAAAGGGACAGTATACACTAATTTTCATTTAACTGCATGTAATAGATGTTACTATAAAAAATAATATGCACAGATACTGATCTAAAAAATAAAACAGTTTAAAAACTTACTTAGAAGATCATAGTTTAGCACTGTTAAAAAGGTTAGCTGGAACACCCACTAAAAGTGGTTCTATAGCAAAACAAAAGCAGACACCCCCTCCCCCTTTCTCTGCATATGAAAAGACCCTTTACACAAACAGGAGCAAGCTGGAGTAGGCATACATCAGTATTCTCCTAAAACTTTGGGGCTTGGTTTAGAGTCGGAAAATCAGCGAAAATAAGCAAAAGTCTGAAAATAAGCAAAACTATACTTATATAAAAAAGCTGTATATATAAATGGATCTATAAAACATTTATAAAATAAAAATCTAGTGTATAATGTCCCTATAATTCCAGGCTTATTTAAAAAAGTGATCAAATCACAGTTTAGACAGTGTATCAAATCTTCATAAATAAAATCTGATTATTAGAGTTTTATTCATGACTGCCATTAAGTGTTTGGATGTTAAAGCATGTTATTTCATAAAGATATGCATTTAGCTTCTTAGGAATATCAAGAAAATTGCTATTAAACACACAAGGAATTCCATTAACCAATAATGGTAAATCAGATTGCACAACACTCTTCTTTCCAGTTGGCTGCTTATTTTTTTTTTTTGCCTCATGAGGGTCTTTGAAAAGTCTGCGTGGTTTATTTATTTATTTATTTATTTATTTATTTATTTATTTATGTATTTAATTCATTTCTTTAGCAAGTTTGCAGGCAAAATAATAACATTGTACAAATCAATCTCTGAAATAAAAGAGATGATTAAATTTATTGCACATAATCATAAGACACTTTCACAGAATGAATAGTTTCCCGCACTCACTTGAGACTTCAGTTTTAAAAACAGAAGTAAACACGAGAAGCCTGCCTACCCAACCTGAATGCAGGAATTGTAGCTTAGTTGTAATTCAATGTGTGCATGTAATTTTAAGGGATTTGGACAGGGACATTATCAGTATAGTGTTTGTTGGGTTATTGATTTGGCTAATTGTTATTAGCTTAAAAGTGCTTATTAATTGTTTAACTTTAATTGATTGACCAAGTAGAATTTGTATCTGTTTGGTAATATTGCTTCCTAACACCCAATAAGGTGTGGGTAATTTTATTGTGTTTCGCCCATGTGCTAAGCCAGTGTTCCATTTGAAAACATTTTGAAGTACTTGATAAGACAAGTAAGTCCTTTTAGCTGCTGAATACAGTAAGTGAAAAATGTCCCATAAATATGTTTTTAGGAGAAACAGGACTGGTGCATGTTAGGTATACATACAGAAAGAGAAGTGCTCTACTAGAATTGAACAGTAGCTTGATCTATGGTGATTTACCACCTGGGAGCATCCTCTTTTAGCCAAATTGTAGAACTTTCCTGAAGTCTGGTCCTGCCTAACAAGGTCAGTCCAGGCCTGAAATACCAGGCAATTCTCCTCTGAACAAGGAACATGGCAACCCCAGACAATCATTTTGGCTTTCTATGGGCCTCTTCAGTGAAGTGAAGCCATATTCCTATAAGCACATTGGACAAGTAGTTCCCATCTGTTTTCCACATAACCCCTAGAGAGACTTCCCCATGGTCATAATAATATATAAAGAAAGAGAAGTGCTCTACCAGGACTGAGCAGCAGGTCCGTAACTTGATCTGAGTTAAGTTACCACCTTGGGAGCTGCCTCTTTTATCCAAGTTGTACTTTCAGAGAGAAGATTCTGTAGCTTGTTCTATGGTGAGCTGCTTCTTTTAGCCCAAGGGGTAGATTTATTAACTGTGGCAGATCATGTCCACCCGACATCGCTAAATGCAGACAGCATACGCTGTCGGCATTTAACATTGCACAAGCATTTCTAGGGAAATGCTTGGGCAATGCCGCCCCCTGCACATTCGCTGCCAATTGTCCACTAGCAGGGGGTGTCAATCATTCCGATCGTATCTGATCAGGATGATTGCTGTCCGCCACCTCAAAGGTGGCAGATGAGTTAAGGAGCAGCGGTCTTAAAAAGGCTGCTTCTTAACTTACATTTCCAGTGAGCCAGAAGGCTTGCGCGGAATAAACAGCATCTGCTACTTCATAAATATACCCCCCAATTGTGCTGTTCATAGAGGAGATTCAGTAGCTTAATTTATGGCAAGTTACCACCTAGGAGTAGCCTCTTTTAGCCCAAATCTGATTTTCACAGAGGAGAGTTAGTAACTTAATCTATAGCCAGTTACCGCCTGGAAGCAGCCTCTTTTAGCCCAATTCTGCTTTTCACAGAGACAAGCATGTTAGGTTTAGGACAGTCTGATAAACAATATATAGGCTGATTTTGATTGCATCAACCTTGAAAAATGCACAGCTACAACTGTTAACATGCTGATAATTATAAAAGGACAGATTTAATCAACCCCATAGTTATCTAAGGTCAGCATTGCAAAAAAATTACGAACAGCTTATCATTTATGCAACATAATATCCTTTTAACTCATAAGGTGTTTAGCATTGAGACTCCCCACAATGGTGTTCCAGTCCATCAAACAACACTTTACACATCATTTCTTCAAATAGTATTTGAGACTTTTTAACTATCACAGTGATTTCTCCAACATTGGTGTGTCCGGTCCACGGCGTCATCCTTACTTGTGGGATATTCTCTTCCCCAACAGGAAATGGCAAAGAGTCCCAGCAAAGCTGGTCACATGATCCCTCCTAGGCTCCGCCCACCCCAGTCATTCTCTTTGCCGTTGCACAGGCAACATCTCCACGGAGATGGTTAAGAGTTTTTTGGTGTTTAAATGTAGTTTTTATTCTTCTATCAAGTGTTTGTTATTTTAAAATAGTGCTGGTATGTACTATTTACTCTGAAACAGAAAAGGATGAAGATTTCTGTTTGTAAGAGGAAGATGATTTTAGCAGACAGTAACTAAAATCGATTGCTGTTTCCACATAGGACTGTTGAGATGAAGTAACTTCAGTTGGGGGAAACAGTTAGCAGACTTTTCTGCTTACGGTATGACTAGCCATATTTCTAACAAGACTGTGTAATGCTGGAAGGCTGTCATTTCCCCTCATGGGGACCGGTAAGCCATTTTCTTAGTCAAAAACAAACAGAATAAAGGGCTTATTATGGGCTAAAAAACTGGTAGACATTTTTATGGGCTAAATCGATTGCTTTATTTGTGCATATTACTCAAATTTAGGCTAACAATTGACATTTATAATCTTGGGGAACGTTTATAAAACGGCAGGCACTGTATTGGACACCTTTTTCAGTCAGGGGGCCTTTCTAGTCATAGACTGAGCCTCATTTTCGTGCCATTAATGCGCAGTTGTTTTTTGAGAGGAGGGCATGCAGATGCATGTGTGAGGATCTAAGAATCTCTGAAAAAGCTTTTAGAAGGTGTCATTTGGTATCTTATTCCCCTCAGGGCTTGGTTGGGTCTTAGCAAAGACTGTATCTGGGACTGTATAGGGGTTAAATTGAAAAACGGCTCCGGTTCCGTTATTTTAAGGGTTAAAGTTCTGAAATTTGGTGTGCAATACTTTTAAGGCTTTAAGACACTGTGGTGAAAATTTGGTAATTTTTGAACAATTCCTTCATACTTTTTCACATATTCAGTAATAAAGTGTTTTCTGTTTGAAATTTAAAGTGACAGTAACGGTTTTATTTTAAAACGTTTTTTGTGCATTGTTGACAAGTTTAAGCCTGTTTAACATGTCTGTACCTTCAGATACGCTATGTTCTATATGTATGAAAGCCAATGTGTCTCCCCATTTAAATTTATGTGATAATTGTGCCATAGCGTCCAAACAAAGTAAGGACAGTACTGCCACAAATAATGATATTGCCCAAGATGATTCCTCAAATGAGGGGAGTAAACATGATACTACATCATCTCCTACTGTGTCTACACCAGTTTTGCCCATGCAGGAGGCCCCTAGTACATCTAGTGCGCCAATACTTATTACCATGCAACAATTAACGGCTGTAATGGATAACTCCATAGCAAATCTTTTATCCAAAATGCCTACTTATCAGAGAAAGCGCGATTGCTCTGTTTTAAACACTGAAGAGCAAGAGGACGCTGATGATAATTGTTCTGTCATACCCTCACACCAATCTGAAGGGGCCATGAGGGAGGTTTTGTCTGAGGGAGAAATTTCAGATTCAGGAAAAATTTCTCATCAAGCTGAACCTGATGTTGTGACATTTAAATTTAAATTAGAACATCTCCGCGCACTGCTTAAGGAGGTGTTATCTACTCTGGATGATTGTGACAATTTGGTCATTCCAGAGAAATTATGCAAGATGGACAGGTTCCTAGAGGTTCCGGTGCCCCCCGACGCTTTTCCTATACCCAAGCGGGTGGCGGACATAGTAAATAAAGAGTGGGAAAAGCCCGGCATATCTTTTGTTCCTCCCCCTATATTTAAGAAATTATTTCCTATGGTCGACCCCAGAAAGGACTTATGGCAGACAGTCCCCAAGGTCGAGGGGGCAGTTTCTACTCTAAACAAACGCACTACTATTCCTATCGAAGATAGTTGTGCTTTCAAAGATCCTATGGATAAAAAATTGGAAGGTTTGCTTAAAAAGATTTTTGTACAGCAAGGCTACCTTCTACAACCAATTTCATGCATTGTTCCTGTCACTACGGCAGCGTGGTTCTGGTTCGAGGAACTAGAAAAGTCGCTCAGTAGAGAAACTCCATATGAGGAGGTTATGGACAGAGTTCACGCACTTAAATTGGCTAACTCTTTTATTTTAGATGCCGCTTTGCAATTAGCAAAATTAGCGGCGAAAAATTCAGGGTTTGCTATTGTGGCGCGCAGAGTGCTTTGGCTAAAGTCTTGGTCAGCGGATATGTCATCCAAGACAAAATTACTTAACATTCCTTTCAAAGGTAAAACTTTATTTGGACCTGATTTGAAAGATTATTTCAGACATCACTGGGGGAAAGGGCCACACCCTTTCACAGGATAGGTCTTTTAAGGCTAAAAATAAGCCTAATTTTCGTCCCTTTCGCAGAAATGGACCAGCCTCTAATTCTGCATCCTCTAAGCAAGAGGGTAATGCCTCACAACCCAAACCAGCCTGGAAACCAATGCAAGGCTGGAACAAGGGTAAGCAGGCCAAGAAGCCTGCCACTGCTAACAAGACAGCATGAAGGAGTAGCCCCCGATCCGGGACCGAATCTGGTGGGGGGCAGACTCTCTCTCTTTGCTCAGGCTTGGGCAAGAGATGTTCAGGATCCTTGGGCGCTAGAAATAGTTTCTCAAGGTTATCTCCTGGAATTCAAGGAACTACCCCCAAGGGGAAGGTTCCACAAGTCTCACTTATCCTCAAACCAAATAAAGAGACAGGCATTCTTACATTGTGTAGAAGACCTGTTAAAGATGGGAGTGATACACCCAGTTCCAATAAAGGAACAAGGAATGGGATTTTATTCCAATCTGTTCGTAGTTCCCAAAAAAGAGGGAACGTTCAGACCAATTTTGGATTTGAAGATCCTAAACAAATTTTCTCAGGGTACCATCGTTCAAAATGGAAACTATTCGAACGATTCTACCCACCATCCAGGAAAGTCAATTTATGACTACCGTGGATCTAAAGGATGCGTACCTACATATCCCTATCCACAAGGAACATCATCAGTTCCTAAGGTTCGCTTTTCTGGACAAACATTACCAGTTTGTGGCTCTTCCATTCGGATTAGCCACTGCTCCAAGGATTTTCACAAAGGTGCTAGGGTCCCTTCTAGCGGTTCTAAGACCAAGGGGCATTGCAGTAGTACCTTACTTGGACGACATTCTAATACAAGCGTCGTCCCTGTCAAAGGCAAAGGCTCATACGGACATCGTTCTAGCCTTTCTCACATCTCACGGATGGAAGGTGAACAAAGAAAAGAGTTCTCTGTCCCCGTCAACAAGAGTTCCCTTCTTGGGAACAATAATAGATTCCTTAGAAATGAGGATTTTTCTGACAGAGGTCAGAAAATCAAAACTTCTAAGCTCTTGTCAAGTGCTTCATTCTGTTCCTCGTCCTTCCATAGCGCAGTGCATGGAAGTAATAAGATTGATGGTTGCAACAATGGACATAGTTCCTTTTGCACGAATTCATCTAAGACCATTACAACTGTGCATGCTCAAACAGTGGAATGGGGATTATACAGACTTGTCTCCAATGATTCAAGTAGATCAAAAGACCAGAGATTCACTCCGTTGGTGGCTGACCCTGGACCATCTGTCCCAGGGAATGAGCTTCCGCAGGCCGGAGTGGGTCATTGTCACGACTGACGCCAGTCTAGTGGGCTGGGGTGCGGTCTGGGAATCCCTGAAAGCTCAGGGTCTATGGTCTCGGGAAGAGTCTCTTCTCCCGATAAACATTCTGGAACTGAGAGCGATATTCAATGCTCTCAGAGCTTGGCCTCAACTAGCAAAGGCCAAATTCATAAGGTTCCAATCAGACAACATGACGACTGTTGCTTATATCAATCATCAAGGGGGAACAAAGAGTTCCTTGGCGATGAAAGAAGTGACCAAAATAATTCAATGGGCGGAGGATCACTCCTGCCACTTGTCTGCGATCCACATCCCAGGAGTGGAAAATTGGGAAGCAGATTTTCTGAGTCTTCAGACATTTCATCCGGGGGAGTGGGAACTCCATCCGGAAATCTTTGCCCAAATAACTCAATTATGGGGCATTCCAGACATGGATCTGATGGCGTCTTGTCAGAACTTCAAGGTTCCTTGCTACGGGTCCAGATCCAGGGATCCCAAGGCGACTCTAGTAGATGCACTAGTAGCTCCTTGGATTTTCAACCTAGCTTACGTATTCCCACCGTTTCCTCTCATTCCCAGGCTGGTAGCCAGGATCAATCAGGAGAGGGCCTCGGTGATCTTGATAGCTCCTGCGTGGCCACGCAGGACTTGGTATGCAGACCTGGTGAATATGTCATCGGCTCCACCATGGAAGCTACCTTTGAGACAGGACCTTCTTGTTCAAGGTCCATTCGAACACCCAAATCTGGTCTCCCTCCAACTGACGGCTTGGAGATTGAACGCTTGATTCTATCAAAGCGTGGGTTTTCAGATTCGGTGATAGATACTCTGGTTCAGGCCAGAAAACCTGTAACTAGAAAAATTTACCATAAAATATGGAAAAAATATATCTGTTGGTGTGAATCCAAAGGATTCCCATGGAATAAGATAAAAATTCCTAAGATTCTCTCCTTTCTTCAAGAAGGTTTGGAGAAAGGATTATCTGCAAGTTCTCTAAAGGGACAGATCTCTGCTTTATCTGTCTTACTACACAAAAGACTGGCAGCTGTGCCAGATGTTCAAGCATTTGTTCAGGCTCTGGTTAGGATCAAGCCTGTTTACAGACCTTTGACTCCTCCCTGGAGTCTAAATCTAGTTCTTTCAGTTCTTCAAGGGGTTCCGTTTGAACCCTTACATTCCATAGATATTAAGTTACTATCTTGGAAAGTTTTGTTTTTGGTTGCAATTTCTTCTGCTAGAAGAGTTTCAGAGTTATCTGCTCTGCAGTGTTCTCCTCCTTATCTGGTGTTCCATGCAGATAAGGTGGTTTTGCGTACTAAGCCTGGTTTCCTTCCTAAAGTTGTTTCTAACAAAAATATTAACCAGGAGATAGTTGTACCTTCTTTGTGTCCGAATCCAGTTTCAAAGAAGGAACGTTTGTTACACAATTTGGACGTTGTCCGTGCTCTAAAGTTCTATTTAGAGGCTACTAAAGATTTCAGACAAACATCTTCCTTGTTTGTTGTTTATTCTGGTAAAAGGAGAGGTCAAAAAGCGACTTCTACCTCTCTTTCCTTTTGGCTTAAAAGCATTATCCGATTGGCTTATGAGACTGCCGGACGGCAGCCTCCTGAAAGAATCACAGCTCACTCCACTAGGGCTGTGGCTTCCACATGGGCCTTCAAGAACGAGGCTTCTGTTGACCAGATATGTAAGGCAGCGACTTGGTCTTCACTGCACACTTTTGCCAAATTTTACAAATTTGATACTTTTGCTTCTTCGGAGGCTATTTTTGGGAGAAAGGTTTTGCAAGCTGTGGTGCCTTCCGTTTAGGTGACCTGATTTGCTCCCTCCCTTCATCCGTGTCCTAAAGCTTTGGTATTGGTTCCCACAAGTAAGGATGACGCTGTGGACCGGACACACCAATGTTGGAGAAAACAGAATTTATGCTTACCTGATAAATTACTTTCTCCAACGGTGTGTCCGGTCCACGGTCCGCCCTGGGTTTTTTTAATCAGGTCTGATGAATTATTTTCTCTAACTACAGTCACCACGCTATCATATGGTTTCTCCTATATATATTTCCTCCTGTCCGTCGGTCGAATGACTGGGGTGGGCGGAGCCTAGGAGGGATCATGTGACCAGCTTTGCTGGGACTCTTTGCCATTTCCTGTTGGGGAAGAGAATATCCCACAAGTAAGGATGACGCCGTGGACCGGACACACCGTTGGAGAAAGTAATTTATCAGGTAAGCATAAATTCTGTTTTTTGCATGGTACATTTATGGGTTTTTTTTTGTTTTTTTTGTCTGATGTGACACAATTAGTTGTAGATTTATGTAAACAATACCTGTCACATTTTGAAGACTGATGCAATAATCTATTAAATCATTGGCTGTCTAATAGAGTCTTAATATATCTTCAGAGAGTTTCTTCCAAGTTTTAACTGAAAAATCTATTTCAGGTTTCAAAGGATGACAGAAGTGATATTGAATCAAGTTCAGATGATGAAGATTCAGTATCTCGCATAAAAAAACCACACAGTCCCACCACCAATGGGATCAACGGTGCAAATGGAATGAACGGATATCTTATTGGAGCAGGATGTTCCGAAGGACATTAGATCTATTGTCAACAAAACAAACTGTTTGCTACTGCTGGAAACATTGAGTAACTTGTGAATGCAGTTTCTTCGTATATATATATATCTGCATCAGAAATCAATATAGGAATATCAAAGTATTCAAATAGTGCGCTGCCATTTATTTTTTATTTTTGTGAATGATGAAAGAATTACAATCAATATTATGTAAGCATGCTTTTTGTTTTGTCAGTAATTGATACATTTTCAAAAGTATTTTCACCAGGCTGAATGTTATTTATTTTTATATATGTTTTCTAATTATTGATTAAAACAATGTACTGAACAATTTATTTTAATGATGGTAATTGACCTGCCCTATGTTTAAATTCTTTATATTATTACATGCTATCACCTAGATTACGAGTTTTGCGCTAAACAGGGTGCGAAACTAACGCCAAAAAAGTTGCTGATTGTGCACGTTTTCCCCCATAGACATCAATGGGGAAAAAGTGTTAGAAAAATCTCTGTAACGCAACCCCATTGATGTCTATGGGGAAAAAAAAGTTACGTTTAAACCTAACATAAACCCCTAGTCTAAACAATCCTAATCCGCTACCCACAAGATCGCCAACATCTAAATAAAGCTATTAACCACTATTACGCTGCTCCCCACATCGCCGCAACACTATAATATTTATTAACCCCTAAACCTTAGGCCTCCCACATCGCCGCCATTAAATAAACCTATCAACCCCTAAACCTCCGGCCTCCCACATCACCGCCACTAAATAAACTTATTAACCCCTAAACCTCCGGGCCTCCCACATTGCCGCTACTAAATAAGCCTATTAACCCCTAAACCGCCAGCCCCCCCCACATCGCAAAACACTAAATTAAACTAACACCCCCTAACTTAAAATTAACATTTCAAAATAACTATCTTAAAATAAATGAAAACTTACCTGTGAAATAAAAATAAACTTAACATTAAACTATAAATTAACCTAACATTACTATTCTAATAAAATAAAAAAATACTTCCAATTAAAAAATCTAAATGACAAATTTTAAAAAACCTAACCATGAAAAAAAGTAACAATTTAAAAATCTAAAATTACAAAAAATAATAAACACTAAATTACAAAAATAAAAAACAGTAAACTTACAAAAAATAATAAACAAAATTATCAAAAACAAAAAAAATTACACCTAATCTAATAGTCCTATAAAAATAAAAGACCCCCCAAAATAAAAACACCCCCTAACCTACAATAAACTACCAATAGCCTGTAAACGGGCCTTTGTAGGGCATTGCCCTAAGTTAAACAGCTCTTTTACCTGTAAAAAAATATACAAAGTAAAACCCACCACCCAACCAACCACCCAAAATAAAAATCCTAACTCTAAAAAAACCCCTAAGCTAACCATTGAGCCTAAAGGAAGATTAGTATGGGCATTGCCCTTAAAAGGGCATTCAGATATTTTTTACTGCCCTTAAAAAGGCATTCAGCTCTTTTACAAAAGCCCAAAGCCATAATCTAAAAAAAACACCCAAAAAAATGAAAATAAAAACCTAACACTAACCCCATAAAATCTACCCATGGTTCCTGAAGTCCAGACATCCATCTTCATCCAGGCGACGAGAAGTCTTTTATCCAGGCAGCGACACCTTCATCCATTTTGGGGTCTTCTATCTTCATCCCGGCAGCAGCCAATAGGATTTCTGTAGCTTTCATCCTATTGGCTGTTTGAGCACCCAATATGATTTCAGAAGCTCTCATCCTTTTGGCTGATTTGAATTTGAAGAATCAAATCAGCCAATAGGAATACAAGGTACGCCATTTTGAAGCGGCTACTGTGCATTCAACTTCAGTGTACGGCGGTGAACGTATGAAAAGGACATTCCGCGCAGGATGGGATCAGCTTCCAGGAAAGCTCCGCTCCGTGCTGAGATGGATGAAGGTGTTGCCACCTGGATGAAAACTTCTTGTCGGCTGGATGAAGATGGATTTCCAGACTTCAGGAACCGGGAATAGATTTTATGGGGTGTTAGTTTTATTTTTTGGGGTGTTTTTTTTAGATTAGGGCTTTGGGTTTTTGTAAAAGAGTGATTTTAAAGGAAGTGAAAGAGATCTGAATGCCCCTTTAAGGGCAATGCCCATACAAATGCCCCTTTAGGGGCAATGGGTAGCTTAGATTTTTTTTAGAGTTAGGTTTTTTATTTTGGGGGGTTGGTTGGGTGGTGGGTTTTACTGTTGGGGGGAATTTGAATTTTTTTACAGGTAAAAGAGCTGTTTAAAGGGCCATTATACAATCATTTTTTCTTTGCATAAATGTTTTGTAGATGATCTATTTATATAGCCCATAAAGTTATTTTTATTTTATTTATTTTTTAAATGTAGTTTTGCTTATTTTTAAATAACATTGCTCTGATTTTCAGACTCCTAACTAAGCCCCAAAGTTTTATGAGAATATCGTCAGCTACCTACTCCAGCTTGCTTCTGTTTGTGTAAAGGGTCTTTTCATATGCAAAAGAAGGAGGAGGGGGGTAGTGTCTTATTTCCCACTTACAGTGGGCTTTCCAACTACCTTTTCAATGGTGCTAAACTGAGAGCTTCTAAGTAAGTTTTTAAACAGTTTTATACTGGATTTTTATATCAGTATCTGTGCATCTTATTCTTTATAGTAGTGTCTATTACATGCAGTTATATGAAAATGAGTGTATACTGTCCCTTTAACTTAGGGCAATGCCATACAAAAGGCCAGCTATTGGTAGTCTAGGGGGGTGTTTTTATTTTCGAGGGGCTTTTTTTTATCTTTTTGGGCTATTAGATTAGGTGTAATTGTTTTTATTTTTGATAAATTTGTTCATTTTTTGTAAGCTTAGTGTCTTTTAATTTTCGTAATTTAGTGTTTTTTTTATTTTTGTAATTTAAGATTTTTTTATTTTTTTTCGTAGTGTTATGTTTTTTTAAATTTGTAATTTAAATTTTTTAATTGGTAGTATTTTTTTTTATTAGAATAGTAATGTTAGGTTAATTTATAGTTAGGTCTATTTTTATTTCACAGGTAAGATTTCATTTATTTTAAGATAGTTGTGTTAGGTTTAGGGGTTAATAGTTTAACTTAGTGTTTTGCGATGTGGGGGGCTGGCGATTTAGGGGTTAATAGGTTTATTATAGTGTCTGTTATGTCAGGGAGCGGCGGATTAGGGGTTAATAGCTTTATTATAGTGTTGGCGATGTGGGTGGCAGATTAGGGGTTAATAGGTTTATTTAATGGGTGTTATTGTACTTTGTAACACTTTAGTTATGAGTTTTGTGAAACATATTTGTTTCACAAAATCCATAATGACTGCTCTCAGATGGCAGTATGGATCGTGTCCGTATAGGCTGTAACGCAAGCTTTTTAGCCTGAACGCACAACCTGTAATACCGACGCTATGAAAATCCTACACCAAAATGTAATTTTTTTGAGTGCGGAATGGACGTTGCATTACAGGCTAAAATGTTTGCGGTAAAGCTATACCAACACAACTCGTAATATGCGTTCCTGGCCATTACGCCGTACCGCAACATTTGTAATCTAGTGGTATGTAATCTAATACCTACCATGTTGGATTATCACAAATACATGTTAGATTATCACAAATACATTGATACATTTTATTTGTCAAATTTAGCAAAAATGTAAAAAAAAAAAAAAATATTCTATGCTTATCAGTTTACATTTATGTTATTTTGGTATAAATCATAAAATTCAAGTTACATTTTTTTTAAAAGGCTAACAATCTCAAAATAATGATGTAGGGAAAACCTAGACAAATCAACTGTTATCTGTCTATATGTTGTAGGAAGATGAACAAGATAAATACACTTGTGCAAACACAAAGGGGGATAATTCTCTAATTTTACAGTAAATAGAAGTACCAAATTAGTTTGTTTTTCAAATTTTGACTATAAAATCAAAATTAGGCTTGCATAATCCAGACAGAGCATGCAGTTTTAAACAATATCCTAATTTACTTCTATTACCAAATTTGCTTTGTTCTTTTGGTATCCTTTGTTAAAAGTAAACCTTGGGTGAGCCAATAGCAAGGGGCTTATAAGTGCAGTCACTAATCAGTAGCTAGCTCCCATTATTTCATTGCTGCTGCTGAACCTACTTATGGATGCTTTTCAACAAAGGAAAATAAGAGATTAAATAAACAAATAATAAAAATAAAAATTGAAAAGTTGTTTAAAATGTCATGCTCTGTATGAATCATAACAGTTTAATTTTGGCTTTACTGTCCCTTTAAGTCCATTCACTACTTCAGATATCAGCATAGCAACTAATGGCAAAACATATAAACTAATAAAAATAAACGTGATTATGAATTAGCACAGCTGCCCCACATAATGTCATTCACCTTCCTTGTTGCTTCAGCACAGTAGATAAGTGATGTATTTTATTGCTCTCTCATGTCACTCTATAATTGCTTTCGAGGTTACAGTAAGGCATAAGTATTATTGAACACTTCATATTAAATATTATACTGCCATTACATCAATGATCTAACTGCATTAGAGGCATTGCAAGGGCATAAGGCACCCAAGGGCAAGACCCTTTATCTGCAGCGCTCCCCCCAACCATAGCTCCATAGCCCTGACAAATTGCAGGTCTCTTCACAAGGAAATTAGATATAACATACAATTCTATATAAAAAACAAATTATACTTAACTGATAACTTTCTTTTCTTCTGACGGGGAGAGTCCACAGCTGTATTCATTAGTTTTGGCAATTCAGAACCTGGCCACCAGGAGGAGGCAAAGATACCCCAGCCAAAGGCTTAAATACCTCCGCCACTTCCCTCATCCCACAGTCATTCTGCCAAGGGAACATGGAACAGTAGGAAAAATATCAGATGAAAAAAAGGTGCCAGAAGAATAAACAAAAAACATGGCCGCCCCCCTCATAAAAGAGAGGGGAGGGGAGCTGTGGACTCTCCCCGTCAGAAGAAAAGAAAATTATGAGGTAAGCATAATTTGTTTTTCTTCTTAAACAGGGAGAGTCCACAGCTGCATTCATTACTTTTGGGAAAACAATACTCAAGCTATAGAGGACACTGAATGCAAAAAAAGGGCGGGTAGACAAGGCGGCCCATTCGAAGGGCACCACCGCCTGAAAATACCCAAACCAAACAAAAACTGCTGTACTGAGCAGAACAAAAAGGACTGAAAGGACTAAGTAACTGCCCAACAGTTAAATCCAGCAAGGCCCAGATAGACCGCTCAAAGGCACTAGAATCCACCGACCACATAGCCCCCGAAGAGACAAGTCCTGCCGGCTCTAAGCCCGTACCAATTCCACATATTTACACTTATACATGCACACATACACACACACATATACATGTATAAATACTCACACATACATACACACACATATACATGCATACACACTCATACATACACACACATACACACATATACATGTATAAACACTCACATATACATACACACACATATACATGCATACACACTCATACATACACACACATACACACATATACATGTATAAATACTCACATATACATACACACACATATACATGCATACACACTCATACATACACACACATACACACATATACATGTATAAACACTCACATATACATACACACACATATACATGCATACACACTCATACATACACACACATACACACATATACATGTATAAACACTCACATATACATACACACACATATACATGCATACACACTCATACATACACACACATACACACATATACATGTATAAACACTCACATATACATACACACACATATACATGCATACACACTCATACATACACACACATACACACATATACATGTATAAACACTCACATATACATACACACACATATACATGCATACACACTCATACATACACACACATACACACATATACATGTATAAACACTCACATATACATACACACACATATACATGCATACACACTCATACATACACACACATACACACATATACATGTATAAACACTCACATATACATACACACACATATACATGCATACACACTCATACATACACACACATACACACATATACATGCATACACACTCATACATACACACATACATGTATACACACTCACACATACATACACACATATACATGTATAAATACTCACACATACATACACACACATATACATGCATACACACTCATACATACACACACATACACACATACACACTCATACATACACACATACATACACACATACACACTCATACATACACACATACACACTCATACATACACACATACATGTATACACACTCACATATACATACACACACATACACACATATACATGTATAAACACTCACATATACATACACACACATACACACATATACATGTATAAACACTCACATATACATACACACACATATACATGCATACACACTCACACATACATACACACATATATGTACAAACATACACAAACACACATATACCCACACTCCTACATGCACATATACATACAAACATACACTCATACACACACTCATCTATATATACATGCGCACACACACACATGCATACACACATACATTTTAAAAACCTGCACAAACTAGAGCAAGCTCTGTGTGTACACATTACAGGGAACACTGGTTCCCAGTATAGCCTGTGGGCCCCAAAAGACTGGATCAATTGCCCCCCTCTACCCGCCTCGCTATGTCACTGGCATTAGAGCTATGAATTGTAGGAGCTAGAATTAACTTAGAGGGTTTTAATTGGGTATGTAATAATTAACTCTTTATTGTAATGGAGCCATGTTTATTTGAGGTAATTATGGTCCAGGGTTTTGTAGCCACACTGTGGCAGTTGCATCTGTTTTTTAGAGGATATCAGTCATTTTATAGTGCTCCTTGAAGATGATAGATCTAAAGGGAACACTGTAGGGGCTCCGTGAATGACATATACAATTTCTCAAGCATTATTGAAAATCTTTAAAGTTAAATGTTTAGGAAAATGTAAACCGCCTTGTAAAGGCTTATGCAATCTCTCCGTATGGTCTAAATAAGAGCAGTTTGAATATCCCCAGAGGTTAAATGACATCAGGAAAGGCCTATCGCTGGGTTACTTCACAATAGGACCTGCAATATGACTTCTTTGTGAGCACAATACTTCCTAGCTATGCGAATGTGAGCTTGTGTTCACATTCACCTAGATTGCGAGTTTTGCGTTGCGGCTTTTAACACTGAAAAAATGGCAATTTCAGTGTAAAAGCAGGAGCACTATTGAGAGTCGTGTCAGTGTAGCTATACCGCAAGCATTGTAGCCTTTAACGCAATGTCAATCCTGCACTCAAAAAAATGAAGTTTTTGTGTGAGATTTCCATAGTGCCGTTATTACAGGTTGTGTGGTAAGGCTAGAATGCTTGCGTTACCGCCGTTTCCCGACTTCGCCGCCACTATAATAAAGTTATTAACCCCTATTCCGCCGCTCCCCGAGATCGCCGCCACTAAATAAAACTTTTGACCCCTAAACATCTGGCCTACCACATCTCTGCCACTAAATAAACCTATTAACCCCTAAACCGCCAGCCCCCCACATTGCAAAACACTAAATTAAACTATAAACCCCTAAACCTAACACCCCCCCAACTTTAAATTAAAATTACAATATAACTCTATTTAAATAAATCAAAACTTACCTGTGAAATAAAAATATTTGAAACTATAAATTAACCTAACATATATCTAAATTACAAATTTAAAAAAAAACTAACACTACGAAAAAAAATTAAAATCTGTCTACCAAAAATAATAAACACTAAAATTATGAAAAATAAAAAAATACTATGATTGCAAAAAATAATAAACGAAATTCTCAAAAATAAAAACAATTACACCTAATCTGATAGCCCTATAAAAATAAAAAAGCCCCCAGAATAAAAACACCCCCTAGCCTACAATAAACTACCAATATTCCTTAAAAGGGCCTCTTGTAGGGCATTGCCCAAAATTAATCAGCTCTTTTACCTGTAAAAAAAATACAAAGTCCCCCCCAACAGTAAAACCCACCACCTAACCAACCCCCCAAAATAAAAAATCTAACTCTAAAAAGAACCTAAGCTACCCATTGCCTCTAAAGGGGCATTTGTATGGGCATTGCCCTTAAAAGGGAATTTAGCTTTTTTTTATTGCCCTTAAAAGTGCATTTAGCTCTTTTACAAATTGCCTAAACCCTAATCTAAAAAAAAAAAACACCCAAAAAAATAACACTAACCCCAGAAACTCACGGTTTCTGAAGACGGGAAATCCAGGCGGCGACGCAGAGCTATCCTGGATCCCATCCTACGCAGAGTGTCCTCTTCATACGGTCTCCGCCGTACACTGAAGTTGAATGCAAGGTAGTCCCTTGCATTCCTATTGGCTGATTTGATTCTTCAAATTCAAATTAGCCAATAGGATGAGAGCTTCTGAAATCCTATTGGCTTTTCAGAAACTTGTAAGTGAAATAACGCACTTTTGTTGCGTTCATTTCGCACCCTCTTTTGTTGCGTTCGTTTCGCACCCTCTTTAGTGCAAAACTCGTAATCTAGGTGAATGTGCGCATGTAATACCACGTCATATTAGCATAAACTGGTTTTACTCAGTGGCGCACTAATATTGCTTTCGCAAAAGCGATATTTAGTGCTCCACTTGTAATTTGGCTCAAAATAAGACCATTTTCCACAGCTCTAAAGACTTTTGTGGGTCCCATTAAATAGTAGGTCCCTCTAACATCTTCCATCAGAAAACCCTGGCCAAAGCCCTGTTTCCCATATATACAACAGCTGCCTGTATCAAGAATATTTGGACCTCAATCAGATGCTAGCCTAATACAGGTAAGTAGTCTTCCTCTTCTGTTACTTACTATTTTAGTAGCAGGCAGTTTTGCTCCCTGTTGCTTCAAACAGTCTCAGGTTTCTACTTAGATCTTTGTATTGTATCCCACTCAGAAGGTTGTACAGACCCAGTCAAAATTCTTAGCTGTTGGAAAGAAAACAAAATTCACAAATTGTTCCGTAAAACTACTGATAATAGGATTATTCCTCTCAGGAATTTATTCCAGTCTTAGTAAACTTGTTTACCCAACTGGATCTCAAGAATGACTTATTGGTCTTTTTACATTTTTTACCACCAAAACGTTTCTTCTTTAGACTTAGTTGATTCCATTTGTCTTATTTCAGCTCTTTGGTTAAGATAGAATATATTGGTTGTTGACATAGACAAAATAATTTCATGGCATTGTCTTCTTCAGCCAAAAACTTGATTTTATACAATTTTGGCCATGTCACCCAACTGAATCTCCATGAAACAACTTCCTTAAATCATCAGCAGTTTATTGGTCTTGATTCAGGCTATTTTACAAGAGCAATTGTAGTAACCATTATTAATAACCTGCTGGTTATGTTACTAATCATGTTATTTCAGCTGGGAATAATTGTCTAGTTTGTCATCGTATGAGGACTATTAAATGTGTATAAACCCTGCCAAATTGTTTTCATGATGCCTTAACACTTAAAAATGTACATCCCCAATTTTTTAGAAAGTTGGAACAGTATGGAAAATACAAAAAAACAACCTAAAAGAGTCATTTGAAAATTCAGTTCACCGTGCACTATATTGAAAACACATTATTTGATGTTTTACTTGGTGAATTAAATGTATTTTTGAAACTATACACTCATTTCAAATCTGATGACTGCAACACACTGTGTAACATCACCTTTTCTTTTAATAACACTTAATAAACATTTGGGAACTGAAGACACCATTTGGTGAAGTTTAGCAAGCAGAATTTCCCCCATTCATCCATTATGCATGTCTTCAGCTCTACGGGGCCTTCATTGCCTTATTTTGCGCTTCATAATGCTGCCACACATTCTCAATCGGAGACAGGTCAGGACTGCAGGCAGGCCATGCTAGCACCTGTACTATCTGCTTACGCAACCATGCGCTTGTAATCCAGGCAGAATGTGGTTTGGCGTTGTCCTGAAGGAAAATGAAGGGACGTCCCTGGAAAAAACAACGTCTGGATGGCAGCATATTTTGCTACAAAATGTATACATATCTTTCTGCATTAATGGTGCCCTCACAGATGTGCAAGTTACCCATGCCATGGACACTTACACCCCCCCCCCATACCATGACAGGTGCTGTTTTTTGGACCTGACGCTGATAACAGCTTGAATGGTCCTTTTCCTCTTTGGCCCAGAGAACAAGATGGCTATTTTTTCCAAAAACTCTTTGAAATGTTGACTCATCTGACCACAATACATAATTCCACTGTGCTACTATCCATGTCAGATGAGACCGAGCCCAGAGAAGTTGGTGGCGCTTCTGGACAGTGTTGATGTATGGCTTCTGCTTTGCATAGTAAAGCCTTAACTTGCACCTTTGGATGAAGCGGCAAATGGTGTTGACTGACAAAGGTTTACCAAAGTATTCTGAGCCCATGTCAGGATATCCATTACAGACTCATGACAGTTTTTGAGACAGTGACGTCTGAGGGATCAGAGATCAAGCACATTCAGAAGTAGTTGTCAGTCTTGCCCTTTATGCACCGAGATTTGACTGGATTCCTTGAATCTTTTAATTATATTGTGCACTGTAGAAGGTGAAATGCCCAAACCTACCGATTTGTCTTTGGGAATGTTGTTCTCAAAGTTTTTTATTATTCACTGACGCATCTGTTGGCATATTGGCGACTCATCCTTACTCTAGAAGGACAGGACCTTTTTTGGAGGCTCCTTATATACTGTGATTACATGATTGCCCTCAACTTTCCACTTGTCACATCGCTATTAGATCTAAATTGCCCCTGTCCCAACTTTTTTGGAATGTGTTGCAGTGATCATATTTGAAATGAGTGTATATTTTAAAAAATACATTAAATTCACCAAGAAAACCATCAAAAAATGTGTTAATAATGTGTTTTCAATACATCACAGGGTGAATTGAATCTTCAAATTACTCTTTTTTTTGTTTTTTTGAATTTTCCATACTTCCCTAACTCGGAATTGGGGTTGTATAATTTTCCCTTTGTTTAACATCATATTTAGGTTTCAGATGTAGAAGCTTTAGATATAGATTAGGTCAGTAGTTATAATTAAGTTTATAATACTCTTGACCCTTCCACTCTGTACCTGCTTAAATAAATACACAACACAATCATGGGGTACAAAGGCCGCAGCTTTTATTTATAAACATATTTTAAATTAAACCACACAAGGCTTGCCCATAGCAGTCCCATATTCCACTTTTAAACACCTTACCCACCAAGCTCTCTCCTGCCTCTCCAGGAGGTACCCCTAACTGCTATTCCAAGGCAAGCACTCCGCCCACTGCTGCGACGAACTTCCTAACTACAGGGAGGGAGAGAGGGAGCTTCTTCCCCCACGGACCTTGTTAAATTATTTGGCGCTCTTTTTGTCCCCGCCTCTTCTTTTTATAATGAATCCTCCTGCTCTTCCTCTTCTACTATTGCCCAATCCTCTGTGCTATACCTACGTTAGGGTCACCTGCCCCTACGTAGTAGGCATTCCTCCAGGGCTCCAAACTATTTGTTTTGCTAATGAAAGCTGTATACTCGATTATTACCTTTTCCTGTATTGTAGAGATTTTGGCTGCTTAATGGGACAGTATACACCAATTTTCTTATAACTACATGTAATAGACACTACTATAAAGAATAATATGCACAACTACTGATCTAAAAATCCAGTATAAAACCATTTAAAAACATACTTAGAAGCTCCCAGTTTAGCTCTTTTGAAAAGGTTAGCTGGAACAGCCACTGAAAATGGTTGCATACCAAAAAGAGAAGACACTCCCCCCTCCCCTTCCTCAGCATATGAAAAGACTCTTTACACAAACAGGAACAAGCTGGAGTAGGTAGACATCAGTATTCTCCTAAAACGTTGGGCTTGGTTAGGTGTCTCAAAATCAGCGCAATGTTATTTAAAAATAAGCAAAACTATAAATGTTTTTTTTTTAAAAACCCTGTATAGGCTATATAAATGGATCATCTACAAAACATTTATGCAAAGTAAAATATAATGTATAATGTCCCTTTAAGCTTGTTGGACCATGTTTTTTTGGGGGATACATCTGTGGTTATTAAGTGAGGGGGAAATTCTCTGCAGGAGATAAGTACAACAAACTGGTAATCAAATTGTACATTCTTTCAGTTTTTCGTCACACTTATTTTGACTAAAGACTGTATAAAAAGGGTAATGATTCCATAGTCATTTTTGCAAACATAAGAGTCAAATGTCTTCAATAGCTTCCACACCTGCAATAACAATAAAAAGAAAAACATATTTAAAAAAGCATAAGTAATATTAATTATTTACAAATTGTTTGTTTCTTCTCTTTTACAACCTTTTGAGTTTGTGTTGTACACCATAATTCCATTTTTTATTTTTATTTTCCTTCTTGATGGCTTATTTTGTTTTATGAAACATAGAAAAAGGAGCACCATTTAGTGTAATCTTTTGTTTAAATAATTTTTATTCAGTTTTTCAAATAATACAAAATTATAAAACATAAACATTGTATCCTCAAAGAGCATATAAAATGTAAAGAACCATACATACTGCTGGAGACCATTAGACATCATGAAATAGAGAAAATTCACATCAGTAAATGTATATCTGAAAAGGATAGGATTATTTCTGACTGAGCAGTATATATTTCAAATTGTTTATCATATTGAAGAAAGCTCCAGTCTCAAGGTATAAAAGAGTATTGAGAAATATGCAAATATTATTATCTACCATCAAATTGATCATTTTATGTACCAGTATATAAAATAACTAAAGAAATATTTTTGAAGCATATGCAATATCTAAGTATAGATAGGGGGAAAAGTGCAGTATAATACGAGGGAAACCGCAGAAGTAACTGCTGGAAAATACCAGAGTACTTTAGAATTTGTATGGGGGGCGAAGACTCGCCTAACAGCATGGCGGAGGGGGGGCGGAGACTGGTTGGACAGTAGGACATGGAGCTTATAATTTCAGGAGATTTAAGATACTATAAATAGTTTATTATGGCATGTTAAAATATGTATTTACAAGAACCCTCAGGTGTGTGGTATGCCTAAGATCATCTATCTAGTACTATTGGGGATGTAAAAGCCAACCACATGAAGTATTATTATGGTATTACTAATATGTAAGGGGATTATCGTGAATAAAAAACATCAGCCCTCATCTAGTCAACTGCCACTAAAAGTATACTTAGCTGGCCGCACATACAAATGTTATTAATTTTTGAGCAAATAAATTCCATAAAATTGTTGATAAACATCTGGAAGAGTACCACATAAAATAGTACCCAGGAAGTTTAAAAATATATATTCTAAATGGAAGTAACCCCAACATAAAGCTTCAACAGCCACACACAGTGACAGATGGCTCTGAAACAAAGACAACTGTATTATATATAAATCCTGTCATCTGGGTGCGGGCCCTACACCCATCAGCAGGAAGACGCTATAAGTAAACAAGAGTCTATATCCTAAAGGGGAATAACATAGGAAGCTCCGTGAGGTTAGCACACAACCCGAGGTATTAATTGGTATGATACATATGGTAGTCAGCTATTTGGAAAGATCAAAGAAACCCCCTTTTGTCTAAGTAGAAGTATATTAAGAGATGAGTATAGTGAGGTGAAATTATCATCCATGGGCTCATTTGCATGTACTAAGACCAACCCAAGGAAACCGCTTTAGCGTATCCAGGGTAATGAAATATAATATTTATATCTGTAGCTGATAATACTAAGGTGGTGCTACAGTGGCTTAATTTAATGTTAGTTATATGTTCTAGTAACAATGAACATAGACACTGCGCAGTAAGTAAACAAGCAGGTTACAACATTGCCCAAATTGCTCCAACTGAGCTCATTTAACAGAAATGTAATATACATTAAAACATTCTGATGTAAGAGCTATTAGTATTATATAAGATCAGAAGTGTGTTAGTTATATACAGGCTCACAATCAGCCTTATGCTTATGCAAACCATTTAACCAGTCTAAATTTCGACTGTTGGCGTTTGTTGGCACTGTGAGAAAACATATCATATAGCATCTATAGTACGTAACCTCTAACTAAAACAGTAAAACATTGCCTAACCTGATTGTGGAGAGGCCTTTAACAAATGAGTGTAAAGTATCTAGAGGCTACTAATTGATTAAATGAGAATGTATACAATATACAGTATATGTTCTTAAAATATATAAAGGTAAAACAGTAAATATAGGATCCCATCGAAACAAGTATACTGTAAACATTATATTACTTGCAACATCTACTTTGCACAGACACGTTATATACAAGAACTTACTAGTGGTAGTTGACCTGGGATACCTATGACAGACCATATGATTAATAGAGACGGTAGAGGCATATAACTATTAGTGTCAAAGCATAACTGTTATTAACCTCATAATTGTCATATCTCAAAGGAACTCTATTTGAAGGTCTTCACTTAAACACATAAGCCTTATATGGTATATAAAGACCCAGATTTGCAGAACCAATCAAATATAAAATCTATAGAGGAGAACAGTCTATAGACCTTAGCAATGATAAATAAAAATAACATATAAAGTAAACGGTTGTATCTGGAAAGACCTGCATAAACATATTTAAATGTATGGCATTTTCTAAGCAAATACTAGGGCTCCCTGAGCTTAGGAAAAGGCAATATTCTTGTCTGATTGCTGGGCTACTGGGGACCCCGCTTAATTCTACATATGTTCATGCCAAGTTACTATGGAGGTACCATAATATAGAATAGGAGTGAGTGCAAAATTCTAACTTTTAGATCCTGGTAGATGTTGGCTCTGAGAAAAATATTGTGGGCCCGTGTTTCTGGCGAGACTTCAGACTCGCCAGAAACAGCAGTTATGAAGCAGCGGTCTAAAGACCGCTGCTCCATAACCCTGTCCGCCTGCTCTGATGAAGCGGACAGGAATCGCCGGAATTCAACCCGATCGAGTATGATCGGGTTGATTGACACCAAGTCAAGGCCGCGAGTCAGCAGGGGGTGGCGTTGCACCAGCAGCTCTTGTGAGATTCAGAGAGGTCTTGCGGACCTGATCCGCACTGTCGGATCAGGTCCGCAAGACCTTTGATAAATATGCCCCACTGTCTCCAAATTAGCCAATGCCTCTTCGGAGGCCACAAGGGACATACTGCACTTGTTGCATAAGTCCCAACAACGACCACCAGCCAGCTGTAACTTGTTGTCTTGTCACTTGTGCGATAGCATGTGTCTCATTCTTGGCCATCAGTGAGGTAATCTGTGTGTCCGGCTTGCGATCGCTAGAGTTCAGCATACCAATTTGCACCTCGCAAGCGTCGGACTCCGAGCCTGAGTGTCTAGCCTCCTTTATGAAGAGAGGGGTCCCACTTTGTGCTGTGCCATCACACTGTTTCAATACATCTTGGAGTAGATCGCCCGGTTCCACCTGGGTCGTTGCTGGGACGCCCACATTAGGTAAATCCATAGCAGCTTGCAAAGACTGCAAAAGTAAGCTGATACTTCTGCAGCAGGACAACTAATGTCCTCCAGTAAAGAATGAACAGGTACCATGGTGATCCTGGATACTATAATGCAGCCGTTCCTTGCCGTTAATAGTGTTCAAAGGACATGGTGCTGGGGCTCAGTTTCTGTGTAATGAGGCGTTGCGGCATCTCCATTGCCGGTAACTGAAAACAGAAGCTCTCTGTATCTCGTCTTTACGGATATGGTAGCTCTTTGGTGCTAGACAGTGTCTTTTAGGATCTTTCTCCTCGCATAGTTAAAAGATGGCTGCTCTCAAAAAGGCCTCACCCAACAATGACACCGTAGTAGGCTGAATTGCTGTACTCCTCGAAGACCCCCTAGCTTCAGACTTCCTGCTTGATGTCCGTGGACTATTAGGTACCCAGTAGTTATCAAATTGACTGAGCTGAATGGTAAAATATATAATTATTAATAATATGTATAGCCGGAACTATGGCATCGTGCGACCGCTCAGGCTCAGAGCTAGCTCCGCCCCCCCCATTTAGTGTAATCTTGATATGAGACAGGTATATTCTAAAAGTGAAAATGCACTCAAAATAAATTTGTAACTGTTAGAAAGAACAATGCAGAACAAGCCGGCTTAAACTCTCATTGGGTCTCCAGTACCTCTGCTGCTGTTGCAAAGAGCTACAATTAGTGTTTCATTACTCGACAGTCCCTGGCGTTCCTCCGTCTCAATGTGGGAAAGTTGTAATTGTTGCTCTAGTGCATGGCTCACAGGGGGGCAAAAAGACTATACAAATGTTAATAAAAAAAACTTCCGATACCACTTGATCGTTATATGGAATATTCAGTAACCGCAAGAAAAGTGAACTTTGACCAGTAAAATCAAATAAACCTGTTCACTATAATTCTTGATGAACCACCGTTTTACTCTTTCTCTTGTTAAGTGTATCCAGTCCACGGATCATCCATTACTTATGGGATATTTACTCCTCCCCAACAGGAAGTGCAAGAGGATTCACCCAGCAGAGCTGCCATATAGCTCCTCCCCTAACTGCCATTCCCAGTCATTCTCTTGCACCCAACGAATAGATAGGATGTGTGAGAGGACTGTGGTGATTATACTTAGTTTCATACCTTCAATCAAAAGTTTGTTATTTTATAATAGCACCGGAGTGTGTTATTCCTTCTCTGGTAGAATTTGAAGAAGAATCTACCTGAGTTTTTCTATGATTTTAGCCGGAGTAGTTAAGATCATATTGCTGTTTCTCGGCCATCTGAGGAGAGGTAAACTTCAGATCAGGGGACAGCGGGCAGATTAATCTGCAAAGAGGTATGTAGCAGCTTATTATTTTCTGACAATGGAATTGATGAGAAAATTCTGCCATACCGATATAATGTAAACTCAGCCTTAAATGCAGTAGCAGCAACTGGTATCAGGCTGTCATGTATGTATATTTTACACTTCAGTATTCTGGGGAATGGCACTTCACTGGAATTATACTGTATGCATAAAACTTTAGCCTAATTTGCAGGGACTAGCAACAGGCTTTTTAATAACACTCAATTTATTAATGTTAAACGTTTTTTGCTGGCATGTAAAATCGTTTAATTTTCTGAGGTACTGGGTGAAAAAATGTTTTGGGCACTATTTTTTTCCACTTGGCAGTCGTTTTATTTAATTTATGACAGTTTACTGATCTCTCTCACTGTTATGTGTGAGGGGGAGACATCAAAAAATTCAAGTCAGAAGTTTATTGTCTTCCCTGCATGATCCGGTTCATCTCTACAGAACTCAGGGGTCTTCAAAACTTGTTTTGAGGGAGGTAATCACTCACAGCAGAGCTGTGAGATTGTAGTTGACTGTGATAAAAAAAACGTTTATTTCTGTATTTTTTTTTTTTTTTTTTTCTGCTATCAGGGTTAGTTATCCTTTGCTAATGGAGAGCAATCCTTTGCTAAAATTGTGTTTTTTACAAAGATTTGATGCTATAACTTTTCAGTTTATTAATTTTCAACTGTCATAACTTTTTCTGTGCTTCTTATAGGCACAGTACGTTTTCATATTATAGTAAATTACTTGAAAAGTATTTCCAAGTTGCTAGTTTATTTGCTAGTGTGTTAAACATGTCTGATTCAGAGGAAGATATCTGTGCTATATGTGCTAAAGCCAAAGTGGAGCCCAATAGAAATTTATGTACTAACTGTATTGATGCTACTTTAAATAAAAGTCAATCTGTACAAATTGAACATATTTCACCAAACAACGAGGGGAGAGTTATGCCGACTAACTCGCCTCACGTGTCAGTACCTGCATCTCCCGCTCAGGAGGTGCGTGATATTGTAGCGCCGAGTACATCTGGGCAGCCATTACAAATCACATTAAAGGATATGGCTACTGTTATGACTGAAGTTTTGGCTAAATTACCAGAACTAAGAGGTAAGCGTGATCACTCTGGGGTGAGAACAGAGTGCGCTGATAATATTAGGGCCATGTCAGACACTGCGTCACAATTTGCAGAACATGAGGACGGAGAGCTTCATTCTGCGGGTGACGGTTCTGATCCAAACAAACTGGATTCAGATATTTCAAATTTTAAATTTAAGCTGGAAAACCTCCGTGTATTACTAGGGGAGGTGTTAGCGGCTCTGAATGATTGTAACACAGTTGCAATACCAGAGAAAATGTGTAGGTTGGATAAATATTTTGCGGTACCGGCGAGTACTGACGTTTTTCCTATACCTAAGAGACTTACTGAAATTGTTACTAAGGAGTGGGATAGACCCGGTGTGCCGTTCTCACCCCCTCCGATATTTAGAAAGATGTTTCCAATAGACGCCACCACACGGGACTTATGGCAAACGGTCCCTAAGGTGGAGGGAGCAGTTTCTACTTTAGCTAAGCGTACCACTATCCCGGTGGAGGATAGCTGTGCCTTTTCAGATCCAATGGATAAAAAGTTAGAGGGTTACCTTAAGAAAATGTTTGTTCAACAAGGTTTTATATTGCAACCTCTTGCATGCATTGCGCCTGTCACGGCTGCAGCAGCATTTTGGTTTGAGTCTCTGGAAGAGACACTTGAATCAGCTCCATTAGATGAGATTACACACAAGCTTAAAGCCCTTAAGTTAGCTAACTCATTTATTTCAGTAGTACATTTAACTAAACTTACGGCTAAGAATTCCGGATTCGCCATTCAGGCACGCAGAGCACTGTGGCTAAAATCCTGGTCAGCTGACGTTACTTCTAAATCTAAATTGCTTAATATACCTTTCAAAGGGCAGACCTTATTCGGGCCCGGGTTGAAATAAATTATCGCTGACATTACAGGAGGTAAAGGCCATGCCCTGCCTCAAGACAGAGCCAAACCTAAGGCTAGACAGTCTAATTTTCGTTCCTTTCGTAATTTCAAAGCAGGAGCAGCATCAACTTCCTCTGCACCAAAACAGGAAGGAGCTGTTGCTCGCTACAGACAAGGCTGGAGACCTAACCAGTCCTGGAACAAGGGCAAGCAGGCCAGGAAACCTGCTGCTGCCCCTAAGACAGCATGAATCGAGGGCCCCCGATCCGGGAACGGATCTAGTGGTGGGCAGACTTTCTCTCTTCACCCAGGCTTGGGCAAGAGATGTCCAGGATCCCTGGGCGATAGAGATCATATCTCAGGGATACCTTCTAGACTTCAAATTCTCTCCCCCAAGAGGGAGATTTCATCTGTCAAGGTTGTCAACAAACCAAATAAAGAAAGAGGCGTTTCTACGCTGCGTACAAGATCTTTTATTAATGGGAGTGATCCATCCGGTTCCGCGGTCGGAACAAGGACAAGGGTTTTACTCAAATCTGTTTGTGGTTCCCAAAAAAGAGGGAACTTTCAGGCCAATCTTGGATTTAAAGACCCTAAACAAATTCCTAAGAGTTCCATCGTTCAAAATGGAAACTATTCGGACAATTTTACCCATGATCCAAAAGGGTCAGTACATGACCACAGTGGATTTAAAGGATGCTTACCTTCACATACCGATTCACAAAGATCATTACCGGTATCTAAGGTTTGCCTTTCTAGACAGGCATTACCAGTTTGTAGCTCTTCCATTCGGATTGGCTACGGCTCCGAGAATCTTCACAAAGGTTCTGGGTGCTCTTCTGGCGGTACTAAGACCGCGAGGAATTGCGGTAGCTCCGTACCTAGACGACATTCTGATACAAGCTTCAAGCTTTCAAACTGCCAAGTCTCATACAGAGTTAGTACTGGCATTTCTAAGGTCGCATGGATGGAAGGTGAACGAAAAGAAGAGTTCTCTCTTTCCACTCACAAGAGTTCCCTTCTTGGGGACTCTTATAGATTCTGTAGAAATGAAGATTTACCTGACAGAAGACAGGTTAACAAAGCTTCAAAATGCATGCCGTGTCCTTCATTCCATTCAACACCCGTCAGTAGCTCAATGCATGGAGGTGATCGGCTTAATGGTAGCAGCAATGGACATAGTACCCTTTGCACGCCTACATCTCAGACTGCTGCAATTGTGCATGCTAAGTCAGTGGAATGGGGATTACTCAGACTTGTCCCCTACTCTGAATCTGGATCAAGAGACCAGAAATTCTCTTCTATGGTGGCTTTCTCGGCCACATCTGTCCAGGGGGATGCCATTCAGCAGGCCGGACTGGACAATTGTAACAACAGACGCCAGCCTACTAGGTTGGGGCGCTGTCTGGAATTCTCTGAAGGCTCAGGGACAATGGAATCAGGAGGAGAGTCTCCTACCAATAAACATTCTGGAATTGAGAGCAGTTCTCAATGCCCTTCTGGCTTGGCCCCAGTTAACAACTCGGGGGTTCATCAGGTTTCAGTCGGACAACATCACGACTGTAGCTTACATCAACCATCAGGGAGGGACAAGAAGCTCCCTAGCATGATGGAAGTATCAAAGATAATTCGCTGGGCAGAGTCTCACTCTTGCCACCTGTCAGCAATCCACATCCCGGGAGTGGAGAACTGGGAGGCGGATTTCTTAAGTCGTCAGACTTTTCATCCGGGGGAGTGGGAACTTCATCCGGAGGTCTTTGCCCAAATACTTCGACGTTGGGGCAAACCAGAGATAGATCTCATGGCGTCTCGACAGAACGCCAAGCTTCCTCGTTACGGGTCCAGATCCAGGGATCCGGGAGCGGTTCTGATAGATGCTTTGACAGCACCTTGGACCTTCAGGATGGCTTATGTGTTTCCACCCTTCCCGATGCTTCCTCGATTGATTGCCAGAATCAAACAGGAGAGAGCATCAGTGATTCTAATAGCGCCTGCATGGCCACGCAGGACTTGGTATGCAGATCTAGTGGACATGTCATCCTGTCCACCTTGGTCGCTACCTCTGAAACAGGACCTTCTGATCCAGGGTCCCTTCAAACATCAAAATCTAATTTCTCTGAAGCTGACTGCTTGGAAATTGAACGCTTGATTTTATCAAAACGTGGTTTTTCTGAGTCAGTTATTGATACCTTAATACAGGCTAGGAAGCCTGTTACCAGAAAGATTTACCATAAGATATGGCGCAAATACTTATATTGGTGCGAATCCAAGAGTTACTCATGGAGTAAGGTTAGGATTCCGAGGATATTGTCTTTTCTACAAGAAGGTTTAGAAAAGGGTTTATCCGCTAGTTCCTTAAAGGGACTAGCGGATAAACCCTTTCCATTCTTTTACACAAACGTCTGTCAGAAGTTCCGGACGTTCAAGCTTTTTGTCAGGCTTTAGCTAGGATCAAGCCTGTGTTTAAAACTGTTGCTCCACCATGGAGTTTGAACTTAGTTCTTAATGTTTTACAGGGGGTTCCGTTTGAACCCCTTCATTCCATTGATATCAAGTTGTTATCTTGGAAAGTTCTGTTTTTAATGGCGATTTCCTCGGCTCGAAGAGTCTCTGAGTTATCTGCCTTACATTGTGATTCTCCTTATCTGATTTTTCATTCAGACAAGGTAGTTCTGCGTACTAAACCTGGGTTCCTACCTAAGGTGGTCACTAACAGGAATATCAATCAAGAGATTGTGGTTCCATCTTTGTGTCCTAATCCTTCTTCGAAAAAGGAACGTCTGCTACACAATCTAGATGTAGTCCGTGCCCTGAAATTTTATCTACAGGCAACTAAGGATTTTCGACAAACGTCTTCCCTGTTTGTCGTTTATTCTGGTCAGAGGAGAGGTCAAAAAGCTTCGGCTACCTCTCTCTCCTTTTGGCTTCGTAGCATAATACGGTTAGCCTATGAGACTGCTGGACAGCAGCCTCCTGAAAGAATTACAGCACATTCTACTAGAGCTGTGGCTTCCACTTGGGCCTTTAAGAATGAGGCTTCTGTTGAACAGATTTGCAAGGCTGCAACTTTGTCTTCTCTTCATACTTTTTCCAAATTTTACAAATTTGACACTTTTGCTTCTTCGGAGGCTGTTTTTGGGAGAAAGGTTCTTCAGGCAGTGGTTCCTTCCGTATAAAGAGCCTGCCTGTCCCTCCCGTCATCCGTGTACTTTAGCTTTGGTATTGGTATCCCATAAGTAATGGATGATCCGTGGACTGGATACACTTAACAAGAGAAAACATAATTTATGCTTACCTGATAAATTTATTTCTCTTGTAGTGTATCCAGTCCACGGCCCGCCCTGTCACTTTAAGGCAGGTAATTTTTTCCATTAAACTACAGTCACCACTGCACCCTATGGTTTTCCTTTCTCTGCATGTTTTCGGTCGAATGACTGGTAATGGCAGTTAGGGGAGGAGCTATATGGCAGCTCTGCTGGGTGAATCCTCTTGCACTTCCTGTTGGGGAGGAGTAAATATCCCATAAGTAATGGATGATCCGTGGACTGGATACACTACAAGAGAAATAAATTTATCAGGTAAGCATAAATTATGTTTTTTCTTCACTGTTTGCTGATGGATATTAGAATGTTATCATTAACAGTTTTTTTTTCCCCTATCTAGTAGGCATTTATTTAAGGAGTAAACAAATAACTATCCAAATAAATCAAATGAGCTTTACGTAGCTGAACTCTTAAAAGGACACTAAATTAAAAATGTATATTTCATGATTTAGATAAAGCATGCAGGTTTAAGAAATTTTCCAATTTATTTCCATTTTCAAATTGCACACAGTCTTTTTATATGCACACTTTCTGAAGCACCAGCTGCTAATCAGCATGTTCAAGAATTTACAGTGTATACATATATGAGTCTGTGATTGGCTGTCACATAATACAGGGGGCAGGCAAACTAAATGACATTTTAATATAGAAAGAGGGAGCTCCAGCTATAGGCTAAAGTATCAGAATAACAGAATAATATTAAAATACATTTATTACATTCACATAAACTAGGGTACCCTATGTATATATAACAATTTGATTGAAAACAATTAAAAAATTTGTTAAAAACAACAGATTAAGTGCCCCTCAGGAGAGAGGGGAATACCAAAACCTATAAACACAAAAAAATATATATATGTAAAAACATAATGATGATTCATACTGAACAGAAGTATACTTTTTATACTTCATATGCTTTCATTTTTTTATACTTCTACTCAGTATGAATCATCAATATGTTTTTACATCTCACCGTTTTTTTACTGTTTTCTAATGTTTTTTTAATGTTTTTAAATGTTATTTATAAAACTTTTGTTTTTAATGTCTTTTCTATAATGTTTTAGAAAATATCTTCTTTTTAGTTAGATTTTTTTGTCTATTAAATATATGTGGTTTTATCATTACCTTTCATCCAATTGTATAAACTCTTAATTGTACTCTATCATATTGTTCTTATTTATAAATGTATTGTATTCACAATGTGAATTACATTAGAGGTATATACCTACCAATATGGACAATCCCTAATACTAGCAGCTTTTATTTATTTTAGATGTAATGTAGACTTGAGCATATTAGTAGAAATTGACAATAAATCAATATCCTCTTTATATATCAGAACTACATGTCCCAGAATTCCATCATGCAACCGGCTGTGACCTCAGAGCTGGAACCGGTATTGACATGCATTCCGAAAAAATGGACGTGACGTGCTATCCAAAAAAAATTGAAGTGACGCGTCACCCGGATGTAACATAGTTGTCACGTGGCGTTTTTCATAGAATACAATATTTAGAACAGATTAACAATCCAGACTATTATGATAATATGGAGTTTCTACTACAAAGGTTTGTAATCCTCAATTCCAGAACTTAACAAATATGGGGAATCAGCCTATAATAATAATATGTCCAATACCGGAAGTGAAAGAGTCAGTAGCCACCATCTTTATTAAGGGGATTAGAGGATTGCCATTATACATGTAATGGCATTTTAAGGCGGGAAATTACAGGAAGTAAAAGAGCCAGTAGTCACCATCTTTATTAAGGGCATTAGAGGATTGCCATGATACACGTAATGGCATTTTAAGGTGGGAAATTACAGGAAGTAAAAGAGCCAGTGGCCACCATCTTTATTAAGGGCATTAGAGGGTTGTCATGATACATGTAATGGCAATTTAAGGCGGGAAATTACACCCATCTTGATTGCTCCCTATAGGCTATTTAAGCCATACTTTTACCAGCAGTAGACATCTTGAGAAAGGCCCAGCTTTGGGGGCGAAACGCATTGATGTGCATGTTATAAGTCATCACTGCTCGAGTTTACATATAGGGTAAGCCTATTTTCAATTAAGTTTATATTCATATTACCCTTATTGCACTATGTGATTTTTGTTTTTCACAGGTACTGCAATTTTTGGATCCTATTGGATTTCTTATTCACTTTTTTCACTTGATTCACTTTTCTCCAATTTTTTTTATTTTTTTTTTTTATTTTTATTTTTATCATATATTTTTGATAACCAACTTTATTTTGATTTTTGATTTCTTGGATACCCAATGATACACAAAGGATTAATTGGATTCACAAGGGCCCCGGATCTGTTACACAGGACATTTGCTAAGGATATCATCACTTATTAAGATTTTTTTATATCATTTGGAACTTTTAATACACATTTTTTTGTGTTTATATGTTTTGGTATTCCCCTCTCTCCTGAGGGGCACTTTATTTTTTTAACTTATTTTTTAATTGTTTTTTTATCAAATTGTTATTTGTACATAGGGTACCCTAGTTTATGTGAATGTAATAAATGTATTTTAATATTATTCTGTTATTCTGATACTTTAGCCTATAGCTGGCGCTCCCTCTTTCTATATTAATATTTATTTTTTTAGTTTTTAGGGGTCTCACTTTGGGAGCTTGTATCTGTTTGGATGTTGGCGCTGTATATGCACTTTTAAACACTAAAGGACATTTTAAAATGTATACAAAATAAAAGGACATGCAATAGATACACTTTAGTCCGTTAATTTAAGGTGCTAGCAGTCCCATACAGAATATTTGAACAAGCAAACAAGAAAGAGCAGGTACCAGTATAAGTACACGGCTAAAGAAGGACAAAGGCTGCACTCAAAAATATAAACGCTTTATTACAAATATGTCAGGAGCAAAGGTTAAACACCTTAATCCCCACTTACAGTCTAAAATATGTACACAAAAACAACTGCATAGGCAAACATGACCAACACAGAGAGGGTTAAGCTTAACCCCACAGTATGCTATGAAGCAGCAGTAGTCCATATATATCAGCAGAACCGGGCACTTAAGTCTACAGGACATGGTCCGGTTGTAAGACTTCCACTGAAGAGCAAAGGCAATTGGTAAGTGTAAATATCCTCCCGGGCTCTTAAGTGTCAACAGACATGCACCGTGTGACCCATTTCCTCCAAAATACTTTGTGATAGTCAATGCAAAGACAGTTGTGGATTGCTATAAGCCATGATAAGGGCAAGTTTCAAGTAAAGTCCAAGAGCCGAATGCCGTTAGACGAGTAAGATACGGGGACACAAGGCTAGGAAACGGCTCACTAACCTCTGCAGTATATTCCCATTTGTCGGGTGCTTCCAAAGGCTTCCTCCAAGCAGGATCGAGGTAGTAATTTGGTGTGCATCTTCACTTGCAATATTTCAAAAAGCCCCGTCTCACTCAAAGCAGCTATCCTCTGTAGTGGACATAACAACTACGTCATCAGAACTCCAGCATTATGCGTTTTACCCCTCCCACACAGGGCTGGATACGGGGCTTCATCAGATGTGGTGATACAAGGTTTCCATCCTATTTATACAGTTAAATGCCTTTTAAAAACAATGCCTCTTAAATTACTTTTAAAGAGACAAATCGCTACTATGTATACATGTTATTTAAATAATGTACAGATGCAGATTCTAACATAAACATAGACTGTGCAAGGTAAAGTCAAAGTGCCAGGTAAGATAAGTTAAACAATATGTAGCCTTAAATATCAAATCTCTCATTAGTGCTGATAATAATAATAATAATAATTATTCATACATCAATTTCATACAGCTATTAACAGTGGATTACATCACCCAAAGTAGCATGTAAATAAAGTATATTCTTGATATTGTTAGCATTTTACAGATGGGTACTTTAGACAGCATTTTATTAAAAAAAACATGACTACTCTATTTTTTCATTCAGCCCAAAAGGGGCAAGGGTGTTTAATCTGTACATCCATCTGGATGTGTGCTGTAACAACAGTCTATCCAGATCATCACCTTTCCTATTTGGTTTTAGATGTTCTATACCCATAACTTTAAGTTTGGTGAAATCTGAGTTATAAGCCATCTTAAAGTGCATAGCCAATGGGCTATCCTTATCTTCATTCTTAATATCATTCCTGTGTTCCCTAATTCTATCTTTAAGTTCTCTTGTCGTTTTCCTGACATAGAATTTGGGACACGGACAGTTCAATAGATAGATTACATTTTTGTGGTACATGTGATCCTCTTGTTTACATACTGTGGTCTTGTTCTTGTTGGTGTGCAGAACATAGACAATTTAATCATGAAGTTACAGTATACACAGTGTCCACAGGGGTAACTACCGCCTTGGTCCTGAGTTGCTCTAAAAAAATTGGAACACTGTTCTCTTTTAAACACACTGTGAACCAGTTTGTCTTTGATATTGGGGGCCCTCTTAGCTGTCAGAAGGGGGTACTCAGAAATACAACCTTTCAGTGATACATCACTGGACAGTATAGGCCAGTGTTTGTTAAGAATACCACTCAACTTGTACCAGTGTGAATTATATTTGGTAATCAATCTCGTTTGGCTACTGTCCCTTGATCTATCCATCTTCCCATACAAGAGCTCACTTCTAGGTGTGTATCTTGCTCTTGTCCATGTTTTTTTTAATTTGTTTCCTAGAGTACCCCGTTTACAGAAATATGTGTGCCATTTGTTCTGCTTGCTCCTCAAATGAGCTCTCAGTAGAACAACAGCTTTTTAGTCTAAAAACTTTGTCCCACCGGGACCCCATTTTTCTGGGGCTCTAGATGGTGGCTGGTTGATTGCAAAAGACTATTGGTAGCCATCTCCTTTCTGTACACCTTAGTATGTAGTGCACTATTCTCTTTGAAAATTTTCAAATCAAGACATGTTGCTTCTGACTTACTTACATTATATGTTAGGAATAGATTGAGATCGTTGTTGTTTAGTAAGTTGACGAATTCTGATACTAATTGTTCATCACCTTTTGACAGTACCAGAATGTCGTCAACATATCTCAGCCATGGGGCAACATGCTCCTCCACCCATTGTGACAATTCATGAAACACATGATTCGTCTCCAAAAAGCCAAGATGTAAAAAGGCATAGGTGGGGGCGCATATTGCTCCCATGGATGTCCCTCAATCCTACCTATATAGCTTACCATCAAAGCTGAAAATATTATTGCTTAAAACAAACTACAATAGTTGCAGTACCAAGATGGTATTTTCTTTGTACGCCTCTTAATTCTAGAAAATATCTAGCTGCTCTTAATCCTACTTTATGAGGGATAGACGAGTACAATGACTCAACATCTAAGGTGACTAGCAGCATTTCATCATCAACTGTTATCTTATCCAACCTCTTTAAGCGACTCCAAAAAGGAATGCATGAAAAAGTCCACATAGCAGCTAATTCCCTCCATAGGACCTTCTATCCCCAAGATAATAGGGCATCCTGGTGGATTCTTAAGATTTTTATTAAGCTTGAAAACAGAAAAATAGACGGCCAGATTACGAGATTTGCGTTATGGCTCATAATGCTGCTTTTTCACTACCGCTGCTATTACAAGTATTGCAGGTATAGCTGTACCGCACACCTTTTTGACCATAACGCAACGCAACTACTGCACCTTTCAAAAAGTCCTTTTTCAATGGGACTTCCATAGCACCGGTATTACAAGTTTTGCCTGGGAGGCCACAAAGTGAGCGGTACAGCCTATACTGACAAGATTCGTTCTGCCATCTAAAGTCAGTAGTTATGGGTTTTGCGCTACAAAACTGTAGCATAAAACTCATAACTAAAGTGTTACAAAGTACATTAACACCCATAAACTACCTATTAACCCCTAAACCGAGGCCCTCCCGCACCGCAAACACTATAATAAAATTATTAACCCCTAATCTGCCGCTCCGGACATCGCCGCCACTATAATAAACATATTAACCCCTAAACTGCCGCACTCCTGCATCACAATCATTAGTCAAATATTAACCCCTAATTTTCCGCCCCCAACGTCACCGCCGCCACTATACTAAAGTTATTAACCCTTAAACCTAACCCTAACACTCCTAACTTTAATATAATTAAAATAAATAAAAATAAAAATTACTATCATTAACTAAATAATTCCTATTTAAAACTAAATATCTACCTATAAAATAAACCCTAAGCTAGCTACAATATAACTAATAGTTACATTGTAGCTATCTTAGGTTTTATTTTTATTTCACAGCTAAGTTTGTATTTATTTTAACTAGGTAGACTAGTTAGTAAATAGTTAATAACTATTTACTAACTACCTAGTTAAAATAAATTCAAATTTACCTGTAAAATAAAACCTAACCTGTCTTACACTAACACCTAACATTACACTACAATTAAATAAATTACATTAATTAAATACAATTAACTAAATTACAAAAAAAATAAACACTAAATTACTAAAAAGAAAAAATAAATTATCAAATACTTAAACTAATTACACCTAATCTAATAGCCCTATCAAAATAAAAAAGCCCCCCCAAAATAAAAAAACCCTAACATAAACTAAAACTGCCAATATCCCTTAAAAGGGCCTTTTGCGGGGCATTGCCCCAAAGAATTCTATCAGCCAATAGAATGCAAGCTCAATCCTATGGGCTGATTGTATCAGCCAATAGGATTAAAGCTCAATCCTATTGGCTGATTGCATCAGCCAAAAGGATTTTTTACCTTTTAATTCCAATTGGCTGATAGAATTCTATAAGCCAATCGGAATTCAAGGGACGCCATCTTGGAGGATGTCATTTAAAGGAACCTTCAGTGTACGGCTGGGACCATATGAAGAGGATGCTCCGCGCCGGATGTCTTGAAGATGGAGCCACTCCTTGTCGGAAGGATGAAGATAGCAGATGCCGTCTGGATGAAGACTTCTGCCCGCCTGAAGGATGACTTCTTGCCGCTTGGATAAAGACTTCTCCCGGCTTCGTTGAGTACTTCTGCCTGCTTGGATGAAGACTTCTCCCGGCTTGATGAGGATGGATGTCCGGTCTTCAAAAACTGTAAGTAGATCTTCAGGGGTTAGTGTTAGGTTTTTTTTAAGGGTTTCTTGGGTGGGTTTTATTTTTAGCTTAGGGACTTTGGGCCACGGAAAAGGGCTAAATGCCCTTTTAAGGGCAATGCCCATCCAAATGCCCTTTTCAGGGCAATGGGGAGCTTAGGTTTTTTCGGTAGGATTTTTGGGAGGTTGGTTGTGTGGGTGGTGGGTTTTACATTTGGGGGGTTGTTTGTATTTTGTTTGTACAGGTAAAAGAGCTGATTTCTTTGGGGCTATGCCCCTCAAAAGCCCCTTTTAAGGGCTATTGGCAGTTTAGTTTAGGCTAGTTTTTTTTTATTTTGATAGGGCTATTAGATTAGGTGTAATTAGTTTAAATATTTAATCATTTCTTTTTTATTTTGTGTAATTTAGTGTTTATTTTTTTTGGTAATTTAGTTAATTGTATTTAATTAATGTAATTTATTTAATTTAAGTGTAATGTTAGGTGTTAGTGTAACTCAGGTTAGGTTTTATTTTACAGGTAAATTTGTATTTATTTTAACTAGATAGTAAATTGTTAATAACTATTTACTAACTAGTCTACCTAGTTAAAATAAATACAAACTTACCTGTGAAATAAAAATAAAACCTAAGATAGCTACAATGTAACTATTAGTTATATTGTAGCTAGCTTAGGGTTTATTTTACAGGTAAGTATTTAGTTTTAAATAGGAATTAGTTAGGTAATAATAGTAAGTTTTATTTAGATTTATTTTTATTATATTTAAGTTAGTGGTGTTAGGGTTAGACTTAGGGTTACGGGTTATTATATTTATTTAGTGTTAGTGATGTGGGAGGCCAGAGGTTTAGGGGTTAATAACTTTAGTATAGTGGTGGTGGAGACGTTGGGGGCAGCAGATTAGGGGTTAATAACTGTAATGTAGGTGGCTGTGATGTTAGGCGCGGCAGATTAGGTGTTAATAAGTATAATGTAGGTGGCGGCGACATTGGGGGCGGCAGGTTAGGGTTTAATACATATAATGGAGATGGCAGCGATGTCGGGGGGGGCAGATTAGTGGTATTTAGACTTGGGGTTTATGTTAGGGTGTTAGGTGTAAACATACACTTTCTTTCCCAATAGGAATCAATGGGGCTGCGTTACGGAGCTTTAAGCTCCTTTATTGCAGGTGTTAGGCTTTTCTCCTTTTAAGTGTGGTCAGTCCACGGGTCATCATTACTTCTGGGATATTAACTCCTCCCAAACAGGAAGTGCAAGAGGATTCACCCAGCAGAGCTGCTATATAGCTCCTCCCCTCTACGTCACCTCCAGTCATTCTCTTGCACCCAACGAATAGATAGGATGTGTGAGAGGACTGTGGTGATTATACTTAGTTTTATACCTTCAATCAAAAGTTTGTTATTTTATAATAGCACCGGAGTGTGTTATTCCTTCTCTGGTAGAATTTGAAGAAGAATCTACCTGAGTTTTTTCTATGATTTTAGCCGGCGTAGTTAAGATCATATTGCTGTTTCTCGGCCATCTGAGGAGAGGTAAACTTCAGATCAGGGGACAGCGGGCAGATTAATCTGCAAGAGGTATGTAGCAGCTTATTATTTTCTGACAATGGAATTGATGAGAAAATTCTGCCATACCGATATAATGTAAACTCAGCCTTAAATGCAGTAGCAGCAACTGGTATCAGGCTGTCATGTATGTATATTTTACACTTCAGTATTCTGGGGAATGGCACTTCACTGGAATTATACTGTATGCATAAGACTTTAGCCTAATTTGCAGGGACTAGCAACAAGCTTTTTAATAACACTTAATTTATTTATGTTAAACGTTTTTTGCTGGCATGTAAAATCGTTTAATTTTCTGAGGTACTGGGTGAAAAAATGTTTTGGGCACTATTTTTTCCACTTGGCAGTCGTTTTATTTAATTTATGACAGTTTACTGATCTCTCTCACTGTTGTGTGTGAGGGGGAGGGGCCTTTTTTGGTGCTTTTGCTACGCATCAAAAAATTCAGTCAGAAGTTTATTGTCTCCCCTGCATGATCCGGTTCATCTCTACAGAACTCAGGGGTCTTCAAAACTTGTTTTGAGGGAGGTAATCACTCACAGCAGAGCTGTGAGATTGTAGTTGACTGTGATAAAAAACGTTTATTTCTGTATTTTTTTTCTGCTATCAGGGTTAGTTATCCTTTGCTAATGGGAGCAATCCTTTGCTAAAATTGTGTTTTTACAAAGATTTGATGCTATAACTTTTCAGTTTATTAATTTTCAACTGTCATAACTTTTTCTGTGCTTCTTATAGGCACAGTACGTTTCATATTATAGTAAATTACTTGAAAAGTATTTCCAAGTTGCTAGTTTATTTGCTAGTGTGTTAAACATGTCTGATTCAGAGGAAGATATCTGTGCTATATGTGCTAAAGCCAAAGTGGAGCCCAATAGAAATTTATGTACTAACTGCATTGATGCTACTTTAAATAAAAGTCAATCTGTACAAATTGAACATATTTCACCAAACAACGAGGGGAGAGTTATGCCGACTAACTCGCCTCACGTGTCAGTACCTGCATCTCCCGCTCGGGAGGTGCGTGATATTGTAGCGCCGAGTACATCTGGGCGGCCATTACAAATCACATTACAGGATATGGCTACTGTTATGACTGAAGTTTTGGCTAAATTACCAGAACTAAGAGGTAAGCGTGATCACTCTGGGGTGAGAACAGAGTGCGCTGATAATATTAGGGCCATGTCAGATACTGCGTCACAATTTGCAGAACATGAGGACGGAGAGCTTCATTCTGCGGGTGACGGTTCTGATCCAAATAGACTGGATTCAGATATTTCAAATTTTAAATTTAAGCTGGAAAACCTCCGTGTATTACTAGGGGAGGTGTTAGCGGCTCTGAATGATTGTAACACAGTTGCAATACCAGAGAAATTGTGTAGGTTGGATAAATATTTTGCGGTACCGGCGAGTACTGACGTTTTTCCTATACCTAAGAGACTTACTGAAATTGTTACTAAGGAGTGCGATAGACCCGGTGTGCCGTTCTCACCCCCTCCAATATTTAGAAAGATGTTTCCAATAGACGCCACCACACGGGACTTATGGCAAACGGTCCCTAAGGTGGAGGGAGCAGTTTCTACTTTAGCTAAGCGTACCACTATCCCGGTGGAGGATAGCTGTGCCTTTTCAGATCCAATGGATAAAAAGTTAGAGGGTTACCTTAAGAAAATGTTCAACAAGGTTTTATATTGCAACCTCTTGCATGCATTGCGCCTGTCACGGCTGCAGCAGCATTTTGGTTTGAGTCTCTGGAAGAGACACTTGAATCAGCTCCATTAGATGAGATTACACACAAGCTTAAAGCCCTTAAGTTAGCTAACTCATTTATTTCGGATGCCGTAGTACATTTAACTAAACTTACGGCTAAGAATTCCGGATTCGCCATTCAGGCGCGCAGAGCACTGTGGCTAAAATCCTGGTCAGCTGATGTTACTTCTAAATCTAAATTGCTTAATATTCCTTTCAAAGGGCAGACCTTATTCGGGCCCGGGTTGAAAGAAATTATTGCTGACATTACAGGGGGTAAAGGCCATGCCCTGCCTCAAGACAGAGCCAAACCTAAGGCTAGACAGTCTAATTTTCGTTCCTTTCGTAATTTCAAAGCAGGAGCAGCATCAACTTCCTCTGCACCAAAACAGGAAGGAGCTGTTGCTCGCTACAGACAAGGCTGGAGACCTAACCAGTCCTTTCAAAGGGCAGACCTTATTCGGGCCCGGGTTGAAAGAAATTATTGCTGACATTACAGGGGGTAAAGGCCATGCCCTGCCTCAAGACAGAGCCAAACCTAAGGCTAGACAGTCTAATTTTCGTTCCTTTCGTAATTTCAAAGCAGGAGCAGCATCAACTTCCTCTGCACCAAAACAGGAAGGAGCTGTTGCTCGCTACAGACAAGGCTGGAGACCTAACCAGTCCTGGAACAAGGGCAAGCAGGCCAGGAAACCTGCTGCTGCCCCTAAGACAGCATGAATCGAGGGCCCCCGATCCGGGAACGGATCTAGTGGGGGGCAGACTTTCTCTCTTCGCCCAGGATTGGGCAAGAGATGTCCAGGATCCCTGGGCGTTAGAGATCATATCTCAGGGATACCTTCTGGACTTCAAATTCTCTCCCCAAGAGGGAGATTTCATCTGTCAAGGTTGTCAACAAACCAAATAAAGAAAGAGGCGTTTCTACGCTGCGTACAAGATCTTTTATTAATGGGAGTGATCCATCCGGTTCCGCGGTCGGAACAAGGACAAGGGTTTTACTCAAATCTGTTTGTGGTTCCCAAAAAAGAGGGAACTTTCAGGCCAATCTTGGATTTAAAGATCCTAAACAAATTCCTAAGAGTTCCATCGTTCAAAATGGAAACTATTCGGACAATTTTACCCATGATCCAAAAGGGTCAGTACATGACCACAGTGGATTTAAAGGATGCTTACCTTCACATACCGATTCACAAAGATCATTACCGGTATCTAAGGTTTGCCTTTCTAGACAGGCATTACCAGTTTGTAGCTCTTCCATTCGGATTGGCTACGGCTCCAAGAATCTTCACAAAGGTTCTGGGTGCTCTTCTGGCGGTACTAAGACCGCGAGGAATTGCGGTAGCTCCGTACCTAGACGACATTCTGATACAAGCTTCAAGCTTTCAAACTGCCAAGTCTCATACAGAGTTAGTACTGGCATTTCTAAGGTCGCATGGATGGAAGGTGAACGAAAAGAAGAGTTCTCTCTTTCCACTCACAAGAGTTCCCTTCTTGGGGACTCTTATAGATTCTGTAGAAATGAAGATTTACCTGACAGAAGACAGGTTAACAAAGCTTCAAAATGCATGCCGTGTCCTTCATTCCATTCAACACCCGTCAGTAGCTCAATGCATGGAGGTGATCGGCTTAATGGTAGCGGCAATGGACATAGTACCTTTTGCACGCCTACATCTCAGACCGCTGCAATTGTGCATGCTAAGACAGTGGAATGGGGATTACTCAGACTTGTCCCCTACTCTGAATCTGGATCAAGAGACCAGAAATTCTCTTCTATGGTGGCTTTCTCGGCCACATCTGTCCAGGGGGATGCCATTCAGCAGGCCGGACTGGACAATTGTAACAACAGACGCCAGCCTACTAGGTTGGGGCGCTGTCTGGAATTCTCTGAAGGCTCAGGGACTATGGAATCAGGAGGAGAGTCTCCTACCAATAAACATTCTGGAATTGAGAGCAGTTCTCAATGCCCTTCTGGCTTGGCCCCAGTTAACAACTCGGGGGTTCATCAGGTTTCAGTCGGACAACATCACGACTGTAGCTTACATCAACCATCAGGGAGGGACAAGAAGCTCCCTAGCAATGATGGAAGTATCAAAGATAATTCGCTGGGCAGAGTCTCACTCTTGCCACCTGTCAACAATCCACATCCCGGGAGTGGAGAACTGGGAGGCGGATTTCTTAAGTCGTCAGACTTTTCATCCGGGGGAGTGGGAACTTCATCCGGAGGTCTTTGCCCAAATACTTCGACGTTGGGGCAAACCAGAAATAGATCTCATGGCGTCTCGACAGAATGCCAAGCTTCCTCGTTACGGGTCCAGATCCAGGGATCCGGGAGCGGTTCTGATAGATGCTTTGACAGCACCTTGGACCTTCGGGATGGCTTATGTGTTTCCACCCTTCCCGATGCTTCCTCGATTGATTGCCAGAATCAAACAGGAGAGAGCATCAGTGATTCTAATAGCGCCTGCATGGCCACGCAGGACTTGGTATGCAGATCTAGTGGACATGTCATCCTGTCCACCTTGGTCTCTACCTCTGAAACAGGACCTTCTGATCCAGGGTCCCTTCAAACATCAAAATCTAATTTCTCTGAAGCTGACTGCTTGGAAATTGAACGCTTGATTTTATCAAAACGTGGTTTTTCTGAGTCAGTTATTGATACCTTAATACAGGCTAGGAAGCCTGTTACCAGAAAGATTTATCATAAGATATGGCGCAAATACTTATATTGGTGCGAATCCAAGAGTTACTCATGGAGTAAGGTTAGGATTCCGAGGATATTGTCTTTTCTACAAGAAGGTTTAGAAAAGGGTTTATCCACTAGTTCCTTAAAGGGACAGATTTCAGCTCTGTCCATTCTTTTACACAAACGTCTGTCAGAAGTTCCGGACATTCAAGCTTTTTGTCAGGCTTTAGCTATGATCAAGCCTGTGTTTAAAACTGTTGCTCCACCTTGGAGTTTGAACTTAGTTCTTAATGTTTTACAGGGTGTTCCGTTTGAACCCCTTCATTCCATTGATATCAAGCTGTTATCTTGGAAAGTTCTATTTTTAATGGCGATTTCCTCGGCTCGAAGAGTCTCTGAGTTATCCGCCTTACATTGTGATTCTCCTTATCTGATTTTTCATTCAGACAAGGTAGTTCTGCGTACTAAACCTGGGTTCCTACCTAAGGTGGTCACTAACAGGAATATCAATCAAGAGATTGTGGTTCCATCTTTGTGTCCTAATCCTTCTTCGAAGAAGGAACGTCTGCTACACAATCTAGATGTAGTCCGTGCCCTAAAATTTTATCTACAGGCAACTAAGGATTTTCGACAAACGTCTTCCCTGTTTGTCGTTTATTCTGGTCAGAGGAGAGGTCAAAAAGCTTCGGCTACCTCTCTCTCTTTTTGGCTTCGTAGCATAATTCGGTTAGCCTATGAGACTGCTGGACAGCAGCCTCCTGAAAGAATTACAGCACATTCTACTAGAGCTGTGGCTTCCACTTGGGCCTTTAAGAATGAGGCTTCTGTTGAACAGATTTGCAAGGCTGCAACTTGGTCTTCTCTTCATACTTTTTCCAAATTTTACAAATTTGACACTTTTGCTTCTTCGGAGGCTGTTTTTGGGAGAAAGGTCCTTCAGGCAGTGGTTCCTTCCGTATAAAGAGCCTGCCTGTCCCTCCCGTCATCTGTGTACTTTAGCTTTGGTATTGGTATCCCAGAAGTAATGATGACCCGTGGACTGACCACACTTAACAGGAGAAAACAAAATTTATGCTTACCTGATAAATTCCTTTCTCCTGTAGTGTGGTCAGTCCACGACCCGCCCTGTTTTTTATGGCAGGTAAAAAATTTTTTTGAACTATACTCCAGTCACCACTACACCCTTTGGCTTCTCCTTTCTCATTGGTCCTTGGTCGAATGACTGGAGGTGACGTAGAGGGGAGGAGCTATATAGCAGCTCTGCTGGGTGAATCCTCTTGCACTTCCTGTTTGGGAGGAGTAATATCCCAGAAGTAATGATGACCCGTGGACTGACCACACTACAGGAGAAAGGAATTTATCAGGTAAGCATAAATTTTGTTTTTTTTAGCCGGCTCTCCCCATTGATGCCTATGGGGAAATCGTGCACGAGCATGTAAAACCAGCTCAAAGCAGCGCTGGTATTTGTGTGCGGTATGGAGCGCAAAGCAACCATATTGGCCGCTAACGCAGGTTTTTGGAAAACCTGTAATAGCAGCGCTATTAAAGGTGAGCAGTGGAAATAACTTGCAAGTTATTACCGAGCCAGCCATAACGCAAAACTCGTAATCTGGCAGAGAATTAGGGAACACAGGGATGATATTAAGAATGAACATAAGGATAGCCCAGTGGCTAGGCACTTTAAGATGGCTCATAACTCAGATTTCAACAAACTTAAAGTTATGGGTATACAACATCTAATACCAAATAGGAGAGGTGCTGATCTGGATAGACTGTTATTACAGCACGAATCCAGATGGATGTACAGATTGAACACCCTTGCTTCTTTTGGGCTGAATGAAAAAATAGAGTATTCCTGTTTTTTTATAAAATGCTGTCTAAAGTAAACATCTGTAAAATGCTAACAAAAGCATAGAATATACTTCGTTCACATACTACTTTGGGGGATGTAATCCACTGTAAATAACTGTATAAAATTTAGGTATAAATTAGATGATTGATAATGAAGGCTACATATTGTTTAACCTATCTTACCTGGCATCACTTTGACTCTACCATGCACGGTCTATGTTTATGTTAGAACCTGCATCTGTACATTATTTTAATAACATGTATTCATAGTAGCAATTTGTCTCTTTAAAAGTAATTTAAGAGGCATTGCTTTTAAAAGGCTTTTAGGGTGGAAACCTTGTATCACCACATCTGATGAAGCCTTGTATCCAGTCCTGTGTGGGAGGGGTGAAACGCGTAATGCTGGAGTTCTGATGACATAGTTGCTATGTCCACCACAGATGATAGCTGCTTTGAGTGATGCAGGGCTTTTTGAAATATTGCAAGTGAAGACTCAGTGGAAGCCTTTGGAAGCACCCGACAAATGGGATTATACTCCAGAGGTTAGTAAGCGGTTTCCTAGTCTTGCGTCCCCGTATCTCACTCGTCTAACAATATTCAGCTCTTGGACTTTACTTGAAACTTGTCCGTTTCGCGGCTTATAGCAATCCACAACTGTCTTTGCATTGACTATCACAACAGAGTATTTTGGAGGAAGTGGGTCACCCGGTGCGTGTCTGTTGACACTTAAGATCCCATGAGGATATCTACACTTATCAATTGCCTTTGCTCTCCAGTGGAAGTCTTACGACCGGAGCGTGTCCCGTACACTTAAGTGCCCGGTTCAGCTGCTACACATGGACGTTCTGTTGCTTCATAGCATACTGTGGGTTTAAGCTTAACCTTGTCCTTGAACCATATAAAGCCTCTCTGTGTTGGTCATGTTTGCCTATGCAGTTGTTTTTGTGTACATATTTTCGACTGTAAGTGGGGATTAAGGTGTTTAACCTTTGCTCCTGTCATTTTTGTAATAAAGCGTTTATATTTTTTAGTGCCGCCTTTGTCCTTCTTTAGCCGTTTACTTATACTGGTACCTGCTCTTTCTTGTTTACTTGTTTAAACATTTTAAAATTTGTTTGTAAAGAAGTTATGCTTACCTGATACATTCATTTCCTTCAAGATGGTTAGAGTCCATGATCCATTATTCCTTGTTTTAACTCCTGGCCATTAGGAGGAGGAGGCAAAGATTCCCAAAACTCCAAAAGCACTTAATCCCTTTTGAATTCTAGGAATTCTAAAAAAAATGCCAGCTACTTTCCAAATCTTGTGATATTTTATCTTGCAACCGAATTTTGGGCCTGAATTAAAATTTCAACTACAGCATAAGACCTCTTTTGTTTTAAAATTAGGTGTTCAGACTTGAGATATTGATGATCGAAGGGGCCTTGAGATAGAAGGTCATGCCTTAGTGGAAAACCTTACAGACAACTGGACATCTGTATGAAATATACAAACCAAGTTCTGTGTAGCCAGGCTGAAGCAATCGGCATTACTGATGAGAGCTCTTGTTTGATCCAAACTATAACTCTTGGCAGCAAAACAGTTGGTGGAAATATGTAAGCAAGACAAAATGACCAGGGAGCTGCTAGAGCATCTACAAATGCCGTCTGATGATTCCTGGATCTTGCATAGTATCTGGGAAGTGTGTTGTTTAAAATAGAAGCCTTCAGGTATCAGCCAATCAGCCATCTCTGGTAGACCTCAACAATTGACAATCTGATTAAAAACTTCCTGATGTAGAGACCATTCCCAAGTATAAAGGAATTGACGAATGAGATAATTTGCTTGCCAGTCACCTGGGATATAAATCTCAGTAATTGTACAAAGATTTTTCTCTGCCCAAAAATGTTATTGAGAGACCTCCATTGCTAGGGAACTGCGAGTTCCCCCATGATAATTGATATAGGCCACAGCTGTGATATTATCTGTTTGAAGATGCAGCTAAGCCTCTTCTTTTAGGAGACATCTGCTCTGAATGCTCCTGATGATTGCATGGAGTTCTAGGATATTTATTGGTAACCTCGCCTCCTGTGGTGACCAAAATCCTTGAGCTCTCCTGGACCCCATACTGCACCCCAACCTGAGAGATTTGCATTTGTCATGATTATTGTCCATGTTGGAGAAACCAAAGATGTCCCCCAAAGAAACGGATTGGTTCTCTATCCACAAGGATAGAGATTGCCTTGTTGTGGAATCCAAAAGGATTTTCTGAGAAAGTTGAGTGTAGTCCTTGCAACACAGACATAGCATACAAAGCTGAAGATGTCTCATGTGAAACTGAGCAAATGGAATGGCATATGATGCTACAATCATCAGACCTTACACTGGTATGCATATGGCTACTACAGGATTGAAGTTTGACTGAACGGGAACCAAAACTTCATGCAGATTTAGTAGAGAAACAAGGCTTTTTTTATTGCTTGGCCTTGTTACAATTGGGAATGGATTTCCAAGAGGCTCTGGAAGAAGAGATTATGATATCTAGACCAGGACAAAAACAAAATATTTTCTTGAAAATCAGTTAAAAGTCTAGATTGTGAAACTATATCAACACACCATGTTCTTCTAGTGAAAACTGATAAGGCCATGTTTTGGCATTAGGTCTAATTATGTCATCAATAGCATCACAGATAAAAATGTTTGTTGACCTAATAAGTTTCAAATGGCTTTGAATATCTTCATCTATATTATCTTCTGAAATCGATCAGAAAGATTGACACACCAAAGTGTAGAAGCTGCTGCAACACAAGCACTACTGATAGTTTTTTTTTCTGTGAAAAGACTATCCCTATAGTCTTTAAAAAATGTAATATCCTCTAAAAGAATTGTATTGTGTTTAGATAAAGGGAAATTGCATCATCCACTTTAAGTTACCAACGTTCTATACTAGAAACCTGCAAGTGAAACATACTTTTGAATGCTGAGGATGGATTAAACGGAAACCCAGTCTTAGATCAGTTTTTGGTAATTATCTTAGTAATTACTTCTAGGACAGGGAAAAAAAACATGGAGTTTGAACAGTTTGAAAATCAAATCTAATTGTTTGATGGATTTTTTCTTAGAAGGCTTTAAATGTTGTACCCCTAAAGTATATAAAACCTCCTTTTAGCATAGTGTGAAGATGTTCAAACTTGAACATAAAAGATGAGGATTCCGTATCTTGATCAGCAACTGATTCCTGATCGTCAGAAACTACTTCACCTTCTGAAGATGTATCTGAGGTGGTAGAGTCAGTCTCTGAACACTGTTTAGCTGATCTGTTATTTAGAAATTCAGAATGACCAGATAAATTAACTGTAGGTTGCTTGTAAGAGACTATGTCACGCTTACTTGGAGAAGACGTCGTTGCCAACCTCTCTGAGACAGGTGAGTGCACAAAATCTCAAAATCCTGGAGCAAAATCTTAAGAACTCCCTTTTACAGGAGAAACAGAGAGAGGGCAGATTCCTTTAGCGGCAAGAGCAGCATTTTATTGATTAGAATGCATTAGGTGATTCTTACAATTTCAAAGTTAAGCCTAATTAATAGGTGCCAGCTTGCAAAAAATACATGGAATAAATGAGTGGTCTGAGGATCTACCTTCTAAAGCACTGGTTTTCAAACCGGACCTCAGGCCTCCCCAACAAGCAAGATTTTCAAGATTACCTTGGGTCAAAGCAGGTAAAATAACAATCGGCTAGATTACGAGTTGTGCGTTAAGGTAAAAAAGCAGCGTTAACAGGTCCTAACGCTGCTTTTTTACTACTGTTGGTATTACGAGTCTTGCAGATTTAGGGGCACCGCACAATTTTTTGGCCTTACTGCAAACCGACTTACGTAAACTTCGTAAACCCTTTTTTCAATGGAACTTGCATAACGCCGGTATTATGAGTCTGTCCTGGGAGGCCAAAAAGTGAGCGGTACACCCTCTATCTCCAAGATCCCTAACTCATTCTAAAGTCAGTAGTTATGAGTTTTACACTACAACCCTTTAGCATAAAACTCATAACTAAAGTGCTAAAAAGTACACTAAAACCCATAAACTACCTATTAACCCCTAAAAACTCCCGCATCGCAAAACACTATAATAAAATTATTAACCCCTAATCTGCCGCTCTGGACATCACCGCCACTATAATAAACATATTAACCCCTAAACCACCGCACTCCCGCCTCGCAAACACTAGTTAAATATTTGTAACCCCTAATCTGCCGCCCCTAACATCGCCGCCACCTACATTACATTTATTAACCCCTAATCTGCCGCCCTCAACGTCGCCGCAACTATATTAAAGTAATTAACCCCTAAACCTAAGTCTAACCCTAACACCCCCTAACTTAAATATAATTTAAATAAATCTAAATAAAATTCCTATCATTAACTAAATTATTCCTATTTAAAACTAATTACTTACCTATAAAATAAACCCTAAGCTAGCTACAATATAACTAATAGTTACATTGTATCTAGCTTAGGGTTTATTTTTATTTTATGGGCAAGTTTGTATTGATTTTAACTAGGTAGAATAGTAACTATTTAATAACTACCTAGCTAAAATAAATACAAATTGACCTATAAAATTAAACCTAACCTAAGTTACAATAACACCTAACACTACACTACAATTAAATAAATTAACTAAATTAAATACAATTAAATAAATTAAATTTGCTAAATCACAAAAAAAAAAAACACTAAATTACAGAAAATAAAAAACAAATTACAGATCTTTAAACTAATTACACCTAATCTAATAGCCCTATCAAAATAAAAAAGCCCCCCCAAAATAAAAAAAAAACCCTAGCCTAAACTAAACTACCGATAGCCCTTAAAAGGGCCTTTTGCGGGGCATTGCCCCAAAGAAATCAGTTATTTTTCCTGTAAAAAACAATACAAACACCCCCCCCAACAGTAAAACCCACCACCCACACAACCAACCCCCCAAATAAAAGCCTAACTAAAAAAAACTAAGCTCCCCATTGCCCTGAAAAGGGCATTTGGATGGGCATTGCCCTTGAAAGGGCATTTAGCTCTATTGCGGCCCAAAGTCCCTAACCTAAAAAATAAACACACCTAATACACCCTTAAATAAATCCTAACACTAACCCCCAAAGATTCACTTACCGGGAGAAGTCTTCATCCAAGTGGCAAGATGTCCTCAATGAAGCCGGAAGAAGTCTTCATCCAGATGGCATCTTCTATCTTCATCCTTCCGGCGCGGAGCGGGTCCACCTTCAAGACATCCGACACGGAGCATCCTCTTCAAATGACAGCTTCTTCGTAATGAATATCTCTTTAAGTGACATCATCCAAGATGATGTCCCTTAGATTCCGATTGGCTGATGAAATTCTATCAGACAATCGGAATTAAGGTAGAAAAAATCCTATTGGCTGATGCAATCAGCCAATAGTATTGAGCTTGCATACCATTGGCTGATTGGAACAGCCAATAGAATGTGAGCTCAATCCTATTGGCTGATCCAATCAGCCAATAGGATTTTTTCTACCTTAATTCCGATTGGCTGATTCTATCAGCCAATCGGAATCTAAGGGACGCCATCTTGGATGACGTCACTTAAAGAGATATTCATTAAGAAGAAGCCGTCATTTGAAGAGGATGCTCCGCGTCGGATGTCTTGAAGATGGACCCACTCCGCACCGGAAGGATGAAGATAGAAGATGCCGTCTGGATGAAGACTTCTGCCCGTCTGGAGGACCACTTCTGCCGGCTTCGTTGAGGACATCTTGCCGCTTGGATGAAGACTTCTCCCGGTAAGTGAATCTTCGGGGGTTAGTGTTAGGATTTATTTAAGGGTGTATTGGGTGGGTTTATTTTTTAGGTTAGGGACTTTGGGCCGCAATAGAGCTAAATGCCCTTTTAAGGGCAATGCACATCCAAATGCCCTTTTCAGGGCAATGGGGAGCTTAGGTTTTTTTAGTTAGGCTTTTATTTGGGGGTTGGTTGTGTGGGTGGGGGTTTTTATTGTAGGGGGGTGTTTGTATTTTTTTTTACAGGAAAAAGAGCTGATTTCTTTGGGGCAATGCCCCGAAAAAGGCCCTTTTAAGGGCTATTGGTAGTTTAGTTTAGGCTAGGGTTTTTTTTTTATTTTGGGGGACTTTTTTTATTTTGATTGGGCTATTAGATTAGGTGTAATTAGTTTAAAGATCTGTAAAAAAAAAAATTCTGTAATTTAGTGTTTTGTTTTTTTGTGATTTAGCTAATTTAATTTATTTAATTGTATTTAATTTAGTTAATTTATTTAATTGTAGTATAGTGTTAGGTGTTATTGTAACTTAGGTTAGATTTTATTTTACAGGTCAATTTGTATTTATTTTAGCTAGGTAGTTATTAAATAGTTAATAACTATTTAATAACTATTCTACCTAGTTAAAATTAATACAAACTTGCCTGTAAAATAAAAATAAACCCTAAGCGAGATACAACGTAACTATTAGTTATATTGTAGCTAGTTTAGGGTTTATTTTATAGGTAAGTATTTAGTTTTAAATAGGAATAATTTAGTTAATGATATAATAATTTAGATTTATTTAAATTATATTTGTTAGGGGATGTTAGGGTTAGACTTAGATTTAGGGGTTAATAGATTTAATATAATGGCGGTGACGTTGGGGGCAGCAGATTAGGGGTTAATAAGTGTAGGTAGGTTGCGGCGACATTGAAGGCGGCAGATTAGGTGTTAATAAATATAATGTTGGTGGTGGCAATGTTGGGGGCAGCAGATTAGGGGTTAATAAGTATAATGTAGGTGGTGGCGGTGTCCGGAGCGGCAGATTAGGGGTTAATAAGAATAATGTAGGTGTCGGTGATGTCGGGGGCGGAAGATGAGGGGTTAATAAGTGTAAGATTAGGGGTGTTTAGACTCAGAGTTTATGTTAGGGTGATAGGAATCAATGGGGCTGCGTTACTGAGTTTTACTCTGCTTTTTTGCAGGTGTTAGCCTTTTTCTTAGCCGGCTCTCCCCATTGATGTCTATGGGGAAATCATGCACGAGCACGTACAACCAGCTCACCGCTGACTTAAGCAGTGCTGGTATTGGAGTGCGGTATGGAGCAAAATTTTGCTCTACACTCACTTCTTGCCTTTTAACGACGGGTTTTATAAAAACCTGTAATACCAGCGCTGTAGGAAAGTGAGCAGTGAGAAAAAAACTGCTCATTAGCACCGCACAGCCTCTAACGCAAAACTCGTAATCTCACCAAATGTTTATGAATCAGCTGAATATTTCACCTGTGCTCCAGTTCAGATATCCTCAAAATCTGTTGTAGTCGTATGCCCCTAGGCATACAATAGGGTGCGCTATAAGGAGTAATAAAAAGTGTAAAAACAATGTGTTAGTGTGTACACAGTCAGGGGAAAAAAAAGGCGGAGATGTGCTAAACAACAAAATCTAATACAACTAGATTTGGATAATCCAACAGTAGTTAAGAAGAATAAAAAAACTAAAATGGTATTCCTGAATAGGTGTGAGATTGTGTGTGATTGAAAATAAATGTGCAATTTGTGCAAAAACCAGTATAATTTCCCTGCAGGTAAACTAAGTATAGAAGTTCAGTTAATAGTATTTGAACAGATGAGTAGTCTCCCTAGAGGTGTACTAGGTATAGAAAATTAATTGATAATATTTAAATAGTAATATTTAAACAAATATAATAAACCCAATGTGATGATCTAATAGATAATACATATGCTTAAATACATATAAATGGTTAAACTGTGATATTCACAAATAATAATTTCTCACGAAATAAAAAGGTAAAATATATATATATATATATATGTAAAATAAAAAAGTGCAAAAAACGCAGAGTCCAGAAAAAGTATGTAAAAAAGAAAGTCTTTGATATGAAGCAACCAGATGAATGAAAAACAATTCAAGGAAGGGTTCAGAAAAAAAGGTTTTTTTTAAAAAAGGGGGGTTTTAGGCAGCTCCGATGGTCAGTCAGGTAATCTAGAAATGGAGACAAAAAGAAAAGGAGCGCCTCATGGTGTAATATCGCAAATACAGGATAAAAACCCAAATGGATCAAGAAGGGTTACTCACAAACAAGTTGGCACTACAGACTAGTGCATGCGAGCAGGCTGGCCTTTAACAGCAGCCAGTACTCTGACAGGAGTCCGCGGAGAAGCCGGGAAAGGGCTATACCAGGTAGCCGCACAATGGAGGATGTCTCCGTGTAAAGCGTCTTCCGGTTCAATCAGCGTGTGAAGGTCTGATAGTATGCCCAACAGGTAGCAGCACCAATCAGCTGTTTAGAGGTATAGGAGCAAACTCGGCATATAAGAGTAATTAGTATTGAGTCCAGGTAAATACACCAAAGCTGTAAAAACTGATGTCACAGACAGTATCACACAGACAGGATCAGATGTGTTGTATTAAAAGAGAATATTTATTTGAGCACTACAACGCGTTTCTCGGCCTTGAAGCTCTTGGCCGTTTCATCAGGTAATGTATATGGTTAAAACTCCATAGGAGCTTTTAAAACAACAGGTAAAACAGGATTGGTCGGAACTTCCGCCACAAAACTAACAACACATCTGCTTGCATAATGAGAATCACAAGTAACGACGTAATTGTTACAATTCAAAACATGTAACATAATTTGAGACATATAAGAGTCTTAATATTGGGAGGAATAAATGAATAAACAAGTACCATAATTTAAAACATATAAAAGTCTGAATGTTAGGAGGAATAAATAAAAGAAAAGAGACGGAGGAAAGACAAAAAATCCCTATACACAAAAAAGAAAAAAAAAAAAACTGACAAGTTGTCTGCAGATTGCAAAGAAACATGATAAATGTGTATAATAATAGAAAAATCTGCCGGAAATAAGAATTACGAGAGACTAGTAATCGTCTGCAGACGTATAAAATACTTAATACATTATAAAAGTAATTAAATAATCTACCCGAGACATAAAATATGAGTAGCAAAAAAAGTCCTAAAACCTTGAATCATTTTAAAAAAGCAAAATGTTAGTATGTCTAAAACCTTGATGTATGCAAATAAAAGATATTGTATATCTGAAACATTAATGTTAATAAATGAAGCATATTGTATAGTCGCTAAATAATCAAATAGACAAATGGACCACTGAGAACGCTATCATGAAAAAAGAGGTTGGAAGGAATAAAAAATGTGTACGAATGTATACAAATACAGAGGTTGTAAGGAATAAAAAATTGTATACGAATGTATACAAATACCGTATCATAAATATACAAGGGGTTATGTGTATTAGAAAAAAATAAAAATAAAAATATGTTCCATAAAAGTTGGAATAAAAAGCAAACTAGTTGGGCATGGAAATATATACTAAGAATAATGTCCCTAATGAGTGATGAAATGTGAAAATGTTGGAAAAAAATATATAATTACAATATTAAAAAAATATTGATTGTGGTCGTGTAAAAAAGTATGGTAGTATGAATTAGTAAAAGTGAAAGAAATATGTTGGGGTATTGACACTTATATGTGAGACGATGAAAGTAGACAATTGAAAGTGAATAAAGGAATGTGTCATAAAATGTTTGGAAGTGTGTTAATAGGAGGTGCATACTGTGATCCTAATATATATTAAATAGTGTATATATAACTGAATCGGATTGGCCAGAATAATGAACTATAGCCTAATGTTGCACCTTATGTATATCATAAGAAAAATGGATGTATAGATGTACATGTTGGTATAGAAAAAAATGGAAGGTTAGGATACACAAGAGCCAGTATCAGGGGAGAAGTAAAAAGGGGAGGAAAAAGAAAAAGAAAAGAAGAAAAGAATGGGACCAGAAAGAGGAAAAAAACATTCTAGTTGAAGGCTGCTAGATCAAGATTGGAATTTAGACCGGATGGCCATAGTGTATTTAATTTGTGAATCCAGAACGTTTCACGTTGCCTAAGCTTAATTATTCTATTGTAATCTGTGGAAGGTGGAATATAGTCTATGGGATAAAATCGAAAAATTTCGGGATTAGCATTGTTTTTTTTTATTCTTCTTACCTATTGTTGGATTATCCAAATCTAGTATTAGATTTTGTTGTTTAGCACATCTCCCCCTTTTTTCCCCCTGACTGTGTACACACTCACACATTGTTTTTACACTTTTTATTACTCCTTATAGCGCACCCTATTGTATGCCTAGGGGCATACGACTACAATACTTTTGTTTTGGTTACAAATATAGGAGTGCTGCTCTTACCGATCAATATTTTAACACTTTTTCCATTTTTTTTTATATAAGATGCAGTCCAAATAGGACAGAAATAGAATTAGATCAGCTTATAGTCTTTTAGGTAAATCAGCTACAACTGTATCACATGTAGATTCAGATCACTCCAATTCTATGAAGGATCTCTTCCGGTCTCTAGAAGAAGAAATCCTCAAAGAGCATAGACATTGGTGGGACCTGACCACTTTAGAAAAATATATTGAATTAAAACAGATTCCTAGAGGATTACGCATTCTCAAACATTGTTCATTCAAAGACAATACATCTCTTTCAGAAAAATGGTATACAATACTTAATAATTGCTCCATGGATCTGATGAGAGCACTTGTTGAACACAGGAAGACTCTGTCAGATCAATGCAGCGACAATATAGAAAAAATTCAAGCAGAGCTAGCAAAATATACTGACAGCCCTGGTTATGAACGTTCTATAAAAAGTATGTATGAACGGACTGATAAATTTCAGGAAGAACTAGTTTCATCTAAAAATAAAAAATTAGAAAGGGACAACGAGTATTACCTTAAAGACCAAGTATACAGTTACAATTGTACACAAAAGAATTCTGAAGAAAATACTTCTAACAATAATCATCAAATTAAAAATTCTGATGTACACCCTAATAATAGTAATTCATATAACTATAAAGATACAATCCAAATGACAAATGGACCACTGTACACCATAAATCAAGAAACAGACAATATCTATCAAGATAAACATAATAATCATTACCAAACTACACAATCAAACCAATACAAAAAACAACAACCAATCACCCAAGCATATCAATACAATAATCAACAAGGGAGACAACACAATCAATATCACGAAAGACCCCAAAGACAGCAACCTTATGACCAACACAACTCTATTCGTAGACATCAATACAGAGACTATGGGATTAGAGATATCAATGTAGAATATGAATTTGAAAACAAAAGACATTACGAATTTGAAAATAAAAGACATTATGAGGAAAACAGTAGACACAATTCTGATAAATACCATGGTAACTATCACTCACAACACTCTTATTACCATGGAGCATCACCTCATCCCAATCATTATAGGGATGATTGTAACCAACAAATTTATCACAATCGTTATCAACCTTTAGACTCGGTTTCAGAGGATAATGTTTTTCCAGAACGTTTACCCAGAGCAAATCCCACACTTTCATCATCATCATCTTCTTTTTTAGACCACACCCCACAACATTGCAGAACTCCTATAGAAGAACAAAATCCCAAAAAAAGACCTCTGTATATAGACCAAGAGGCAGAGGCCTTACCACCAAGAAAGAAAAATCAGACAAACTAGATAAAGGTATCTTTAATCTGTCTACACACATTTTATCTGTGGAAGAGAAAAAAATCCTCAACAAAAGGTCTCTCTTTTTGTCCCCCAAACCCCCACAATATCTTCAATCTTTTTGTAGACTTACTCCAAAAGTATTTTGCACAAAAAAATCTTAAGAAAAATAAACTTCTGGAAGAAGACACTTTATGTATTCTGACAGATAATATGAACCCAGGCACCAATATATCAACCACACAAGGTTGCATTGATAATCTTACGTCCTATTTATTTGAGGATTTCATTCATGCAGATGTCAAAATAAAGTCGTCCTTTTCCCCTCCATCTGGCCAATACGTTGAGATTTATCAAAATCTAGTAATAGCAGACCTAGAAAAAAATCAATTCAAAAATATGCAAGAAAAACTTTTATAAACAATTAAATGAAAAGAGAGCTATTTCATCCCTTACCGGCAACCCGAATATTATTATTCGGGATGCCGATAAGGGAGGAGGGATAGTAATCCAGAATATTAAAGATTACCTCTTTGAGGCAGAAAGAATCCTTAATGATACCAACTACTATAGAACTTTAACGTCAGATCCTACTAGTTGTTTTTTTAATTCATATCAGAAGTTAATCGAAAAGGGTTGCAGTTTACAAATTCTGAATAAAAACGAATATAATTTTTTGAAAGTTAGCAACCCCAGTATAGCACATTACTATCATTTGCCCAAGATCCACAAAAGTATAGAACATCCACCTGGGCGTCCCATCATAGCTGGTATTGACAATCTTACCTATAATTTATCATATTATATAGATCTTCTGCTACAAAAATATGTAGTTGGTTTACGATCATACATCAAAGATAGCACTGACTTATTAAATAAAATCAAAGATTTAAAAAACAAGGGTGACTTTATATGGATTACATGCGATATGGGCTCCTTATATTCAAACATCGCCCACGATCTAGGCTTACAAGCTATTTCCACCACACTTAACCGAGATGTATATATGCCTGCCGTTCAGAGAGAATTTATTGTAGAATGCATTCAATTCATTTTACAGCACAATTATTTTATGTTTCAGGACGTTTATTATTTGCAAATCAAAGGTACGGCCATGGGCATCAGATTCGCTCCCAGCTTTGCCAACTTCTTCATGGGTATTTTTGAGGAGACTCATATATATCACTCCACAGCTGGAGCGAATCTGGTGTTCTATGGCCTATACATAGACCATCTTTTTTTTTATATGGAAGGGTGATACCACGACTGCCCATACTTTTGTAGCATCTTTAAATCAGAATGATTTTGGTCTTTCTTTTACAGCTAACATTGACACTAAGTCGATAGATTTTTTAGATCTCACCCTCAGTTGGGACAGAATAGGGAACCTATGCTCCAAGACCTTTTTCAAAAAGGCCGATAGCAATAGCTATCTAAATTTTACAAGCAATCATCCCAAAAGTTGGTTATCAAACATCCCCTACAGCCAGTTCGAAAGAATAAGGCACAATTGTTCGAATCTTCAAACATTCGACTCCCAGAGCGAAATAATCTTTGATAGATTTATTGACAAAGGTTACCCAAAGGAATTATTAGACATTTGCAGGGACAAGGCGAGACTCATAGATAGAGACACCCTACTTGATAGAACTAAGATCAAGGAAAAGGATAACTCTTTCTCCACTGATCCCATGTTTATTACACAATACAACAGCAATTTCAAGCAAATCAGACAGATTCTGAATAAGCACTGGCACATTGTTCTGCAAGATCCAATTCTAAAAACATTAGTAGGGAAATATCCAAGAATTATTTACACTAGAGCTCCAACACTCAGAGGCAAGCTAGCTCCCAGCAAAAGGGTTAACCATATCAATTTGAATCCCCCAAAAAATAAAAAAATAAAACCAATTTTCTTAGTCAAACTGGAATATATTAATGTGGAAAGAAAGGGTGCAAAACATGCAAATATATACCATCAGGTAAAAAGACTTTTTCATCTTTCACTACTGGGGAAGTTTTCCACATCAAAAAACTTTTTAATTGTAACTCGACTTTTATTGTTTACGTTTTGGAATGTTTATGTGGGGTCCAGTATGTGGGGCGCACCTCCAGAAAAGCTAAAACACGTTGGGGTGAACACTGGCGTAACTGTAAAAATTGCAAAAAGAAAAAGATCAAGCATAGTGTCCCTGAACATTGCCTATTCAAACACAATGCTAATCCCGAAATTTTTCGATTTTATCCCATAGACTATATTCCACCTTCCACAGATTACAATAGAATAATAAAGCTTAGGCAACGTGAAACGTTCTGGATTCACAAATTAAATACACTATGGCCATCCGGTCTAAATTCCAATCTTGATCTAGCAGCCTTTAACTAGAATGTTTTTTTCCTCTTTCTGGTCCCCTTCTTTTCTTCTTTTCTTTCTCCTCCCCTTTTTACTTCTCCCCTGATACTGGCTCTTGTGTATCCTAACCTTCCATTTTTTTCTATACCAACATGTACATCTATACATCCATTTTTCTTATGATATACATAAGGTGCAACATTAGGCTATAGTTCATTATTCTGGCCAATCCGATTCAGTTATATATACACTATTTAATATATATTAGGATCACAGTATGCACCTCCTATTAACACACTTCCAAACATTTTATGACACATTCCTTTATTCACTTTCAATTGTCTACTTTCATCGTCTCACATATAAGTGTCAATACCCCAACATATTTCTTTCACTTTTACTAATTCATACTACCATACTTTTTTACACGACCACAATCAATATTTTTTTAATATTGTAATTATATATTTTTTTCCAACATTTTCACATTTCATCACTCATTAGGGACATTATTCTTAGTATATATTTCCATGCCCAACTAGTTTGCTTTTTATTCCAACTTTTATGGAACATATTTTTATTTTTATTTTTTTCTAATACACATAACCCCTTGTATATTTATGATACGGTATTTGTATACATTCGTATACAATTTTTTATTCCTTACAACCTCTGTATTTGTATACATTCGTACACATTTTTTATTCCTTCCAACCTCTTTTTTCATGATAGCGTTCTCAGTGGTCCATTTGTCTATTTGATTATTTAGCGACTATACAATATGCTTCATTTATTAACATTAATGTTTCAGATATACAATATCTTTTATTTGCATACATCAAGGTTTTAGACATACTAACATTTTGCTTTTTTAAAATGATTCAAGGTTTTAGGACTTTTTTTGCTACTCATATTTTATGTCTCGGGTAGATTATTTCATTACTTTTATAATGTATTAAGTATTTTATACGTCTGCAGACGATTACTAGTCTCTCGTAATTCTTATTTCCGGCAGATTTTTCTATTATTATACACATTTATCATGTCTCTTTGCAATTTGCAGACAACTTGTCAGTTTTTCTTTTTTCTTTTTTGTGTATAGGGATTTTTTGTCTTTCCTCCGTCTCTTTTCTTTTATTTATTACCTCCTAACATTCAGACTTTTATATGTTTTAAATTATGGTACTTGTTTATTCATTTATTCCTCCCAATATTAAGACTCTTATATGTCTCAAATTATGTTACATGTTTTGAATTGTAACAATTACGTCGTTACTTGTGATTCTCATTATGCAAGCAGATGTGTTGTTAGTTTTGTGGCGGAAGTTCCGACAAATCCTGTTTTACCTGTTGTTTTAAAAGCTCCTATGGAATTTTAACCATATACATTACCTGATGAAACGGCCAAGAGCTTCAAGGCCGAGAAACGCGTTGTAGTGCTCAAATAAATATTCTCTTTTAATACAACACATCTGATCCTGTCTGTGTGATACTGTCTGTGACATCAGTTTTTACAGCTTTGGCGTATTTACCTGGACTCAATACTAATTACTCTTATATGCCGAGTTTGTCCTATACCTCTAAACAGCTGATTGGTGCTGCTACCTGTTGGGCATACTATCAGACCTTCACACGCTGATTGAACCGGAAGACGCTTTACACCGAGACATCCTCCATTGTGCAGCTACCTGGTATAGCCCTTTCCCGGCTTCTCCGCGGACTCCTGTCAGCGTACTGGCTGCTGTTAAAGGCCAGCCTGCTCGCATGCACTAGTCTGTAGTGCCAACTTGTTTGCGAGTAGCATTTCAACCTTTCTTGATCCATTTGGGTTTTTATCCTGTATTTGCGATATTACACCATGAGGCGCTCCTTTTCTTTTTGTCTCCATCCTCAAAATCTGGCCTGTTAGGGAGGCCTGAGAACATGTTTGACAACCAGTGCTCTTAAGGATCTATATTTAAATATATAGGGACAGTTCCAGTAAACTCCATATTAAGTTATTGAATAAAATAACAGACAGAATAATACCACTGAGACAAATTATTTAAATATATATTTTAGGAGACAAATAATATTTAATCAGGGACTTAAGACATGAAAGCTCTAGAATAAGGGGGACAATGTATAAAAAAAGACTCCTTCAGTGAGTATATACACCAAACAAATGACATTTTACAATAAATATACATTAATCTGACTCTTGAAATTAAGGTAATCCTATGCCATGCTGCTAATACAACTGGATTATTTTCAGTTTCCACAATTTCTCTTCTATTCTATAAAATAGTTCACTAAAGTTCATTCAAATTTGAATTCATACATAGATAGATTTACTAAGGAATTTTAAACAATAGAATGCTGTTCAAGGTTTGGTGTGTCTAAGGAATCTATATCTGAGCTACTTATGCAAAGTATATCAAAGTTTTAAGATAATTGTGACCAGGTATGAAAGATTTGTTCTCATATATTTAGGCCACTGGTTTTCAAACCTGTCCTCAGGCCTCCCTAACAGGCCAGGTTTTCAGAATTACCTTGGATGACAGCAGGTAAAATAACCATGTTTACTAATCAGCTGATTGTTTCACCTGTGCTCCAGTTCAGATATCCTCAAAATGTGACCTATTAGAGAGGTCTGAGGAGAGGTTTGAAAACCAGTGATTTAGGCTGATACGTAAACATGAGCGTATATTTTATGCATACTATTTCAGTTTGTGTGTTTTGTCTGCGTCTAGGGAAAAAGGCTAAAGTGCGGTCCCCTTCTCTTTTTAATCAACACGTCATCATTAGGTTCCTTAATAAAGTCCCATGGGTTTCAATATCATTTGTATGCCGATGACAACCAAATTAACCTCTCTGCACCAGACCTACCTCCTTCCTTACTAACCTATGTCACTAACTGTCTTTCTCACATCTCATCTTGGATGTCCTCTCACTAACTTAACTTAAATCTCTCCAAAACTGAACTCCTTAATTTTCCCCCTTCTTCCAATGTCTCCACCCCCAAATTTTCTATAACTGTTGATAATTCCATCATTACTCCTACCCCGCATGCCCGATGTCTTGGGGTCACACTTGACTCAGATCTTTCCTTCACTCCTCACATTCAGTCCTTGGCTAAAGCCTGCCGCTTCCACCTTAAAAACATCTCTAAAATTAGACATTTCCTTACACAAGATACAACTAAGATTTTAATCCACTCTCTCATCCTTTCCCACCTCCACTACTGCAACTCTGTCCTCTCTGGTGTACCTAGCTGCTTCCTAGCTCCTTTACAATCCATTATGAATGCCTCTGCCAGGCTCATCTTCCTTACTCGTCGATCTTCATCTGCTGCGCCTCTCTGCCAATACCTTCACTGGCTTCCTCTTGCCTCTAGGATTAAACACAAAATCCTCACTCTGACATACACAGCTCTCAACTGCACTGCTCCCCCCTACATTTCAGAACTTGTATCCAGATACTCTCCCTCCCTTCGCCTTCGATCAGCTCAGGATCTCCTCCTCTCCTCCTCTCTTGTTACTTCCTCACATTCCCATTTACAGGACTTCTCCAGACTGGCCCCCATCTTGTGGAACTCCCTGCCTCACTCCACAAGACTCTCCCGTAGTTTTAACAGCTTCAAGCACTCCCTAAAAACTCTACTATTCAGGGATGCTTACAACCAACACTAACCTTTCCTAACTCCATTGCTTTCCCCTTGAACCCCTTACAATGTAAGCCTATGAGCCCAGCTGTTTGCAGATCACCTTCATAAGAGCCGACTACAACAGTGAAACTCTCGGCAGGGCCCTCTACTCACCTGATCCCTGCAAAAGCTATCCTGTATACCGACTATGTTCACAGCGCTGCGGAATCTGTTGACGCTCTACAAATACCTGATAATAATAATAATAATCTATTTTGCTGTATGTGTGTGTGCATATACTGTATATACAGTGTGTGTATATATATATATATATATATATATATATATAAGTATGTATATAAGAGTGTGTAAAAGGAGAAGGAAAAAAGAGTATTAATTCTTTATATATGTATATGTACAGTATGTTCGAAAAAACATGTATGCATAAAATATTCACTTACTTTCTTGTATATTTTCAAAGTATAATTAGTAATAGCACGTCTCATTTGACCACTTACTCATTGTTTATTGAATTCTAGATATTGCTTTACTGACCCGGATTTAATAACAATGCAAATAACTCTCTAAATATAAACAGCTTTTTAGACATTCACTACTCACATGTAACAATGTATACCAGAGTATAACAATAATATGATTTACTGCTTTGCTGGAGAGAACCTAGACATTGTACTAAAAAAAATTAATATAAAATAGCAGTATTTTTGTTTTGTTTTTTCCCTGAAAATATACAAATATAAGTAAGGGGTTTAAATTGCAACCAGCGCAGTTTTAGTTCCTCCTACTAATGCTCATTTGCTGAAAGGTTTGATGAGCATTTTACTTATCAGCCAATGAGCATTATGCTAGTGTAGAACATATATGTGCTTGAAACGTCTTAAAGGTTATGCTGCCTGACTGAGACGTGAAGCTGGTGCTGTGTGTGAGTGTGCAACATTGTTGCCAATGTTGGGGTGGAGATTCCTTACCATATAAAAATGCATGGATGCTGGATCCCTCCCTCTTTTCTTGTCACCGACTGTACATGAGATGTTTTTCTGGGTGTGCTGGCATGATGGTTCATCCCAGACTTGTTTATTCATTTATTCCTCCCAATATTAAGACTCTTATATGTCTCAAATTATGTTACATGTTTTGAATTGTAACAATTACGTCGTTACTTGTGATTCTCATTATGCAAGCAGATGTGTTGTTAGTTTTGTGGCGGAAGTTCCGACAAATCCTGTTTTACCTGTTGTTTTAAAAGCTCCTATGGAATTTTAACCATATACATTACCTGATGAAACGACCAAGAGCTTCAAGGCCGAGAAACGCGTTGTAGTGCTCAAATAAATATTCTCTTTTAATACAACACATCTGATCCTGTCTGTGTGATACTGTCTGTGACATCAGTTTTTACAGCTTTGGCGTATTTACCTGGACTCAATACTAATTACTCTTATATGCCGAGTTTGTCCTATACCTCTAAACAGCTGATTGGTGCTGCTACCTGTTGGGCATACTATCAGACCTTCACACGCTGATTGAACCGGAAGACGCTTTACACCGAGACATCCTCCATTGTGCAGCTACCTGGTATAGCCCTTTCCCGGCTTCTCCGCGGACTCCTGTCAGCGTACTGGCTGCTGTTAAAGGCCAGCCTGCTCGCATGCACTAGTCTGTAGTGCCAACTTGTTTGCGAGTAGCATTTCAACCTTTCTTGATCCATTTGGGTTTTTATCCTGTATTTGCGATATTACACCATGAGGCGCTCCTTTTCTTTTTGTCTCCATCCTCAAAATCTGGCCTGTTAGGGAGGCCTGAGAACATGTTTGACAACCAGTGCTCTTAAGGATCTATATTTAAATATATAGGGACAGTTCCAGTAAACTCCATATTAAGTTATTGAATAAAATAACAGACAGAATAATACCACTGAGACAAATTATTTAAATATATATTTTAGGAGACAAATAATATTTAATCAGGGACTTAAGACATGAAAGCTCTAGAATAAGGGGGACAATGTATAAAAAAAGACTCCTTCAGTGAGTATATACACCAAACAAATGACATTTTACAATAAATATACATTAATCTGACTCTTGAAATTAAGGTAATCCTATGCCATGCTGCTAATACAACTGGATTATTTTCAGTTTCCACAATTTCTCTTCTATTCTATAAAATAGTTCACTAAAGTTCATTCAAATTTGAATTCATACATAGATAGATTTACTAAGGAATTTTAAACAATAGAATGCTGTTCAAGGTTTGGTGTGTCTAAGGAATCTATATCTGAGCTACTTATGCAAAGTATATCAAAGTTTTAAGATAATTGTGACCAGGTATGAAAGATTTGTTCTCATATATTTAGGCCACTGGTTTTCAAACCTGTCCTCAGGCCTCCCTAACAGGCCAGGTTTTCAGAATTACCTTGGATGACAGCAGGTAAAATAACCATGTTTACTAATCAGCTGATTGTTTCACCTGTGCTCCAGTTCAGATATCCTCAAAATGTGACCTATTAGAGAGGTCTGAGGAGAGGTTTGAAAACCAGTGATTTAGGCTGATACGTAAACATGAGCGTATATTTTATGCATACTATTTCAGTTTGTGTGTTTTGTCTGCGTCTAGGGAAAAAGGCTAAAGTGCGGTCCCCTTCTCTTTTTAATCAACACGTCATCATTAGGTTCCTTAATAAAGTCCCATGGGTTTCAATATCATTTGTATGCCGATGACAACCAAATTAACCTCTCTGCACCAGACCTACCTCCTTCCTTACTAACCTATGTCACTAACTGTCTTTCTCACATCTCATCTTGGATGTCCTCTCACTAACTTAACTTAAATCTCTCCAAAACTGAACTCCTTAATTTTCCCCCTTCTTCCAATGTCTCCACCCCCAAATTTTCTATAACTGTTGATAATTCCATCATTACTCCTACCCCGCATGCCCGATGTCTTGGGGTCACACTTGACTCAGATCTTTCCTTCACTCCTCACATTCAGTCCTTGGCTAAAGCCTGCCGCTTCCACCTTAAAAACATCTCTAAAATTAGACATTTCCTTACACAAGATACAACTAAGATTTTAATCCACTCTCTCATCCTTTCCCACCTCCACTACTGCAACTCTGTCCTCTCTGGTGTACCTAGCTGCTTCCTAGCTCCTTTACAATCCATTATGAATGCCTCTGCCAGGCTCATCTTCCTTACTCGTCGATCTTCATCTGCTGCGCCTCTCTGCCAATACCTTCACTGGCTTCCTCTTGCCTCTAGGATTAAACACAAAATCCTCACTCTGACATACACAGCTCTCAACTGCACTGCTCCCCCCTACATTTCAGAACTTGTATCCAGATACTCTCCCTCCCTTCGCCTTCGATCAGCTCAGGATCTCCTCCTCTCCTCCTCTCTTGTTACTTCCTCACATTCCCATTTACAGGACTTCTCCAGACTGGCCCCCATCTTGTGGAACTCCCTGCCTCACTCCACAAGACTCTCCCGTAGTTTTAACAGCTTCAAGCACTCCCTAAAACTCTACTATTCAGGGATGCTTACAACCAACACTAACCTTTCCTAACTCCATTGCTTTCCCCTTGAACCCCTTACAATGTAAGCCTATGAGCCCAGCTGTTTGCAGATCACCTTCATAAGAGCCGACTACAACAGTGAAACTCTCGGCAGGGCCCTCTACTCACCTGATCCCTGCAAAAGCTATCCTGTATACCGACTATGTTCACAGCGCTGCGGAATCTGTTGACGCTCTACAAATACCTGATAATAATAATAATAATCTATTTTGCTGTATGTGTGTGTGCATATACTGTATATACAGTGTGTGTATATATATATATATATATATATATATATATATATATATATATAAGTATGTATATAAGAGTGTGTAAAAGGAGAAGGAAAAAAGAGTATTAATTCTTTATATATGTATATGTACAGTATGTTCGAAAAAACATGTATGCATAAAATATTCACTTACTTTCTTGTATATTTTCAAAGTATAATTAGTAATAGCACGTCTCATTTGACCACTTACTCATTGTTTATTGAATTCTAGATATTGCTTTACTGACCCGGATTTAATAACAATGCAAATAACTCTCTAAATATAAACAGCTTTTTAGACATTCACTACTCACATGTAACAATGTATACCAGAGTATAACAATAATATGATTTACTGCTTTGCTGGAGAGAACCTAGACATTGTACTAAAAAAAATTAATATAAAATAGCAGTATTTTTGTTTTGTTTTTTCCCTGAAAATATACAAATATAAGTAAGGGGTTTAAATTGCAACCAGCGCAGTTTTAGTTCCTCCTACTAATGCTCATTTGCTGAAAGGTTTGATGAGCATTTTACTTATCAGCCAATGAGCATTATGCTAGTGTAGAACATATATGTGCTTGAAACGTCTTAAAGGTTATGCTGCCTGACTGAGACGTGAAGCTGGTGCTGTGTGTGAGTGTGCAACATTGTTGCCAATGTTGGGGTGGAGATTCCTTACCATATAAAAATGCATGGATGCTGGATCCCTCCCTCTTTTCTTGTCACCGACTGTACATGAGATGTTTTTCTGGGTGTGCTGGCATGATGGTTCATCCCAGACTTGTTTATTCATTTATTCCTCCCAATATTAAGACTCTTATATGTCTCAAATTATGTTACATGTTTTGAATTGTAACAATTACGTCGTTACTTGTGATTCTCATTATGCAAGCAGATGTGTTGTTAGTTTTGTGGCGGAAGTTCCGACAAATCCTGTTTTACCTGTTGTTTTAAAAGCTCCTATGGAATTTTAACCATATACATTACCTGATGAAACGGCCAAGAGCTTCAAGGCCGAGAAACGCGTTGTAGTGCTCAAATAAATATTCTCTTTTAATACAACACATCTGATCCTGTCTGTGTGATACTGTCTGTGACATCAGTTTTTACAGCTTTGGCGTATTTACCTGGACTCAATACTAATTACTCTTATATGCCGAGTTTGTCCTATACCTCTAAACAGCTGATTGGTGCTGCTACCTGTTGGGCATACTATCAGACCTTCACACGCTGATTGAACCGGAAGACGCTTTACACCGAGACATCCTCCATTGTGCAGCTACCTGGTATAGCCCTTTCCCGGCTTCTCCGCGGACTCCTGTCAGCGTACTGGCTGCTGTTAAAGGCCAGCCTGCTCGCATGCACTAGTCTGTAGTGCCAACTTGTTTGCGAGTAGCATTTCAACCTTTCTTGATCCATTTGGGTTTTTATCCTGTATTTGCGATATTACACCATGAGGCGCTCCTTTTCTTTTTGTCTCCATCCTCAAAATCTGGCCTGTTAGGGAGGCCTGAGAACATGTTTGACAACCAGTGCTCTTAAGGATCTATATTTAAATATATAGGGACAGTTCCAGTAAACTCCATATTAAGTTATTGAATAAAATAACAGACAGAATAATACCACTGAGACAAATTATTTAAATATATATTTTAGGAGACAAATAATATTTAATCAGGGACTTAAGACATGAAAGCTCTAGAATAAGGGGGACAATGTATAAAAAAAGACTCCTTCAGTGAGTATATACACCAAACAAATGACATTTTACAATAAATATACATTAATCTGACTCTTGAAATTAAGGTAATCCTATGCCATGCTGCTAATACAACTGGATTATTTTCAGTTTCCACAATTTCTCTTCTATTCTATAAAATAGTTCACTAAAGTTCATTCAAATTTGAATTCATACATAGATAGATTTACTAAGGAATTTTAAACAATAGAATGCTGTTCAAGGTTTGGTGTGTCTAAGGAATCTATATCTGAGCTACTTATGCAAAGTATATCAAAGTTTTAAGATAATTGTGACCAGGTATGAAAGATTTGTTCTCATATATTTAGGCCACTGGTTTTCAAACCTGTCCTCAGGCCTCCCTAACAGGCCAGGTTTTCAGAATTACCTTGGATGACAGCAGGTAAAATAACCATGTTTACTAATCAGCTGATTGTTTCACCTGTGCTCCAGTTCAGATATCCTCAAAATGTGACCTATTAGAGAGGTCTGAGGAGAGGTTTGAAAACCAGTGATTTAGGCTGATACGTAAACATGAGCGTATATTTTATGCATACTATTTCAGTTTGTGTGTTTTGTCTGCGTCTAGGGAAAAAGGCTAAAGTGCGGTCCCCTTCTCTTTTTAATCAACACGTCATCATTAGGTTCCTTAATAAAGTCCCATGGGTTTCAATATCATTTGTATGCCGATGACAACCAAATTAACCTCTCTGCACCAGACCTACCTCCTTCCTTACTAACCTATGTCACTAACTGTCTTTCTCACATCTCATCTTGGATGTCCTCTCACTATCTTAACTTAAATCTCTCCAAAACTGAACTCCTTAATTTTCCCCCTTCTTCCAATGTCTCCACCCCCAAATTTTCTATAACTGTTGATAATTCCATCATTACTCCTACCCCGCATGCCCGATGTCTTGGGGTCACACTTGACTCAGATCTTTCCTTCACTCCTCACATTCAGTCCTTGGCTAAAGCCTGCCGCTTCCACCTTAAAAACATCTCTAAAATTAGACATTTCCTTACACAAGATACAACTAAGATTTTAATCCACTCTCTCATCCTTTCCCACCTCCACTACTGCAACTCTGTCCTCTCTGGTGTACCTAGCTGCTTCCTAGCTCCTTTACAATCCATTATGAATGCCTCTGCCAGGCTCATCTTCCTTACTCGTCGATCTTCATCTGCTGCGCCTCTCTGCCAATACCTTCACTGGCTTCCTCTTGCCTCTAGGATTAAACACAAAATCCTCACTCTGACATACACAGCTCTCAACTGCACTGCTCCCCCCTACATTTCAGAACTTGTATCCAGATACTCTCCCTCCCTTCGCCTTCGATCAGCTCAGGATCTCCTCCTCTCCTCCTCTCTTGTTACTTCCTCACATTCCCATTTACAGGACTTCTCCAGACTGGCCCCCATCTTGTGGAACTCCCTGCCTCACTCCACAAGACTCTCCCGTAGTTTTAACAGCTTCAAGCACTCCCTAAAAACTCTACTATTCAGGGATGCTTACAACCAACACTAACCTTTCCTAACTCCATTGCTTTCCCCTTGAACCCCTTACAATGTAAGCCTATGAGCCCAGCTGTTTGCAGATCACCTTCATAAGAGCCGACTACAACAGTGAAACTCTCGGCAGGGCCCTCTACTCACCTGATCCCTGCAAAAGCTATCCTGTATACCGACTATGTTCACAGCGCTGCGGAATCTGTTGACGCTCTACAAATACCTGATAATAATAATAATAATCTATTTTGCTGTATGTGTGTGTGCATATACTGTATATACAGTGTGTGTATATATATATATATATATATATATATATAAGTATGTATATAAGAGTGTGTAAAAGGAGAAGGAAAAAAGAGTATTAATTCTTTATATATGTATATGTACAGTATGTTCGAAAAAACATGTATGCATAAAATATTCACTTACTTTCTTGTATATTTTCAAAGTATAATTAGTAATAGCACGTTTCATTTGACCACTTACTCATTGTTTATTGAATTCTAGATATTGCTTTACTGACCCGGATTTAATAACAATGCAAATAACTCTCTAAATATAAACAGCTTTTTAGACATTCACTACTCACATGTAACAATGTATACCAGAGTATAACAATAATATGATTTACTGCTTTGCTGGAGAGAACCTAGACATTGTACTAAAAAAAATTAATATAAAATAGCAGTATTTTTGTTTTGTTTTTTCCCTGAAAATATACAAATATAAGTAAGGGGTTTAAATTGCAACCAGCGCAGTTTTAGTTCCTCCTACTAATGCTCATTTGCTGAAAGGTTTGATGAGCATTTTACTTATCAGCCAATGAGCATTATGCTAGTGTAGAACATATATGTGCTTGAAACGTCTTAAAGGTTATGCTGCCTGACTGAGACGTGAAGCTGGTGCTGTGTGTGAGTGTGCAACATTGTTGCCAATGTTGGGGTGGAGATTCCTTACCATATAAAAATGCATGGATGCTGGATCCCTCCCTCTTTTCTTGTCACCGACTGTACATGAGATGTTTTTCTGGGTGTGCTGGCATGATGGTTCATCCCAGACGTCAATCGGTGCCTCCAAAACGGCTGCGGGAATCTTCACCTGTGACACGGCAAGTATCTGTGAGGGGGAGAGAGGTTAGGTCTGGTTCCGGGGAGGAAGGCCTTACTTCTTCTCAGCAGGATGTAATTTTGCCCTCGGGCCTATCATCTACCCCTGCTATTTTCCCTTTAACTCAAGACAGGGATCTATTTGACTTGGGGTGGTGGCGGGTGGATTGGGGGTTGAGGATGGCAAGGATTCAGCCCTGGATGGCTCGGTTGGCCTCCCAGGGGCCTCGGTTGGTGGGGATGGTGAGAGAGGGTCGGGACAGGCCGGAAGGCCTAATCAGGGGAAATTGGGTTCCCGCAGGGGATCTGGGGTTAAGATTGGTAGGTAGTGGGACCTTGGATCGTAATCCTGACCAATTTTTGCCTGGTGGCCTTGCGCCCTTCCCCCCTCCTACTTCCTCTGGGAGTAATTTAGGCGGCGTCCTAGGAAGTTCAACCCCCTTTATTGGTGGTTCCTGTGGGTCCGTAGGCCTAGCTAGTCCGTCGCGGGCAGAGTACTTACCTAACTTACCCATTCCCGAGGCGGCAATGCCAGTGGTTGCGGCCTGGTTCCAGGCCATGGTGGCATCGGTATCTGGTACGGAGGGCTCGGGGGTCGTCAGGCAGGCCGGTGGGGCTCCTCCGGTTTCTTCGGGTATCATACCGGTGATGAATCGTTCCTTTGCTGGCACCAGGCCTTCTCCGGGAGCAGTGGGCGGGGTATCCTCCTCCGTTGGCGACTTCTGGTCGGTATGGCGCGGTCATGACATCACTTCCGGCAGCCGTGATTTTCACAATCTATAGATTATATTTGAATAAATGTTTTTTCTGTATTCATATGTGAAAATATGCCATCAAGTGATTCGTACTGTTATTACATATCCTTAGATAAAATAAAACAAAGGGAAAATGGACATTGGCTCCGGTACTGACTCGGGATTGAATAGCTTCGGACACATGATCATTAAGTAAAGCAAGAAACATCGCTCGCTATATGATTGGCACAGCTTTAACATGTGACCGCAAATTTCTAATGGACCTGAAAGGGAAATGCACACGATCGGGACCTGAAAGGGAACTTCCATTTATCCTAATTCTGATTGGCTATATCATGAATACGTAAGCAGGTTTATTTTTATCCGATTGAGCAATTTAGAAATTGCTAACTTAGAAGAGCGCTTTAGCAAGCACCAAATCTAATGAATAAAAAGTAGACATGTGCGATTCGTTTCGGATCGATTCGGAAATTCTGAAAATTCTGAAAATTCTGAGATTCGGATTGATTCGAATTTCCGAATTAAAATACTGCCGAATCTACCGAATAAATCGAATACATCCGAATCGATTTGAATACATCCGAATCAATTTGGATGTATTCGGTAGATTCGGATGGCCGTGTATTACACTAGTATTGTACAGTATATTAGGTTTTATCACTCTGCTATGGGTTAAACCTAATATACAGTACATAATACTAGTGTAATACACAGCACATCCCAATGAATCCATTCGAATTCATCCGAATTCGAATAGATCCGAACCGAAATTCAAATCGATCCGAACCGAACCGAAACAAATTTTTCGAAGCTGCACAAGTCTAATAAAAAGCCATTTATTATTTCCAAATCGGATAGAAATAAAACTCTTTTAATGTTGTTTCTCTGTGAGTCCTATTCCGGATAACACCAGAACAGGAACCCTGATTATCTGTATAAAAAGCACCTGTATGATTCCAAGGGCAGCACTTCCACTTTTTTATTGCTCTTGAAAAAGGCGAGTATATCGTTGAAACGCGTAGAGCCAACTAAAAAAAGTTTTTTTTTTGTCTAAATCGACATGTTTTAATAAATGTTTGTTTTTTATAACAAATATTTGTCTGCTGCCTTTTGGAAATAGCCATATCATCCAGTGAGGAGCCGGATTCCGAATTACTCGGAGTGAGTATACTGCACATTATACATACTGTGAGATACAGCAAATTTCAGTACAATTTCCATTATTTGCAGTTACACTCACACCAAGAAAAGTAAACTCCACAACAAATGCTATAGAAGTTGGACTCTGAAAATTTCAGAGTAAGTATACTGCACTAATAAATTGGTGTTGATCTACACAAATCACAAGTCAAGTTTCATACTCCTTAGTGCTAATTGAAGCATCAGAAAAAGATACTATAAAGGATCTGCGCCTCTACACCCACTACCTTCCCATCAATGATGTTTGTTGATGCGTCTTACATCATGATGTCCCTTATGGTTTGAAGCTTATATATTAGGGTTAAGACATTGCCAACTGGCGTGGCAGGTCACGACCTAATAATTTTTCTGGTTTCCGCAAGGGTGTGGTCAAGCTAATGGGAGGGATATGATGTTGCAAGTCGCAGCTTGCAACGCCTCTCCCCGTGGGCCTGCTGACCTTTAAATCCCTGGCGGATGATGCCAACCCCTGAAGGGAAATTCTTGGCAGGAGCATTGCAGCACCCGATTCGGGCCGTTGACCTCAATACGCTTGTTGTAAATATTAAGTTATTTAGATATATATTAGCTCTCAGATGCCGCCACCTTGAGTTCAGCTTTAAGCTTCTGGAAAAAGTTTTTTCATGCCTGGTTGTTTAAATAAACGTGACCTTGCTCCACGGTCTTACCTCCAAGTCAGTGCCCGTGTGTTTATTGTGGGTAAGTTGGGAGTGAAGTCATGGCGATTTTAACCTTAGTACGAAACAGGTCATTTTATATTTTTAATTCATATTTTTTTTCAGGCAAAAAATAAATAAAAAATCAACATCTCTAAATGCTAAATATGGATAATAGAAAACATTTGAGTACCGTATCCTTTTAAAGAATACAAAGTTATTATACAGGCATCACTAATACACTATGGGATAGTATATACCTTTACAACAATCTTTGAAATGTACAGTTCATTTTAATTTGTATTAGTATTTGAATATTAAGAAGTTTAAATGCCAACTGTTGAACAGAATATGTTTCTTTCTTAGTTTGCAAATAAAATGAGAAATAGAATGTATGACTATTTAAATTTAAAACATTTCCTGTTATTAATCTTATTTTATTCTGAACAAATGCTGATTCTATTATATTGATCACTCTATTGTATTACTCACAGTGGGTCATAAATTTAATCTCTGTAATACATTAATAACCTTCTGCAGTATCCTTCCTAAAATTATTAGACACTAAATACAATACATCAGGAAAAGTAAATTCACTAAGAAACATTACAAATCTTTCTGGACATTCTTTGATCAGTTATTTTTAAAAAATAATTATAAAAAGAAGTAGCAGAAATAAAAATATATATCATATCTCCCAACATTTGTGACTGAGAATGAGGTACACAAGAGGTTACTGGGCTAAAAAAAAGCTGCACCCAGGTGGTAAATCGCCATAGAACAGGCTAACAATGGTATTGAGCCGGTTGTTCGTTTCTGTGAGTGTGCTTCTCTCTGTGTGTATTTAGTCTCCCTATGGGAAAAAGGGGAATCAAGATGTGGACTCCTTGCTCAGTGTTCTTAGAGGAATATGGCTACACCTCACTGATGAGGCCCAATGAAGGCCGAAATGATCATCTGGGGTTGCTGTGTTATAGCGTCAAAGAAAGAGAATAGAGGCACCGGGTAGTTGCACAAACAAATGTCCTTTATTAAGGGAATAAAACTGGAAACACTTAGGATAAAGCTTAAATCCTTGGGGCAATGGTGTAGTGGTAGTTCCCCACGTACCCTAGTGCTGACATGTTTCGGCAAATGCCGTAATCGTAGCTATAGGGTGCAAGCTTGTTTGTTTATTTAAATACACAAATCACATATCATTGGTTAAAAACTTGTGTGCTACGTGGGTGACACCCACCTCCACCTGTAGTTAATCTATCTGCCCTAATCTAGGATGTGTTACCGTGCTATCCACTCTATGTACAGGTTAGTCATTCTCAATTATAAACTAAACTGATATAATAAATATAATAGATAAATAATGTCATGAAACGAGACCTTCCTTAACATATGTATATAAATACATAAAGAAATACAAAAACTAAAACTGAAAAAACCTTTGTAATAATGAATTGTAAAAAATAAACTAAGTGTACAATCTTAAATCCAAAAAATAATAATAATAACAAAGGCAGGGATCTGCTGAAACAGACCCAATACTGGAGGCACCAGAGAGTATTCTCGGCAGCTAATACTCATAAGCATTTTTACATTAAACCATGTTTTACTATAGTGTACATATACTAGACTATTTTAAGTCAGTTTTCTATGTCTTTTGTATAGTTGCCAAAGATAAAATTTAAAGATAGAATTTATCGAAGGTGAAATTTATTCATGAACATATAAACTTGTAAGCATATATATATATTATAATGCTTTGTTTTGAATACACAGGCTAACACCAGAAATTAATTAAATCATACTCAGAGTTGAGCCCCTTGGGCACCCTGGTGTTCAACCTGTGTATCCAGAACACTTCCCTTTTGAGGAGCAAGTTCTCCCTATCCCCTCCCCTATTTTGTGTATTCACCACTTCAATAATTGTCCATGACAATGTCCCTGGATCCTTATTATGTTTAGACTTGAAGTGGTTTACAAGGGGGGTGGTGAGTTTACCTTGCTTGATATCGTTTATATGTTCCCTAATCCTGGTTCTGACTTGTCGAGACGTTTGTCCTGTATATTGGATGTCACATGTATCGCAACTGAGAAGATACACTGCATATGTAGACCTACAATTAAAGAGCGCCCTGTGTGCAAATGTTTCACCTGAATAGGCACTCCTAAATATATTTCCTAGTTTTACATGTCCACATGCTATACAGCCGCTAAAATTGCACTTGTAAACCCCTTTGTACCTTAACCAAGAGGATGTATTTATTTCATCTTGTTTTAATTGTGTGGGGGCTACATAGTTTCCTATGGTTTTGCCTCTCCTGAAGGCAAACCTCACTTTTTGTGTGGCAATGTGAGCGAGCTCATCATCAGCCTTCAGCAACGTCATGTGCTTGCGTACAATATTGCACACCTGATAATATTGCCTACTAAACTGTGTGACAAAAGTTAACTGTTCTGGTTTGGTGTCACATTTTGATTGTTTCTCACAAAGTAAGGTGGTCCTTTTTATGGCCCTTACTTCCTCACATGCCCTATATATATCCTGCTTGGGGTACCCTCTCTCCTTAAATTTGGTTACTAGTTCAGTTTCATGCTTGAAATGTTCACTATCTCGGGTACAATTCCTTTTGACCCTGGTGAACTGACCCTTCAAGACTGATTTAAATACCTGTTTCGGGTGGCTACTATGGGCATGTAAAAGCGTATTTCTGGTTATTGGTTTCCTATAAAGCTCGACCTTAACATATTCCAGTTTCACACCATGAAGGGTAACATCCAAAAAATTGATGCTAGTCGGCCCATATTCATGGGTGAACTGTAGGCCAGCCTTATTGATATTCAGATACTCTGCAAAAATCTCAGCTTCCTCCACACTTCCATCCCAGACAAAAAGCAGATCGTCTATATAACGACGATAATATGCAATTTTGCTTCTCTGTCTGTTTTTATCTCCATAGATGTGGCACAGCTCCCACCAACCCATATACAGGTTGGCGTAAGAGGGAGCAAATTTTGCTCCCATGGCCGTGCCACATCTCTGGAGATAAAATACGTTTTCAAACACAAAGAAATTATGTGTGAGGAGGAATTCGGTTACCCTGACAACAAATTTAATGAAATCATCATTATATTTAGTAGATCTTCTTAGAAAGAAGGCTATGGCTTCCAAACCTAAATTATGTGGAATGGATGAATAAAGCGACTTTACATCCACTGATAGCCAGCCATAGCCCTCCCTCTTGTTCAGAGAGGAATTGCCTGGTATTTTGGTGCTAGACTGACCGTAATAGGCGGGATCAGACCAATATACTACAGGAAAATTTCTACTCTGTGAAAAGCATTACTGGGCTAAACGAAGCTGCACCCAGGTGGTAAATTGCCATAGAACAGGCTAACAATGGTATTGAGCCGGTTGTTCATTCCTGTGAGTGTGAGAGAAAGAAAGAAAGAGTGGGAGAAAGAAAGCGAGTGGGAGAAAGAGAGAGAGAAAGAGATTGAGATAAAGAAAGAGAGAGAGATAAAGAAAGATAGAGAAAAAGAGAGAAATATAGAAAGGGAAAGAGAGATAAAGAGAGAGAGAAAGATAGAGAAAGAGAGATAAAGAAAGAGGGAGAGAGAGAGAAAGAGAGTGAGAGAAATAAAGAGAGAAAGATATAGAGAGAGGAAGAGAGAGTGAAAGAGAGAAATGAATGAATATATATATATATATATATATATATACACACACACACACACTATTTGTGTGTTTCTCTGGAGTATCATAGCCAATGCCTCACTAGACTTTGACCTCACCACACATCACTGTTCAGCGCTGGACTGACTGTAATAGGCGGGATCAGACTGATAAACTACAGGAAAGTTCTACTCTGTGAAAAGCATTACTGGGCTAAAAGAATCTGCACCTAGGTGGTAAATTCGGTATAGAACAGACTAACAATTGCATTGAGCCGTTTGTTCATTTGGTGAGTGTGCTTCTCTCTCTGTGTGTGTATATATCTCTATCTATCTATCTATCTATCTATATATATATATATATATATATATATATATATATATACAGTTCAAAGAAAGAGCACTCTCACCTTAATAACAGCTGCCAGGGTGCCAACAGTTAAATATAACAGATAGAGGACGGCACTCACTGGTCTTTTTCAAGTGTATTTTTATTAGAAAAAGTGTGACTTTTCGGGGACACACTCCCCTTCCTCAGACAAGCAAACACAAAACACAGGAGTCTATTTAAACAATATAGGCCCCTCCCAGTGAAGTGAAAAGTGCGCCAAAACCGTAGTCATGGCAATAATCCAAAACAAATAGTGTCAGTAAATGAAAAACAATCATAATGTCAGAGCATATATCAATATACATATAGTGCACTTCTCCAATATAACAATGTGTAAATAATATGGCCCACATCATATATGTAGGATAATGTGATAAAACACCTATATAAGTATATAGCTAGCAATCCCTCATGTTACTGTGCTAAGCAAAAACAACAACAACAACAACAAATGGACACAGATGACTGATGGGTTTAAAGTGTAACACATCCATAAGCAACAAAATTAAATTAAATCAAGGAGACCCTTGAGGATAAATCAATGATGGTTGTGATGCATATGTTTAGAATATATAAGATATAAAATAAAGTAAAATATACGAGATACATATAATAGCCCACATGTTGAAAAACAGATACATACCCGGATCACAAAACGGAACGGACAACAAATCAAATCAAATAAAAACACAAATATATGAAGATATAAGGAGCAATATAGTAAGGTTTACCTCCAATGTCCTCCTAATCCGCAACACAAGCTGGATGTCTACATGTCCCCAGTGTGCGACCTCACCGCATTCACAACACTCAGGCTCATAAAACAAGCGCCATAGTTCAGGGACATGACTGAGAGACCATCTGCCCCCCTGTGGTATGTACGATTATTGCAACGAAAACCATTATTGCACATTAAATTGAAATAAATCTTGAATGTGTACCCAAATCGCAATATGTGCATCAAATATGACAATGTGGCACCATAAGAATCAATCCTTTGAATACAGCTCATAATACTAGAATCCCAACATGCTACTCTGTTAACGTTATAGGGTCACTGTACATAACCTAATGATATCAGCTATCATGGAGCACTAAGCACTCAGATGAGACAATCATAAGGCAGGGGTCTCATGTATGATTATAAAATAAAATAGCACTACCCCCTAAAAAAAATAAATATATATATATATATATATATATAAAGGGAATATAATCAAGCTGCTACTGGTATAACAAATGCCTATAAAAGAAAAGGAGAACAAGACTTGCAATGGAAAACACATAGGGCTTGCTCGCACCCTACCTCCACTAGAAGTAAGCTTTTTGTGCTCGTTGTGTAACGTTTGTATTATAACTAAGTTGAAAATAAAAAGTTTTCACTCGCAGGCAGGGGTGGAACTTCCATTGGTGCAGCAGGTGCAATGGCACCAGGGCCCAGGTCATTAGTTTTTGGTTAAATACAATTCTAAAACAGAGTACAATACTTCAGAAAAAACATGTGTTTTTCTTATTTGAAAGCCCCATGTTAGGCATAAATGAAAGTTTTGTTAACTCAGTAATTATGTGTACGAGGCAACTTATATTTTGGTCTTGGAAAAACAGGAAAGAGCCAAGTATGGCAGAATTCACTAAGAAAATACATCTTCAAGCTATTATTGAACAAATAGATATGCCAAATTCTTCCCCTAAAACATTTAAAGCCTATTTGACTAAATGGCAGAGGCTGATACAAAGTTATCCAAATTATGCATATTTACAATTTTTGAGATATCAGAGGTAAAACTTCAAGAATGAGGAGAGAATGGGAGGAGGAAAGGTAAAAGAGATTTTGTTTTCTGGAGGAAGTTTAAAGTGATAATAAATTTCAGACTTTAAGATTGTTGCTATGAAAAATATATGAGTGTACAAGCAAAACTGCATAATAAAAAAAAAACTGTATACATTTTTTTATAATACAAGACTTATTTTCATACTTGCTATCTTCTGTTCCTCTGCCCCCTTAATTTCCTCTTTTGTCTGGGCTGTCACATAGGCCCCAATATTGTAAGCATCAACAGACCGTCAGCAAACTGGTTTGTTGGCCTTGTCAGCCTTGCAGTCTGATGGTCTGTTGAGATATTCAAAGAATAGGGGCGAGTCCAAGCAATACCGGTGAGTGGTGATGTTTCTCCCATAGAAGTCAATGGGAGCTTGATGTCAACCCCACATTTCTACTTGTCAGCATTTTTCTGCGGGGGGGAACCCTATTTGAAGTGGGCATACACAACGAAAATTAGTTTCCATGTAGGCACACCTCAAATATTGCCGTGGGGACCTAAGTTTTACTACACCTACACTAACTAGGTCAGGTGATGTAGTCATGATGGCTGATAGCTAGTGAGACAAACATGGCTGCTACTCTCTTTGAAACCTGCACTTTGCTGCTTCGAACATATGGATCTTGTGTCAATGTGTACAAAACAAAGTTTGGTTGGTAAAACTCCCTTTTGGAATCACAGGTGCAGCTCCCCAAATCTCCAAGTACATAAGGAGTCCTTAGCCAAAATGACACTGTGAAATAAGAACAGAGAAGCGCATCCTCGTTTCAAGGTAAAATCAATACAATTTTATTTAAGCACATAACGTTACTTAATCCGACTGGTTCCCCTGTACCCTTCTCGGAGCAGCGGATCAGGGCTCAATTCCAGTCCAGGGCTGAGTTCCAGGAGCCCGGATAGGCAGGTGAGGTATAGGGGGTGGTTAGGAGATTAAGGCCTAGTTAATAATAATCTATTACAATTAGTATTGTAATTTTTTTTTATGGGTTGGGTTTTATATTACATGGAGCTGTGATGGAGTGTATAAACTCATCCCTGTAGAAAGGGTTAATTTCTTTAAAGGGAAAAATACTATACTGAAAGAACCAAAGTGCTGTAAGGCTTGTCTGCTCACTGCTGAAAATATTACTATTAGTAACAGGCAGACAAAAGAAGCCAATAAGCAACAGCTGAGGATAGTTAGAGGGATATAAAAGGCAGCTCTTGCAAGCAAGGTTAGATTCATTTAGATCTCAGACAGGGAAGTAACAAGACTCTGGGAGAGTTGTCTTGGATAACCTGTATTAAAATGCTTAATGCTTTATAATAAGAACTTGTAGGATTATTTACGTTGTTTTTTTATTTTTTGTTCTAAAGCATATGCCTTTGTATGTGTACTGTTTTATTTTTGCTTGTTTGTTTAACAAAAGGGTGGTTGTTTAACCCTTGAACTGCTGACTGAAAGTAAAGACTTTTGTTTAAAAGTGAAAACTTATTTTGCATCATTCTGTTTGTACTTTACATTTCCTGACAAGGTCCACTCCATTTCAGGGGCATATAGTTTAGTGTTAGGTAAAATGCTGTTTTTTTTATTTTAGATACTGTAGTTTTTTTGGGTAAAAACTAAAGACAAAAAACAGAGGGCAAAATTACATGTTTTGCGGTACTGCTATACCGCTGAAAAATTTACCTTTGCCCAGGAAATGGCAGGTTTCCCGTATTACAAGTTGCGGCGGTACAGCTATACCGCAAGCGTGTTAGCCTGTACCGCAACTCTCCATTCCGCACTCAAAAAATGGCTTTTGAGTGTAGAATTTTCATTGCGCCTGTATTACAGGTTGTGCGGTCCAGCTATAACGCTAGCATTATAGCTTATACCACAACAATCCATTCTGCGATCAAAGACCAGTAGTTATGGATTTTGCAAAACAAAAATGTTTCACAAAACCCATAACAAAAATGTTACAAAGTACACTAACACCCATAAACTACATTATTAACCCCCTAAACCGCCACCCCCCACATCACAAATACTTTATTAAACTTATTAACCCCTAATCCACTGCCCACCTACATAGCCAACACTAAAATAAAGTATTAACCCCTAAACCGCTGACACCACATCGCAACTACTATAATAAACCTATTAACCCTTAAACCACCGCCCCCCACATTGCAACTACTATAATTAACCTATTAACCCCTAAACCGCCGGCCCCCCACATTGCAACTACTATAATAAACCTATCAATCCCCAAACCGCTGGCCCCCCACATCGCGATACACTAAATTCAACTATTAACCCCTAAATCTAACACCATCTAACTTTAAATTATAGTTACAATATACTAACTATCTTAAAATAAATAAAAACTTACCTGTGAAATAATAATAATAATAATAAAAAAACTATAAATTAACCTAACATTACTATTTAAAAAAACTAAAATAAACAAAAAATAAAAAACCTGAGTTACAAAATTTAAAAATCCTAACACTATGAAAAAATAAAAAAAATCTAAGATTAGATAAAAAACACTGAAATTACGAAAAAATAAAAAAAATCTAAGATTACAAAAAATAATAAGCAAAATTATCCAAAATAATAAAATTAAACCTAATCTAATCTAAAACAAAAAAGCTACCCCAAAATAAGAACACCCCCTAATCTAACAATAAACTACCAATAGCCCTTAAAAGTGCCTTTTGTAGGGCATTGCCCTAAATTAAACAGATATTTTACATAAAAAATTACAAAGTATCCCCTTACAGTAAAACCCCCCAACCAACCACCCCCAAAAAAGTCTAAAAAAACCCTAAACTACCCATTGCCCCTAAAGTGGCATTTGTATTGGCATTGACCTTAAAAGGGCAATCAGCTCTTTAGTGTCCATAAAAAAAAAAAATCCCTAATCTAATAAAAACCCACCCCAAAAAACAAAACCTAACACTAAAACCAAAAAATGTACTTACAGTTCCTGAAGTCCGGACATCCATCTTCATCCAGGCAGCAACAAGTCTTTATCCAGGCGGCAACATCTTTATCCATCGTGGGGGCATCTTCTATCTTCATCCCGGTGGCACAGAGCTGTGGCGGCACGGAGCTCAGCAGTACCGGCGGTGACAACGACATCCAGCGTGGAGCCTCTTCTTTATGCAATATCCGCCGCACACTGAAAATTGAATGCAAGGTACCCCTTTTATATTTGGGGTACCTTGCATTCCTATTGGCTGAAATATTCAAATCAGCCAATAGGATGAGAGATGCTTAAATCCTATTGGTTGTTCAAAACAGCGAATAGGATTTAAGCACCTCTCATCCTATTGGCTGATTTGAATATTTCAGATGGATGTCTGGACTTCAGGAACTGTGAGTACAATGCCCTACAAAAGGCCCTTTTAAGGACTATTGGTAGTTTATTGTTAGATTAGGGGGTGTTTTTATTTTGGGGTGGCTTTTTTGTTTTTATAGGAGTATTAGGGTAGGTTTAATTTGTATTATTTTGGATACTTTCCTTTATTATTTTTTGTAATCTTAGATTTTTTTATTTTTTGTAATTTTAGTGTGGTTTTATTTTTTTGTAATCTTACATTGTTTTGATTTTTCTTTGTTCTGATTTTCCCTATTGGATTTTATAAAACATCTGTTTCTTTCATGTAATTGGCAAGAGTCCATGAGCTAGTGACGTATGGGATATACAATCCTACCAGGAGGGGCAAAGCTTCCCAAACCTCAAAATGCCTATAAATACACCCTCACCACACCCACAATTCAGTTTTACAAACTTTGCCTCCTATGGAGGTGGTGAAGTAAGTTTGTGCTAGATTTCTACGTTGATATGCGCTTCTCAGCATGTTGAAGCCCGGTTCCTCTCAGAGTACAGTGAATGTCAGAGGGATGTGAAGGGAGTATCACCTATTGAATACAATGGTCTTCCTAATGGGGATCTATTTCATAGGTTCTCTGTTATCGGTCGTAGAGATTCATCTCCTACCTCCCTTTTCAGATCGACGATATACTCTTATATACCATTACCTCTACTGATTCTCGTTTCAGTACTGGTTTGGCTATCTGCTATATGTGGATGGGTGTCTTTTGGTAAGTATGTTTCATTTACTTAAAGGGACATTATACACTCATTTTTTCTTTGCATAAATGTTTTGTAGATGATCTATTTATATAGCCCATAAAGGTTTTTTTTTTTAAAAAAATGTATAGTTTTGCTTAATTTTTAATAACATTGCTCTGATTTTCAGACTCCTAACCAAGCCCCAAAGTTTTATGTGAATACTGTCAGCTACCTTCTCCAGCTTGCTCCTGCTTGTGTAAATGGTCTTTTCATATGCAAAAGAAGGGGGAGGGGGGAGTGTCTTATTTCCCACTTGCAGTGGGCTTTCCAGCTACCTTTTCAACTGAGCTAAACTGAGAGCTTCTAAGTAAGTTTCTATACAGTATTATACTGGATTTTTATATCAGTATCTGTGCATCTTATTCTTTATAGTAGTGTCTATTACATACAGTTATATGAAAATGAGTGTATACTGTCCCTTTAAGACACTCTCAGCTAAATATATGTTTGTACTTATATTTGCCATGATTCAGGTTTATCAGTATATTTCCTTTTTGCAGACTGTCAGTTTCATATCTGGGAAATGCTTTATAAAAAAAAATTAAAAAAAAATTAAAAATTTGTATTTCTTACCTGAGGTTTTCAAATTGACTTTTTCTAAATTGCGGGCTGTATTAGGCTTGCGAGAGCGCAAAATGCTATAATTTATTGCGTCATTCTTGGCACAAGATTTTTTTGGCGCGAAAAATTACGTTAGTTGAAGCAAATTCGTCATTTCCGGCGTCTTAGTTGGCGCCGAATCTTTTCACGAGTTTGCGTCATCTATGACGCTCGAGTTTCGTTCCGGACGTTTTTTTTTTTTTTTTTCAGTTTGTGGTGCGTCATACTTGGCGCCAAACATTTTTTCATTATTTAAGACCTCATTCCTTTTGCCTCTGGTCTTTTTTTCTATGTCAGAGGCCTATTCTGTTTGCATTTTTTCCCATTCCTGAAACTGTCATATAAGGAAATTGATCATTTTGCTTTATATGTTGTTTTTTCTTTTACATACAGCAAGATGTCTCAATCAGATCCTGTCTCAGAATCTACTACTGGAATCCTGCTGCCTGATATCGGTTCTACCAAAGCTAAGTGCATTTGTTGTAAACTTGTGGTAACTGTTCCTCCAGCTGTGGTTTGTAATAGTTGTCATGATAAACTTTTACATGCAGAGAATGTTTCCATCAGTAGTAGTTCATTACATGTTGCTGGTCCATCAACATCTAATGCTCAGGATATTCCTGTAAATTTGAGAGAATTTATTTCTGATTCCATTCAGAAGGCTTTGTCTGCCATTCCGCCTTCTAATAAACGTAAAAGGTCTTTTAAAACTTCTCATAGAGTTGATGAATTTTCTAATGACCGACAACATACTGATTTATCTATCTCTGATGAGGATCTGTCTGATTCAGAGGATCCTGCCTCAGATATTGACACTGACAAATCCTCTTATTTATTTAAAATGGAGTATATTCGTTCTTTATTAAAAGAAGTGTGGATTGCATTTGATATGGAGGAGACTAGTCCTCTTGATACTAAAACTAGTAAACGTTTACATTCGGTTTATAAACCTCATGTAGTTATTTTCAGAGGTTTTTCCGGTTCCTGATGCTATTTCAGATATGATTTCTAAGGAATGGAATAGACTGGGTACTTCTTTTACTCCTTCTTCAAGGTTTAAACAATTGTATCCTTTGCCTACTGATAGATTGGAGTTTTGGGAAAATATCCCCAAAGTTGATGGGGCCATCTCTACTCTTGCTAAATGTTCAACTATTCCTACGGAATATAGTACTTCTTTTAAGAAAAATTACAAAATTACAAAAATCCAATTGATTAAAAACAACATTACAAAATGTAAGCAAAGGAGAGGGGGTAACAGAGAATTACTTTTAAAAAAAAAGGCAGGTATGGTGGATACAGCATCTAAAAACCCTCAGTCCGAATGGTCTAAACAAAGACTATGATCTTCACTTGTTTTTGTAATGTTGTTTTTAATCAATTGGATTTTTGTAATTTTGTAACCTTTTTTTTAAACCACTCTTGCAGATGTATAGTCTTGGGTTAAGTTCACTAGATATATAATACAGTTAAGTTATATAGCAATTATATATATAAAAAAACTATGGTTTTGTATAAGGATTACTGTTGAACATTCTGACCTGTTAGGGGACAAAAAAATCCAAAATGGAAACTAAGAAGTGTTTTAGCAATTAAGGTCAATTAACATACAGGTGCTATATAAGAAGGTGATTTCCCATAATCCATAGCATGACTAAGGGTCTGTGTTGACTCGAAACGTTGCTGTTTTTATTTTGTTTGTTACCTCAATAAAACATGGATACTTTTACTAAAAAGTGCTGACAATACCCATTTGTTTCACTATATGTATATGTGAGGCTGGCAGACCTCACTAAGTGTACGTGCACTAGTCAAGAAAGGATAAATACTTACCTATTGGAGTTGTATATATATATATATATATATATATATATATATATATATATATATATATATATATATATATATATAGGTATATATATGTACTTCATTTATTTTATTAGTAGGTTTTTGGTACTGGTAAATATTAATGCCCCCTTTTGTCTATGGAATCCTGAGTGTTCCCCTCCATACATATGGTTCCTTGTCTGTGAGTCTGTGATAAGAGATTAACTTGGTATTCTTAGTTGAAAGCAAAACCTAGGATGGCTCATATGATCATTTCTAACACCTTCTTGAAGGCTGCCTCTTTGCAATTGTGTCAAACCAATCACAGACACCACAACCTCTCACCTGCAGACTTAAAACACCTGATAATGCCCACCCTATCAGTAACATCACTACTATATATACCAATGTGTCAATTTATATTGGATGTGAGATACATTGATTTACATCTTAGAAGTGAATTTTACTATATGTACCCTTCAGAAACAACTATTGTGGATGTGAGTTATAGTACACGAATATGTCATAAACAGGATAATATTACCTTTTTTGGGCCATTTCCCACACAGGCCTTATTATATGTTTTAACAATATTAGTGTACTAAAACACACATCACATGGATGTGGATGACAATTATCTGGTAAATAACAGAGGACAGGATTTATGGTGAAGTATAAGAATGTTTATTTCTTTTTTGGCTTCTTGTATGAGGGAGCTGAGGTGGCTGTAGTGGATTGCCTTGTTCTCCTGGTTTGAGAAGATTCTTCTGTCATGCGTTAACAGCAGATGAGAAGAGTTTACTAAACAAAGGACTATCATTTGTTCCAACCACATATACTGATGATTTTTACTTAAAAGTGGATACCTATACATTCCACAGATCTCTAAGACTAACAAAATTCTTTAAGGGATGCAGCATAAATGAGGAAGACCTAAAGAAAAAGAGCACCTTTGACCCTAAAAGCAGTAACCCAAGTATTGTAACATATACACGGATCACCACAGAAGACATGTTAAATTCAAATAATCAAGATAAAAAAAAGTGATCAGAAATAATTTAACAGCAGGAGAAAGAACAGAACTCAAATATCTGGCTAAGAATACCTGTTTGGTGACACGGGAGGCTGATAAAGGAGGTGCACTAGTTTTACAGGATTATATGGATTACAAAGCAGAAATTATGAGACAATTAACTGATGGTGTTACCTATAAGAAATTAACTAGAGAACCCACAATTGAGTATAAAGAATAGATTGATGGATACATCACAGAATTGAATAAGGATGGTTTCATCACTAAAAATCTAATGCAATATCTGATTGTAGATTTCCCCATAACACCTATATTATACACTTTGCCAAAAGTGCAGAAGCATCCAACAAAGCCTCCAGGCAGGCCCATTGTTTCTTCAAGAGGTTCCATTTTACAACCTTTAGCTATATACTTGGATAAAATACTGCAACCTATGGTGAAAAATATTCCTACATACTTGAAGGAGTCAACAGAATTACTGCGTATTATGCAAGGCATTGATGATATTGAAGAACAAGATATTCTGATGACTCTAGATGTTGCAAGTTTTTATACTATAATCCCCCATGACGAGGAGGTAGAGGCAGTAATTCAAGAAATCAGCAGATATCCATATGTGGGTCCCCCAGAGGAAATAATAAGACAGCTTTTAAATTTTTGTCTCAGGTACAATTATTTTACGTTTGAAACCAGTTACTTCTTACAAACAGCTGGAATGGCGATGGTGTCTAATATGGCCCCATCATACACCAACATCTTTTTAGGATTTTTGGAAATAAATAGATCTGATATCTTTAAAGATCCTAGGATAAAGCTAATCAAAATATATATAGATGACCTGATGGTGATCTGGAGAGTATCTCAGATGGACCTAGAACAATGGTTAGAAAAACTGAATGGGGCAAATCCATCTCTTAAATCTAAGGAAACGTGCAGTTTGGAGTCTATTGACTCTCTGTATCTGAGGATCTTTAAGATAGAAAGAGCATTAAATACAACACTTTACTCTAAAGAAACCGATCAAAACTCAATGTTATTACAAACTAGCTGTCATCCACCAGGAAGTAAAAAGTCCCTACCCATCTCACAGTTTAGAAGGGTGGTGAGAAATAACAGTACCAATTAAGGTAAAGGATTGCAACTTCAACAGATGTACCAAAAATTTATAGACCGTAATTACAAAGAGCAAGACATCAAGGATGCTTATCAGGAAGCACTAGAAATAACGCAGGAAGAGGCCCTGAAAGGTGCAGAAGCAGGAAGAGGAGAAGAACTGAATAAACATATGACCTTTGTGACACAGTACAACCCAGATAAAAAAGGATACACTGGGATACTGGACAGCAATTGGTATATTGTCAATGGAGACCCCAGTCTACCTCTAAAACAATATGGGGCACCACGTATAAGCTATAGAAGAGGAAGTTCCCTAAGAGATAAACTTATGAAGACATACTTGCCAACTGCATACTTACTAGAGACTTCATTAACATCAACGAAAAAGGGATGTTTTAAATGTGCAGGATGTACAACATGCAATGGCCTAACACAGAGCCCCTTTTTCATTCATCCATGGTCTAACAAGATGTTTTGGATAAAACATAGAGTGACATGAACCATTAAATTTATTGCTTACCTGCTGCACTGTGTGTGCGGGAAATTTTATGTTGGAAAGACCAAAGATGATTTATGAACGTGAATGGCTAATCACCGTTGAGCCATAAGAACTGCAATAGAAAAGGAAGACTCTATTCAACCAGTCGCAAGACATTTTGCTAAAGAGGAACATAATGTGTCCGATTTGAAATATATAATAATTGATCATATACCAAAACCCACGAGAGGGGGAGATAGGTCAAAAAAGCTATTGCAATGAGAGTCTAGGTGGATACATGCTTTGGACATCCTTTACCCTAAAGGGTTAAATACATATTGTGATATGCATTGTTTTGTATAGGTATGGCTTTGTCAGCTTATTCAATCATCAGGAGATTTATGAGACCAATATATATATATTAATAGGGTTGCATTTCTAAATAGATGAAGAGGTATGTACAGATATGTAGCAAGGTTGTGCTTAAGATAGAAGATATAGCAGTATAAACATTTTTGGTGTATTGAGGTGAATAATTAGTCTTGCCTGTTAAGTTGTAATAACTATATGACATGTTAGAGAGTGATCTTAATGTTTTTGTATAACTTTTGCTTTTGACATTTGCCGGGGCTGCCGTAGTTCATAACGGGCATGCACAGTTGCACGAGGGGAACGTTGGTGTTGTTCTGGTTTGGCAGAGCTGGTATACAAATGTAGAGAGGTGTATATATAGCTGGTGTAAGGTGATAAGTAAATGTATTAAGTCTTGTTTGTTGGTTTGAGAAAGGGGGAAACCCTAAAGTGTCATTAAAGTGGATTTATAAGAAAAGACCGGTGAGTGCCATTATTATTGCTATTTGGATATACGTGTTTTGTCTGAACGTACACCCTGGCAGTGAAATATTAAGCAAAGGATAATATATATATATATATATATATATATATATATATATATTCATTATTTTATTAGTAGGTTTTTGGTACTGGTAAATATTAATGCCCCCTTTTGTCTATGGAATCCTGAGTGTTCCCCTCCATACATATGGTTCCTTGTCCATACATATGGTTCCTTGTCTGTGAGTCTTAACTCACTTAACTTGGTATTCTTAGTTGAAAGCAAAACCTAGGATGGCTCATATGATCATTTCTAACACCTTCTTGAAGGCTGCCTCTTTGCAATTGTGTCAAACCAATCACAGACACCACAACCTCTCAACTGCAGACTTAAAACACCTGATAATGCCCACCCTATCAGTAACATCACTACTATATATACCAATGGTGTCAATTTATATTGGATGGGAGATACATTGATTTACATCTTAGAAGTGAATATTGCTATATGTACCCTTCAGAAACAACTATTGTGGATGTGAGTTATAGTACAAGAATATGTCATAAACAGGATAATATTACCTTTTTTGGGCCATTTCCCACACAGGCCTTATTATATGTTTTAACAATATTAGTGTACTAAAACACACCTCACATGGATGTGGATGACAATTATCTGGTAAATAACAGAGGATTTATGGTGAACTATAAGAATATTTATTTCTTTTTTAGCTTCTTGTATGAGGGAGCTGAGGTGGCTGTAGTGGATTGCCTTGTTCTCCTGGTTTGAGAAGATTCTTCTGTTTCTGCTGGTGTGCTGGCCACAGATGATAGGCTGGAGGCAGTGTCCTGCTGGTGTGTAAAGTGCTCAACCAACACACCCAAGGGTTGATTTTGTTCTCTCCATCTATTGTCCATTTGCATCTGCATATCAGACAGAATTCTCATCATCTGGGATTGGTTATGAACACTTGCACTTAATGATGCTGCTATGTCCCTCTGTAGCTCTATGCTACATTGTTGTCTCCTCTGTTGGCTCCTGAAGAACCTCTCTTGGCTTCTTTGTATATTCTCTGTGCTTGTTATGACCGTCCTCTGGAGTGCAATGTATTCCTCACCCAGGGGTGAATACAATGCATCCACAGGCTCTTGAGCAGCAGGGCTACTAGGTGCTTTAGGTGCAGGTTCAGCTGCATCTGGTGGTGCTTGAGGTGCAGGTTCAGCTACATCTGGTGGTGCTTGAGGTGCAGGTTCAGCTACATCTGCTGCGGCTTGAGTACTTTCAGCTATATGTTCTTCTGCAGATGGTGGAGCTCTTCCAAGTGAAGAGGATGGTGGTGCTCTTCCAAGTGAAGAGGATGGTGGAGCTCTCAGGGTGGATTGATAGTCCCACTGATGACCAGTGTGTGACCACTCAACCTGTCCAGTTGGCACTTCTTGTGACATAGCCTGTGTGTAAAAGCCATGACTGCCCTGAGATTGTTTTTTTTTTTTGGGGGGGGGGGGGGTAAATACATGGACCCTTTGTGGCTGTCTTGGCTCCCCCTCAAATCCAAAAGAAGAATATTCCTCTGTCCAGGAATCTTGCCAGGGGTCATATGTCAATGGTGGTGGCATCACTTCTGGGTCCTCAACTGAAGCCATGCAACCCTGCTCATGGCTGGGAGCATAATGTTCACATGGTTGCCTGAAGACTGGTGGTGGTGGTGAAGGTGGCTGCATGCCTGTGACTGGTGGTGGTAGTGGAGGTGGTGGCATGCCTGTTTGCATCCTGGTAACAGGAGGTTCTGTGGAGGAGTCAAATGATGAGAGGGATTAGTACAGTCATATATATGTCAATGTGGGCATGCAATGTACATTGATACATGCTAGGACCTATACTCATTCTCATGTCAAACTCTATAACATGCATGTGCACAATGTGATTTGTGATATGAGGGATTTTAATCTGCACAGTATACAGGTATGTGTTTCATACAATAGTTATGTGTACATGTCAATGATGGAAAAAATGTGTTCAAACAATTTACTTTAGCCTGATGTAGGCACAGAACCTGCTTTCTGAGCTAAAAGTATTGTGATGGCTATAGTGTCCATTTACTGAAAACTCTACATGTGGCTTGTGGCCTGTGTTACTCTGAAACATGTTAGTATTGCACTATTCCACCTCATATCATGAATTGCTCAGGGACCTGCGTATCGTCTCCTGCCAGGTGTTGTATTCTCTGTCCAGGGGTGGACCACCGCCTGTTCCCCTCTGGTGCATAGCTTCCTGCCCCATCTTCTCTTTCACCCGGCTCTTACAGTCATTCTACCTTTTTTTAAGGCCCTCAACAGTCCTCCTCTGCGGGGCCACACTGTTGACGGCATCCTCTACCGCCAACCATGTTGTTTTACGCCTTCTGGCAACACCTTTGCCCTTCTCCTTGCCAAAGAGGGCACTGTGATTGTCCATGATGGCCTGGACTAGGGCAACATTCTCATCGAATGAGAAGTTTGGACATCCTCTCATCCTCTGTGGACACCTGGCTTGCTCCCTGCGATGTCCCTGGTGTGGGTTCCTCCCTATCCTCTCCCTCCTCCCCCCCCTTCTGTCCCCATGTGCACCCTCTGTCCCTCTCCTTGATGTGCCTGGTCTCTGGGGCTCTCGGGCATATCCCTTCTAGCTCTCCCTCTCCCCACTCCACTTACTCCCTGATGGGGACCCCGCCGCTCCTCCTGTCCTCTACAATACTCCTCTCCCTGCCACTCCTCTCCCCTCCTCCCTTCCACCCTACCTCTCCCTGCCATCCTCACACTACACACACTCACACACTCACACTCACTCCCAATTCAATCACACACAATCACAACCAAACACTCAGCCTATCACACTGTAAAATTGAAATAAAATGTGTGAGGTGTTAGAAAAAAAAAAGTGTTGTGTATTTTGTATATGTATTTATGCAATATGTGTGCAATATGTAAAAATATGTGTAAGTGTACAAGCTTTACCAACCAACAATGCGACCTAACTAACTCCTCTGTCTACTCTCTCTCTACTCTGACTAATCCTCCACTCCACTGTAGTGTGCTGTAGCTCAACGAACCATCCAAACACACTGAAGAAAATGGCGGCTGCGCATGGGTTTATATATGACTTTTGAATAGCGTAATTACGTGGCGCATTTTTAGATGGAGTCGCGGGTAATTTTTATGAGTGTTAGCCTAATTTGCATAAAACTACTCTTTATTGAGACTTTACGTGGACAAAATACAGGCGTAAGTTACTGCGACGAGTAAAATGTGTATTTGCACACTTTTTGGAAGAACGCTAGTTTGTCCTACTTACGTCAGTTTAGCATCTAACGGCGCAGAATATTTAATACCCCGATGTGCAAGGTGAAATTACGGGTGGTGCGGGTTCCCTCGCTTGCGCAGAAAACTACGCCGTATATCGGATCCCACCCCTGGTATTCCTAACTAGTTGTGCATTTTTTTTCTTTTTTGCCCATCAGTTGGGATATAGACCAACTGTAAAATGCCCATACATTTATAAGTATTAGAAAAAAATGTTACAATCTGTAATGTTGAAAAAAAAAAAATACATTAATAAAAACAATGATACATTTTTGGATTGATTTTTGTATATAAGACAAGCAAGACTTTATAATGGGAAGGAAGATTAAAGTTCATTAAATGTGTGTGTTTGCTTCATTTCATTATATTTACTTAGTAATAGGTTACTGTTCACCTCACAAAATAAACATTACTTAGTCCTAAGAGCAGATGACAGATAGCAAAAGGTAAAAGAGTTTCTCAGAGCTAATATGTAGAGTAAATTGTGACTATGTTTCTGAAATATTTTTATTATGTCTTGTAATATGTCAAGCCCTACAAATCATGTGACATGTAATAACTCCCAGAATGCACTGCACCTTCACTGCCGCACCCTAAGTTTCTTACTGTCAGGGGAATCAAATCAAAATTTTCAAAATGAAGGACCCACTTACAGGTTCAACAGTAAGTACACAGTTTTAACGTTTGCTGTTTAAACATTTTATTGATAGAGCATATATTTTTCTTTCTACAACTTAAAATGCATTCAGTGTCTTTTCTTGAGTAAACTTATAAAAGAGTCTAATAATTCTTGTGCTTGTTGTTGATTGTGATATCACCTTGCCAGCATTTAGTAAGCCTGACAGCTAAATGAAAGGAAGCATTCATTATGGATATAAAGGCATTGTTTTTAAGTTTATTATTTGTTCTAGGCAATTCAAGGTGAATTATGTTCTGAACAAAAAATGCAAAGCTAATGTTTTATAAAGTATATACTTTTAAATATTTGTAAAGATTGCAATTATATTATACTGCAGCCTTATTCCCAGAAAATGTTAACTACTTTTTGCAATAATTATTGTACCTCTACATCTAATTTTCATATTTATTTAATGTATGCTTTTATTTTTTCTGAAATATTAAAAATTGTACACACACACACATTTTTTTGTGTGTATATATAAAACATTTAGTGGAAGAGTAATTTCCCATGACTGATAAATTAATTTATTTGATATATATGAATGTATAAATATTTTTATCTATCTATCTATCTATCTATATATATATATTAAAGAACTGTATATATTTTACACTTGGCATTATTATTTTTCAGTATCAGAAAGTGTATCAAGACTTAAAGAATATCTCTAAAACTGGAGAGAGTTTTATAAAATCCCTTATGTCTACACTGCAGCAAAGGTGAGTATAAATATTTATCTTTATTAAACAATCAGAAAAAAGAACATTCTTTTCAAAGCAATTAAAACAGCAGTGGCCTTTGGCACGCATCTGGTTGCTGAGCAATTAACAGTTAACGACAATGTAACTTCATTTGAAATAACATGAAAAAATGAACCCCATTTAAAATGAGTTGTCACTGAAAACTGTAAACATTTTATTTTATTTGTTATTCCACTTATGCGCCAAATGTACTGTATATGCTAAGGATCTTCATTAAGCCTGTTTTGTGCTTTTTATCATATTTAAAAAAATATATATATATATTTTTTGGATAAAGCATATTATTGTTAATATGGTTTATGAATAAGAATACCTAATGTAAGTATTAGTCTCATCTAGCAATAAGCTTTTGTGAGTCAGCTGCATAAAATTACATAGGAGCATTAAATGGACAAATTGTTAATGAATCTAGATATATTTAGTCTATGATTTTCTTTGTGCCAGATTACAAGTGGCACGCTATTTAGTGCTTTCGCTCGGGTGCAAACACCGCCAACGGTTAGAGAACTTATTTTTTAAGTTCTAACTGTTGGACTTCAGATATCAGAACTGCACTAACTTATTCTCCCCATAGACTTCAATAGAAAGTGCAAATACAAAAACAAAATCTAACAGATGTCTAACCCAACCACGTTTAACCATGTGCGCTATACCTCACATGAATTATGAATATTTTACATTCCAATGTTTTTCACATAGAAGAAAATGTTCTATATATATATATATATATATATATATATATATATAGTAGCAGAGGTGAACGGCACTCACAAATAAGTCAGCTACCTGGTGCTCTCACTAGGGAGAAACAAACAGTAAAGCAGCTATGAATCCCACGGACGGGCTCCGTGTTGCAGCCAGGATCCAAATGAAGCAGGCACACAGGTTTTTTCAAAAACACTCCGGTTTATTGGCAGTATCGCTTACCAAACGTTTCGGCTCAAACACGAGCCTTTGTCAATGGTGTACAAAACCAAATGTGAAGACTTAAACAAAACCACACCTTAAATACCCACCCATCCCAAGTGATAAACCAATCAGAATGTAAATCCGCGGCGCACCCACTCACACAAATCTAAAAAACTTTTGCCGGGCTCAACGTAGGCGTGGCGTGACGTCATCACGTTGCCGCCGTCCTAGGTGAAACCAAGGAAACATGCGTAACTATGGAAACAACGTATAAACATTGGCGTGATGCGGGTGCACAGACGGGTAAGACTCTGACAGGAGACAGATTAACAGTCGATCAATGTATGATCCTAATAACCCTACATAGAAATACAATAATAGAAAAGGTATCTATATATATATATATATATATATATATATATATATATACTTAACACCACAAACAGAGAAGACCCTAAGATTAAAAGTTAAGATTAAAAGCAAAAATGGAAGAATTAATTACCACTTTACCACTTCTGGCCAAAAGGATCAAGCCCAGGAACCACTTTAAGGCCTCTTCCCTCCCGCAGCAGTGCAGTGAGGGGGAAGAGGCACCAAGTTCTGAGCTCTCGCTCTTACTTCCAGCAGATTGGATGGAGAGGGACTCACAAGTTATGTTCCGTGTGGCCCCAGGTAATGGTAATGCAATGAGAACATCTCCCAGTTGTGTCATTCAGGTTAGTCTGCAAGCGGCTGTATTAGGTTGTCCGTGGGCACACCTGGCACACCCTTTCTCAGCTACTTTTTTTTCATTTATGTTGTAACTATGGACTGAACAGAATTTGTCAGAAGAAGCAAATACTGTTTGTTACCATTCTTACTGCTTACCATATAAGGGACTTAGGGTAAGATTACAAGTTGCATAATATTGTTAGCGCAAGACGCAATAAGCAATATCGTGAAAGAACTCATATTCCGAATTAAACGTAAACAGTTGCGCTCAAGCACAAACAAAATTTGCACTCAATCAATGTATTAGCGCACCTGGAGACCTAGAGTAAATTGTAAGGGTTAAAAAAAAGTTGCACAAAACACAACATAAATACATTAAAAAGTTTTACGCTCATAAATACACAATCTGATTAAAAATATTTTATATAAATATTAGTAAAAATGTTGAAAGGGATATGATATATGACAAGGTATTTTACTGAGAAAGGTTATTATGTGTGTGCATATATATATATATATATATATATATATATATATATATATATATATATAGTAGAGTAGAAAACAGCACTCTCTGGACTTTTAATTGGTAACGTTTCGGGGAATGCTCCCCTTCATCAGACCAACAACATACAAGTGAATCAAACATTTAAAAATACATAGACCCCTCCCCCTAGTGCAAAAACTGCCAAAAGTCGGTTGTCAAGGCAACCAAAAAGACAATACAAAGTAAATACTAATAGTATAGCAACAAACACATTAAAGAACCCAAAAATGCATAATTAAGTGTTTCCTGGACAGAAGGCAGATACACAAAGAGCAATTGGAATATATAATGCATGTCAGTGGAACCAGCCAAATATCTGGTAGTACAGTCTTGTATATAAGCAGAAGAAGTCACAAAATATAATCCAGCCTCTAACTGTATAGATATATCTTCCCTAACACAATTTTAAGGCCAGTGATCCAATTTATACAAATGACCCATAACATCCATATTCATTTTATATATCTTAAGTAATCCAATGTTTCACATAGTAAAGACACAATGGCAATAATTCGCATAAATGTCAGATTACCAATTCCCCAATTATAGAGTCATAAACTTGCTTCTGTCACCCCTTATTATTTATTTCTAGGTAACATCAGTAAAGACCCAAATAACAGTGATAGAACTAGCGGAAGTTGAGTGTACCTCAGAGATGTCAGCCCGTACGGCAGTGTCCGGTACAGACCCGTGTCTGTGCTTACAGTTTGCACTGTGCATCGCACAGTTTAGTAGTGCGCATGCGTATTGCTCCGGGGGGGGGGGTCCGCCCCCGATAGTCCAAAGCAGGGCTCCCAATTGGCTCTAATGGACAAGCCCCTACATGGGTAACAGCAAGATAGTAACCAACGGGCTGTGGCGGTATCGGTATTGGGCAAAATATAGTGTTTAATCAGAGGGCCGCTTTTCTAACACAGCATCGGTCTGCCAATCTAGTAATAAGAAGTATGGACAATATGTAGAGTACAAGGAGCAGTACATAGGGGAGTGAGCTATACGTGGGCGGTCCAGAATAAGAGAATAAGCACACAAAATGCTCTATACAAAACCCCCATAGGCTAATATATAGGTCTAATCCTCAGATTACTGAGTGACCCAGCCCGTGTTAGTCAAACATACAGGACAAGTGTAGATCTGTCATATCCCGAGCGGTAGTTGCGCTCAGCCCCGGACATACATTCTAATTGGCATCTCGATACGGTGTAACAGAGTAGCAAGGTAGATCACACAGTAACAAAAAAACCGGGTAACATGAAAATAGGTTACGTCAAAAATTGCTTAAAACCTATGCACGAGAAAGACATGATATGGTGTATGGTGCAATGTTATACTTCATAATCATAATAGAACGAAAAAGTTCAAAATATTCTTCCATCATACCAGGCTAGGTGGCCATAATAAAGACAGCTCCAGGAAATACATTACGTATTAGATTCACAGGGAGAGTTAAATGGAGAATATATGGGAACTATATGTAAAAGGAATGACCCATCATAGTCTATACACCGTACTTTATTACTGGATGGCATCAGGTTTGGTTCTCCCAAGGCCCCCATATACAAGGTAAACAAGGGTAGATTTATAAGAGAAGTGTGACCCGAGCAATCACATCAACTTAAAGGTGAAATACACAGTGCATTAATGTAACAGCAACAGTCCAATACCTGAATAAAGCACATCATAGAAAAACATCATAAAAAATCATAGAAATCAATGCCACTCTATTCCCATATTCAAACCTCTGGGGTGTATGGTGTCCAGTTTAAAGATCCACTCAGCTTCTTTCTGTAGGAGACATGTGTCCCTATCACCACCCCTAGGGTACGTGGTCAATAAGCTTGAATGGGGGTACGTGGTCAATAAGCTTGAATGGGGGTACGTGGTCAATAAGCTTGAATCTAAGGTCAGCCACAGAATGACCCTTCTCCATGAAATGTCTGGCCACCGGCTGATCACTCTTCCCTTTTTCAATTGCTGTCCGGATGGAACTCCTATGATTGGCCATCCTTTTCTTGATGTCGTCTGAGGTTTTACCAATGTAAAATACAGCTGCAATTCAGCATATATACCACAAATTTTGTGGTACACGTAAGGTAGTGCTTAATCCTATAGTTTGTATTGTTGTGTGGATGTCTGAACTGTTTGCATTGCAACATGGAGTTGCACGTCACACAGCTAGGGCATTTATAGGAACCCCTTTTGGTAATTGGTGTGACCTTATTGTAGCTATCAATAGGGTCCGTTTTCATCAGAATATCTTTCAGGTTTCTTCCCCTTTTGTACCCAATCCTGGCTGGTCCATAGTGCTGATATGGTAGTGATGGGTCTGTCTGAGCAATATCCCATTTTTCTTTCAAAGTTACCCCCAGTGTCCTTGTGCTGGGACTGTATGCTGTGACGAAATTCATTCTCTTCTGGTGGTCTTTCTTAGTAATCTCCAAGTTCACCTGGGACCTTGCTTCTCTTACAATGTTGTCTTTGTATCCTCTGCTGTAGAATCTTAGTTCCATTTCTCTTAATTGTAACTCCCTCTTCTCGTCAGATGTATTGTTACGGCAGTCTCTTAGCATTTGTGCCCTGGGGATCGCCTTTATGAGTGATCTAGGATGGTAACTGGAAGCATGCAGCAGTGTATTTCTGTCAGTAGTCTTCTTGAATAGAGTAGTCCCAAGTCTGTTGTCAACCTTATAGATTCTTAGATCAAGGAAATCCACTTCACTGTAGCTGGAAACTTCTTTCAGTTGAACCTGTCCCCCTATTTTATTCAGGGATACGACCCACTCACCAAAGGACTCAATCGTTCCACGCCAGACTACCACGATATCATCAATTTACAGCTTGTAAAAATGTACCTGTTGGTTGTCATACACTTTGAATATATTCTCTTCAACATGCTCCATAAAAAGATTTGCAAATGTAGGTGCCATATTCGAGCCCATGGCTGTTCCCATGAGCTGCAGATAAAATCTTCTCCGAAATTTAAAATAGTTCAGTTTGAGACATAAGGATAGGAGTTCAACAATAAAGCTGGTTGGTGGTCCCACATAGGGGCATCTCTCAAGGCAGTTGGTGATTATCTCCATCCCCATTTCGTGCGGTATAATGGTGTATAAACTAGTGACATCAAGGCTAGCAAGCACGTCACCTGGTTGTATGTCAGACATTTCGTTCAGATATGAGATAAGGGCAGAGGAGTCACGTAGGTACGACCGCATATTCACAACCAATGGTTGTAGCAAAGAGTCAACATACTTCGCCAAGGGCTGTAACAATGACCCCCGTGCTGACACTATGGGGCGTCCAGGTGGGTGTACCAGTTGCTTGTGTATCTTTGGTAACGTATATAATATTGGTCTCACTGGATTGTCTGTAGTCAACCATTCTTTAGTAGTTGAGTCTATCCAGTTCATTCGTGCAGCATACTCAATAACTGAATCAATCTGTGCCTTATACGTAATGGTCGGATCACAAGGTAGAGCTTTGTAGGTAGAACTGTCCGCCAGTTGCCTGTTTCGGTTTTATAGTCCTGGTAGTCCTGTAGGACAACCACACCACCCTTGTCCGCTGGGCGTATGACTATTGTAGAGTCATTCCTGAGGGATTGTACAGCTTCCCAATCACTTGCTGTCATGTTATTTCTAGTGGGGCCATGTTCACCCTGTCTTAGTCTTTGTTGTACAATACGAGTATAAGTTTTGATACTCGGATTAGTCGTGGGAGGTTCAAACGTGCTGGGTTTCTTAAAAGGGTGTCTGTTATCTTCCATCACTTTTCCCTGGAAAAAGTCACCCAATTTCAATTGTCTCTGGAAATGCATAGTGTCAATATATGTGGCAAAGTCATCAGGTTTAGTCGTGGGTACAAAGGAGAGGCCTTCATGAGTACTCGCCTTTCATTATCATTCAGAACATGTTGGCTGAGGTTGACCGTCACATCCTCCTCCTCCTGCGAGGTAGTGGGGGTCTTCTTCCAAAATCCACCCCTGCGTGCGTGTGGTCTTCGCCCCTTCCTCTGGAGTGGGTGGTAATGCCTAAAAAAGGCAGTGTATTGTGCTGATTCTCTGTCTCCTGTGGCCGGTCGCTCGAGTATTCAGTATCTGAGCCAGAGCTGGAGTCTACCATATTCAATTGACGGTGTGCATATGTTCTGAACCTCCTCTGTCTCCTTGGTTGGTATTGGGCTCTTTCCACAGGCCCAAGTGTCCACCGGTAAACTTTCTTATCTTTATAATCTTCCATAACATAGCCAAGCTTTTTATTTTTAAAGGCAATCAGGGCATTGTTGTATTCACATAATTGGGTATTGATTTTGTCCATCCAATTCTCTGTCTTGTCCTGCATTAGGATATGCCCTTTAACCTCTTCCAAATTGCTGATATCATCCTTTGCTTTCTGCATCTGACTTCTGACTTCCTCGACCACTAGCAAGATCAAGTCCAAGGAGCATTTATTCAATATTGCCACCCATTTCCTGCAAAAGTCAGAGTTTTGTCTGCCTATGGTGGGCACGTTATTGATTCTAAAACCCTTGGGTATCAGTCTTTTTCTGTGATACTCTGAGAGGTAGATGCCATGTAGTTTAAGATCCACCTCTCTTTTCTTCAATTTGATGAGTTGATTGTACACAGTTACTGCATTTTCTGCTGGATCTTCAGGTAGAATGGTGTCAAACAGAATCCTTGCTGCATCCAAGTCACTCATGGACAGTGTCTCGGCACCCTCCACATCTGCTGGGATAGTTGCTGTGGCCTGCGTGGGTTCAATGTGCTCCATTGTTGCTTTAGTAGTGACAAAAAAATCCCCAGTGAATGTCCGCACCGTGGTGATGATGTAGGATTAAAACACAAATCCGGTAGTACAACAGAGTGAGGGATCTGATGTTAACTCGCTGGTGGGTGCATCAGAATGGTTTCTAATAGGCAAAAAGAGTCAGTTGTACTCTCACAAACAGTTTAATTGGTAACGTTTCGGGGAATGCTCCCCTTCATCAGACCAACAACATACAAGTGAATCAAACATTTAAACATACATAGACCCCTCCCCCTAGTGCAAAAACCGCCAAAAGTTGGTTGTCAAGGCAACCAAAAAGACAATACAAAGTAAATACTAATAGTATAGCAACAAACACATTAAAGAACCCAAAAATGCATAATTAAGTGTTTCCTGGACAGAAGGCAGATACACAAAGAGCACTTGGAATATATAATGCATGTCAGTGGAACCAGCCGAATATCTGGTAGTACAGTCTTGTATATAAGCAGAAGAAATCACAAAATATAATCCAGCCTCTAACTGTATAGATATATCTTCCCTAACACAATTTTAAGGCCAGTGATCCAATTTATACAAATAACCCATAACATCCATATTCACTTTATATATCTTAAGTAATCCAATGTTTCACATAGTAAAGACACAATGGCAATAATTTGCATAAATGTCAGATTACCAATTCCCCAATTATAGAATCATAAACTTGCTTCTGTCACCCCTTATTATTATTTATTTCTAGGTAACATCAGTAAAGACCCAAATAACAGTGATAGAACTAGCGGAACGTGAGTGTACCTCAGAGATGTCAGCCCGTACGGCAGGGTCTGGTACAGACCCGTGTCTGTGCTTACAGTTTGCACTGTGCATTGCACAGTTTAGTAGTGCGCATGCGTATCGCTCCGGGGGGGGGGGGGTCCGCCCCCGATAGTCCAAAGCAGGGCTCCCAATTGGCTCTAATGGACAAGCCCCTACATGGGTAACAGCAAGATAGTAACCAACGGGCTGTGGCGGTATCGGTATTGGGCAAAATATAGTGTTTAATCAGAGGGCCGCTTTTCTAACACAGCATCGGTCTGCCAATCTAGTAATAAGAAGTATGGACAATATGTAGAGTACAAGGAGCCGTACATAGGGGAGTGAGCTATACGTGGGCGGTCCAGAATAGGAGAATAAGCACACAAAGTGCTCTATACAAAACCCCCATAGGCTAATATATAGGTCTAATCCTCAGATTACTGAGTGACCCAGCCCGTGTTAGTCAAACATACAGGACAAGTGTAGATCTGTCATATCCCGAGCGGTAGTTGCGCTCAGCCCCGGACATACATTCTAATTGGCATCTCGATACAGTGTAACAGAGTAGCAAGGTAAACCACACAGTAACAAAAAAACCGGGTAACATAAAAATAGGTTACGTCAAAAATTGCTTAAAACCTATGCACGAGAAAGACATGATATGGTGTATGGTGCAATGTTATACTTCATAATCATAATAGAACAAAAAAGTTCAAAATATTCTTACTTCATACCAGGCTAGGTGGCCATAATAAAGACAGCTCCAGGAAATACATTACATATTAGATTCACAGGGAGAGTTAAATGGAGAATATATGGGAACTATATGTAAAATGAATGACCCATCATAGTCTATACACCGTACTATATTACTGGATGGCATCAGGTTTGGTTCTCCCAAGGCCCCCCATATACAAGGTAAACAAGGGTAGATGTATAAGAGAAGTGTGACCCGAGCAATCACATCAACTTAAAGGTGAAATACACAGTGCATTAATGTAACAGCAACAGTCCAATACCTGAATAAAGCACATCATAGAAAAACATCATAAAAAATCATAGAAAGCAATGCCAGTATATTCCCATATTCAAACCTCTGGGGTGTATGGTGTCCAGTTTAAAGATCCACTCAGCTTCTTTCTGTAGGAGATGTGTGTCCCTATCACCACCCCTAGGGAGTGGGGGTACGTGGTCAATAAGCTTGAATCTAAGGTCAGCCACAGATTGACCCTTCTCTATGAAATGTCTGGCCACCGGCTGATCACTCTTCCCTTTTTCAATTGCTGTCCGGATGGAACTCCTATGATTGGCCATCCTTTTCTTGATGTCGTCTGAGGTTTTACCAATGTAAAATAGGCCACAGCTGCAATTCAGCATATATACCACAAATTTTGTGGTACACGTAAGGTAGTGCTTAATCCTATAGTTTGTATTGTTGTGTGGATGTCTGAACTGTTTGCATTGCAACATGGAGTTGCACGTCACACAACTAGGGCATTTATAGGAACCCCTTTTGGTAATTGGTGTGACCGTATTGTAGCTATCAATAGAGTCCGTTTTCATCAGAATATCTTTCAGGTTTCTTCCCCTTTTGTACCCAATCCTGGGTGGTCCATAGTGCTGATACGGTAGTGATGGGTCTGTCTGAACAATATCCCATTTTTCTTTCAAAGTTACCCCCAGTGTCCTTGTGCTGGGAGTGTATGCTGTGACTAAATTAATTCTCTTCTGGTGGTCTTTCTTAGTAATCTCCAAGTTCACCTGGGACCTTGCTTCTCTTACAATGTTGTCTTTGTATCCTCTGCTGTAGAATCTTAGTTCCATTTCTCTTAATTGTAACTCCCTCTTCTCGTCAGATGTATTGTTACGGCAGACTCTTAGCATTTGTGCCCTGGGGATCGCCTTTATGAGTGATCTAGGATGGTAACTGGAAGCATGCAGCAGTGTATTTCTGTCAGTAGTCTTCTTGAATAGAGTAGTCCCAAGTCTGTTGTCAACCTTATAGATTCTTAGATCAAGGAAATCCACTTCACTGTAACTGGAAACTTCTTTCAGTTGAACCTCGTGGTAGTCTGGCGTGGAACGATTGAGTCCTTTGGTGAGTGGGTCGTATACCTGAATGAAATAGGGGGACAGGTTCAACTGAAAGAAGTTTCCAGTTACAGTGAAGTGGATTTCCTTGATTTAAGAATCTATAAGGTTGACAACAGACTTGGGACTACTCTATTCAAGTATTCAAGAAGACTACTGACAGAAATTTCCACTGACATGCATTATATATTCCAAGCGCTCTTTGTGTATCTGCCTTCTGTCCAGGAAACACTTAATTATGCATTTTTGGGTTCTTTAATGTGTTTGTTGCTATACTATTAGTATTTACTTTGTATTGTCTTTTTGGTTGCCTTGACAACCAACTTTTGGCGTTTTTTGCCCTAGGGGGAGGGGTCTATGTATGTTTAAATGTTTGATTCACTTGTATGTTGTTGGTCTGATGAAGGGGAGCATTCCCCGAAACGTTACCAATTAAACTATTTGTTTAAAACTAAAGTCCAGAGAGTGCTGTTTTCTGTTTTCTACTCTACTACATTTCATCTACTCTAGCACCCTGGCCCTTGGAGAACTGTTTGTGAGAGTGCAACTGACTCTTTTTGCCTATATATATATATATATATATATATATATATATATATATATATATATATATATATATATATATATATATATATGTGTGTGTGTGTGTGTGTTTGTGTGAATATATGTAAATATATGGGTATTGATGGGTTTTTTTATGTGTTGGGCAGCAAATTAAAAATATATATGAATATATACATATATATGTATGTGTTTATACTGTATGTGTATATACACATATTAACACATAAATATATATATGTATATAATTATATGCATATATATCTACAATTAATCCCTTAAGGACCGGGCATTTTAGACAAAAACTTCTGCAAAAACCAGAGCATTTTTAGCATTTTTGCCATCACTACATTTAAACAGAAATAGAGCCTTTTTAATATTTACCTATCAAAACTATATATAACTATTTTTTTTAGTAAACAACCCAAAGTATTGATCTAGGCCCATTTTGGTATATTTCATGCCACCATTTCACTGCCAAATGCGATCAAATAAAAAAAATTGTTAATTTTTTTCATAATTTTTGGTTTCTCACTGAAATTATTTACAAACAGCTTGTGCAATCATGGCACAAATGGTTGAAAATGCTTCTCTGGGATCCCCTTTGTTCAGAAATAGCAGACATATATGGCTTTGGAATTGCGTTTTGGTAATTAGAAGGTCGCTATTTGCAGCTGCGCACCACACTTGTATTATGCCCAGCAGTGAAGGGGTTAATTAGGTAGCTTGTAGGGTTAATTTTAGCTTAGTGTAGAGATAAGCCTCCCACTTGACACATTCCACCCCCTGATCCCTCTCAAACAGCTCTCTTCCCTCCCCCACCTCACAATTATCACCGTGATCTTAAAGGGCCATAATACCCAAATGTTTAAACACTTGAAAGTTATGCAGTATAGCTGTAAAAAGCTGACTAGAAAATATCTCTTGAACATCTCTATGTAAAAAAGAAAGATATTTTACCTCAAAAGTTCCTCAGTAGCCACCTCCCATTGTAAAGGATTTCTAAGCAGCATTTTAGTGTGTCTGTCCTGGGACAGCTTAGGGGATGAGCCTTGTGCACTCTCATATTATTTCCCTATTCAGCTTACTATGAAATCTCATGAGAGTTAAGTCAAATCTCATGAGATCACAGTAAAAGAGTTCATGACCTCAGTACTGCTGATGCTGATTGGCTGCTGTTCATTTCTTCATTTTTTATTTTTTTTTTACCTGCAGCTGAGCAACAACTGAGTATAACTTTTTACACAGAACTTACTCTGCTGAGCTGAGGAAATTGTGAGGTAAAATATCTTCCTTTTTTACATAGAGATGCTCAGGGGATATTTTCCTGTCTTTTTTTTTTACAGTTATACTGCATCAGTTTCAAGTGATTTAGCATATGAGTATTATGTCCCTTTAAGTACTGGCAGAAAAGTCTGCCAGTATTAAAATAAAAGGCTTTTTTTTTATAAATATTCTGCAGTACTGGATCCCCCTTAGCCCCCAACCCCCCTGATCCCCCCCAAACTGCTCTCTAACCTTCCCCCCTCTACCTATTTGCCACCATCTTAGATAGTGGCAGCTGTCTGCCAGCACCCAGTATTCTGCAAATTTGGCAATTTTTTTACAAAAAAATTAAAATAACGTTTTTTTTTTCTGTAGTGTTCCTGCCCCCCTCAATACCCTACCACCCTCCCCCTCCCAGATCCCTATATGGCAACGGATACCACATAGGATCCCCCTCATTGCCCCTCCTTCCCCCTCAATAACGCAAGTATATATATATTTTTTGGTTCCCTATATTGTAGCAAAGCTGTCCCATCAGTTCCCGCCCTCCACCCGCCTCCTACAGCGATGGGTCGCCCACCTGTCCCTCTCTGCATCGGTAACTCTGCAAATCTTTTTCTGCAGTGCCCCACTTGTGAGACATGCAGAAATAGCACAATCTCACAATTTTGAACAATATCGCAGTAGAAAAGCCCAGTGCTGCAGATACGTACAGGGTCATTAAGGGCATAACGACCAGCGTCATACAGGGTGCAACGCTTGTCGTTAAGGGGTTAAAATACAGTCCCCCATAGACCGCAATGTAAAGGCACTTTTCAGTGCCGTTTTTTTTTAACGCCCCACACCCTCTCATTTTAACCCCTTATAACTGCTTTGTGCAGTTTTTTTTAACAAAAATAAAGATGCTAATACTTTTGTACTTTAAGAAAGGAATCGTCTACTTTATTTTGGGGCAATTGGGGCACATTATTTTAGTTAACTAGAGTTCTGACCTCGAGCTTGCGGGAACATTAACCAGCCACTTGTTAGAGCCGGTTATTTAACGTACGCCTGTAAACGGGCAAATGTACCCCTTTACAGGTGCATGTTAATACAGTGCTCCACTTGTCTAGCCCTTTTTAGGGTTCACCTAAACATAGTGATAATGTAATTAGGGGGAATCTTTTTTACTTGTCAAATGCACTACAACAGGCTTCTCAGTTGTAGACCAGTGTAGGATTCATGTGTTAGTTTAATGTAAAATTGTTTGTGTACAGCATTAATTATTGTTTTTGTTCTTCCAAATACCTCAGCAGCCCTGATATGTTTGTATATTTTATTTTTGAAATGTTTTTAAAGTGGGTAAGCATATACCCGGTTTAATATAGTAATTATTAAAAGTTAAGCCTTATTTTTTTCTTTTTGTTTTTAGCTCCCCCTGCATGACCATTGTTGTTTGCTACTTAGATTTCTAAATTGTGTGCCCATTGTGTTTTCTTTTCTTATTTTATTATGTATTATTTATCATTTAAATTAATTTGACCTTTTATTTCTTATTTTTTTTTAAACTTCATTTGTGCAGTATCTATTACTTCCTTTTACAGCCCTACAAGGAGACTGTAGTCTCCACAGGAAGGTTTATCTAGTTTGATATCATAAAACTTCTAGAGTAACATGAGCTTGTTTACTATTAGGTGAAAATACTAGAGAAACAGGGAGTCAGATCTGCTCATGCTCAAAATAGTCCTAATATATCCTAAATTGCCAAAATGTCAACTCTCTTAACACCCTGTGGGCAGTGGCTACATTAAGAATTTCTATGTGCTCATTTTGCATGAAAACAAGTAAGTTGTTTACTGTTTTAAACAGTCTGTTGCTTTTTATGTTTACTTTAATTTAACATGAAGTAATGATTATTTGAGACTATGGCTTCAAAAACACTGTAATAAAGTGTGTTGCTGGCATTTCTATCTTTTAAAATATCATCTGTTTGTTTAAAAACCTTGCATTACAAGCTCTATAAAACACACAGGCGGAGCAGAGATCATGAGGCCCATTTATCAAGCTCTGTATGGAGCTAGTGGGCCCGTGTTTCTGGCGAGTCTTCAGACTCGCCAGAAACAGCAGTTATGAAGCAGTGGTCTAAAGACCAATGCTCCATAACCCTGTCCACCTGCTCTGATGAGGCAGACAGGAATCGCCACAATTCAACCCGATCGAGTACGATCGGGTTGATTGACACCTCCCTGCTGGTGGCCCATTGGCCGTGAGTCTGCAGGGGGTGGCGTTGCACCAGCAGCTCTTGTGAGCTGCTGGTGCAATGCTGAATACGGAGAGCGCACTGTCGGATCAGGTCCACAAGACCTTTGATACATAGGCCCCCATGACTTTACATATAGGGGCCTATTTACTATGGTGTGAGCGGACATGATCCGATATAGCAGATCATGTCTGCTGCACATCAATAAATGCCAACCGCATACCCTGACGGCATTTATCATTGCACCAGTAGTTCTTGTGCAATGCCGCCCCCTAGTTGGCCGCTAGCAAGGGGTGTCAATCAACCCGATCGTATTCTATCGGGTTGATTTCTGTCCGCCGCCTCAGAGCAGGCGGACAAGTTATAGAGCAGCAGAAACACGGCGCATAAAGCTCTGTACTGAGCTTGATAAATTGACCCCATAGAAACAGTAGCCAGTAAATAATGTAATAGTATTAAAGGATCATGATACCCAAATGTTGAAACACTTGAAAGTGATGCAGCATAGCTGTAAAAAGCTGACTAGAAAATATAACCTGAACATCTCTATGTAAAAAAGAAAGATATTTTACCTCAAAATGTTCTAAGTATTCAAACCCAATGCAAAGGACTTTAAGCAGCAAATCAGTATGTATGTTCCGGGACAGGCAAGGGAATGAGCTTTGTGTACACTCAAATTATTTCCCTATTCAGTTTAAGGAAGTTTACTATGAAATATCATGAGAATTAAGGGAAATCTCATGAGATCACAGTAAAAGATTTCATGACCTCAGCACTGATTGGCAGCTGTTCAATTCTTCAGTTTATTTATTTTTTTACCTGCAGCTGGACAGCAGCTGAAGTATAACTTTTTACACAGAACTTACTCTGCTGAGCTAAGGAAATTATGAGGTAAAATATCTTCCTTTTTTACATAGAGATGCTCAGGTGATATTTTCCTGTCAGCTTTTTACAGTTATACTGCATAAGTTTCAAGTGATTTAGCATATGAGTATTATGTCCCTTTAAGATACCATGGTGGGTTTTAGCCCTGCATGGATTGTGTTTGTTATTGCATTGAACAGTTGCTAAATTTAAGTCAATGATTACACATTTTATTAATACTATAGGTCTAACTTGGAACTGAGTTACGCAAAAGGACTTGAGAAAGTTGCAAACAAGCTGACAAAAGCTCTTGAAAACAACAACAAAAAGTAAGTAAACCACAACAAGGAAATAATTGTAGGTAACATAACATACACATACACTGAAAGGGTAATGAAAAATTAGACATTTGCTTTAACTTTGTGTACTGTTTACATTGATTTGTAGTATAAAGGCTGTGACACACTGCAAGCGATGCGGCACGAGGTGATGCAGCTGATTTGAACCGCGTCGCATCGCTTCTGAAGTTCAATTATTTCATCTCTGAGCGCTCAGCTACGCGACCTGATGCAGCAGAGTGCTCAGAGATGAAAAGGCAGGACACACTGAGCACGCACAGCCGCATCTACACGCTGTGCACCGCTCCGCTTGCAGTGTGTCACAACCTTTAGTAAGAACCTGTTTGTGCAGCTTACTGAAAGCAATGCTGATTGTATCAGCGGCAGTTTCTGCTAAGGACCAGAAATGCTTCTTTAACAATGTTATTAACCCCTTTGCAAGGGTTTTGTACATAGTATTAAAGTGTCACTAGTGTTAAAATTACTTGTGGATTAGAGGATGTAATTTTAACACTATATTGGTCCTTTAAATAATTTTACCTCAGTAGACATCACCAGGCTGTTCACTCATAATAGATATTTTATTTAAAACAGAATCAGAGATAATAATGGCCTGAGATAGAGCATAGTTTAGTTCATCAGCCTTTGTATTACAAAGATGTATTCTTATTATAGGGTTAAATATTTTGAAACAAAAATGTAACTATTTATTAACCCCTTTCACCATATAGACATAGGTACTACGTCACACAGTACTTTTCCCAGCTTACTGTGTTTACATAGTAACTAGGTCCAACACTGCAGAGTAAGCTGTGGCCCCACTGTCAGCTTAGATAGCGGAGACTGCAGCTGGGGCAGAAGACATCTGATCATGCTACCTTACTATATGAAGACAGATCACTGATCGTTACAGAGAGTGACAGTCTGTGTCACTCTCTATAATGACCATCATTGGTGCTGAGAAGTGGAAGTGGTGGGAGGGAAGGAGGGAGGCAAGTGGATCGGCCCAGCAGAGGAGGAGGAGGGAGGGTTGGGATCCCCTACGTTACAGCAATGTAAGGCAGGGAAGAGGGAAGGATAGGGCCCTACAGTATGAAGTAATATCGGCTAGATGGGGGGACCCTTCACTGCGGAAAAAAAAATTGTGGAGGGAGAGGTAGCTCCACTACACTACAGGAAAAAAATCATAAATTTAAAATAAAGGATAATAAAAAAATTAAGTATAATGAGATACTGTCAGAATAGCCAGTAACAGCGATGGCAGGGAGTAGCTGGAGGGGGGAGGTTTAGAGAACTTATTTAGGGGATCATGGTGGTGGGTGGGTGATGAAGGTTTCCTACACTACAGAAATTAAAAAATAATAAAATTCCTAAACTGCATACTGGCAGACTATCTGCCAGTACCTAAGATGGAGATGACCAGGGAGGGGGGTGAAAGGGGGCTGCTTGGGAGGGAACAGGTGTTGATAGGTGTCTAAAGCAAAAAATAACTTTACAAGCTACCTGATGAACATCTTCATTGCTGGGAATTTCAGAAGTGCGGTGTGCAGCTAAAATTAGCAGCCTTCTAGTTGCCAACAAAAATGGCAAAGTCATGCATGCCTGCTGTTTCAGAACAAAAGGGATTGCAAAGAAGCTCTTACAACCATTTTTCTTATGGCTGCAGTACTTGGGTGTAAACAATTTCAGTGAGAAACTCAAAGTTAGCTAATCATTTTTTTATATGATTATATTTGGCAGTCAAATAGTGGCAGGATATATACCAAAATGGGCCTAGATCAATACCTTGGGTTGTCTGCTTTAAGAATATATATATATTTTTCATAGGTAAATAAAAAAAAAACAAAGGCACCATTATCACTATTATCTGCCTTTAAATGGGATAGTTACACAAACATGTATCCAGCCAATAGTCAATACTTTGAGATCTACTGGTAATCCTCAATCTAAAGAGATTGTACAGAAAAAGCTTGTATGTTCCACAGATAAAGCCTGTTAAAAAAAATTGTGATAAGGGGCGGAGCTTGGCCACGCTTGCTGATGGCCGCACATTAATTGAGCTCTGAAGCCTCAATACTCTCATGTAAAGCTATCTGTAACCCATAGCCACTTAAACCAAGTTGGAACCTCTTAGGACACGGGGGATCAACTAAGGCACTTAATATCTGCAGGGGATGCCTTTTTGAGCTGGGCCGTTTGGATCCTGCTCGGGCTCTGGACGATCCTGTTGTTGCACAGTTGGGCCTACTCTGTTGCAGAGCGCTCCACATTCCTCACAATAAACCTACGTGTGGCGGGGATGTTGAAGAACCACAGATACGGGCACTTGTTGCTGCTGCCCACCAGACAAGCAAGGTGTCACCTCCTGAATCAGTGCAGCAGAGCACAGAGGGATTAGCAGCATGGGTGGCGGCCCACATCGACGCACACAAACAGCAGTAAGAGCCCTCAGTAGGTGCAAGAGCTAATCTGAGTCGCCTTACAAGATTAAGCCGAAGCCAATTCCACAGGACCTCCTAGTTGGAAGAGTGGGGCAGATTGCGGAGCTGCCAGCGGGGTGAGTGAGCGAAACTTCAGCGGACCCGGGCCTGTCTGCACAGATACTCATGCTTTGCTCATGTGGCTCCCCGCTCACTGAGGCATAGTTGCTGGAAGCGGAGAGGATCTCTGGAGCACATTGGCGATTGCTGGGTGAGGTCCCAGTTGAGCAATAGATCCTCGGTATAGGCAGTACAGTGCACTAATTCTTTTTAAGAGACATTGAGATACCTTGGGCCTGATAGGGCCTGTTTAGACAAATAAGCAAACCCCATTAGAGCCTCAGGCTCTTTGCTGAGGATTTCAAAGACTAACAAGCAGCAGACCACAGTGTAACACCCCCCAGCCTCAATATTTTAAGACCTCTGAGAGATAGGGAAGTGATATCTGTCTGCATATGCCAAATGTCATTCGGGGATGTCTAGCAGAAGACTCACAAAATCAAGCAAAAGCTCTCAATCCACTAACATAGCGAATTATTTGATACCACCAGACCCGCCATCTTGCTCCAACAGAAATCCACCTGAGGCCTGCAGGCAAGTGGTCGTTAATCAACCACAGAATGCTGAACCTATGCAACATGGATATGTCACCAAGGAGGACATTAAGCACTTATCCTCGAGAATGACATTAAAGAGGTGATGCTAGATGTTAAACATATGTTTAGCAAACTCAGGAAGGATATTGTGGTGGTAGAGCATAGGGTCGTCCAGGTGGAGGAAATGCAGGAAACCTTGCGCTCTGATCTTTAACACCAGACAAGCTGTATACGAGCTCAAGACGCTACAGTACAGAGCTTGACTGATAGAATTGAGGATCTCGAAAATAGAAGTCGGCGGAACAACTTGCGCCTCAGAGGGGTCCCAGAATCGATCAGCCTCCCTGACATAGGTCAATACATTTAAGAATTATTTAAGTTTATTAAGAACTCTCCGAATGCATTGGATGTTCAGGTGGAGCGTGCACATAGGGCCCTGAGGCCTAAGCCACCAGCAAGGGCACCGCCCAGGGACATAATAGGGACATAATAGTTAAGCTCCTATCCTACAAAGATAGAGAAGATATTCTAAGGCATTCCAGGAGCAAGCATCCTATCATGTATGAAGGCACGGAGATACAGGTTTTCACCGACCTCTGCCCAACCAAACTTCAGAAGCGTAGAGATCTGCGCTACATAATGTCAAAACTCAAGGACTAACAGATCCAATACAGGTGGGGGTTCCCCACTTGCATCATAGCTTCTAGGAACGGAACAACAGCCATCTTCAGATCAGCAGCAGACCTCCAGGCCTTTAACCAAGCTTTGGGTCTACAGATAAGGCCGCTAGGCATGGGAGTAAACGCTGCACAAGCCAGGCCTGAAGCGGATCAAGGGGAAGAGGGGATTTGGCCTGTCTAACGTACTTGCCTGTACTTGAGAATATTGGCAGAACCTCACCATGTTGCCTGAAATGCCCAGACAATTGGTTGGGTATCTCATCTGAGACACTTGCCTCGTCTGCACCCCGGAGCATGTGACAGATAAGTTAATGTTTTCTTTTAATTCTTTTATGTACACACCATAACATGCACCCTTTATATTTAGTGGTTTCTGAGTATACTCTGAGGAACCCTGTAACAAATTGTCTCCTCCGTGGATTTGAACAGTCTTTCTCTTCCCTGGACTCTTAAGCTTGAGGCTGTAGCATCCTGGATGTTAGTTAAGGAAAGACTGAGCCTAATTGAGTGGGAGGGAGAGGGGTCCTGAACAATCATTGTCTTGTGGGGAAATATTGCTTTATTTATTGAGTATTTGAATTTATGCCTTTTTTCTTTTACCATGTACAGATGCATATGTTATCACAGTGGGCCATGGCCCTCTCATAAGAATATTCTTGCAACACGCAAATAACATAATCTGGGGGGGACGCTGTTTTACGGATCAGCAGCCATCTTAAACAGGGGACTATTGAGTTTATACACTTTCAGACAGCACCGGGCGCTGCCCCTTCATGGTCAGGATATGTGAGGGATAATCCACGCAAACGCCTCACAAAGGATACAGCACAGCACATAATATTTGTGGGGATAGCTTTCTTGAGAGTAGTGCCTGCGGGACGGGACATATTAGAGGGTGGAGACATCAGGGGTCATCTACACAGGCCTGGATTATGTAAGACACATTGGTTATAAGGTAGGAATGCACATACTCTTCTCTGTGTCATTATGGGCACTTCCTGGTCGAGATCTCCATCAAGTACCACATATCGGCCCCCTGGGGAGGGATTCCCTACCTCTATTTGGAGGGCCACCTGGTGGTCTCCTGATTTGGGAATGTACTATCACCATGCCTGGCTCATGTGTGCCGAACACTTGACGATTGGGACTCGGTGATCAAAATTTGTTTCACACCATAGGGGTGCAGTGATTAAACTGTTATGTATTAAAATGATGTTAATGATTTTGCTATTGACTGTATTCATCCTTCAGGTATGGCGGGACCCACCCACAGGTGCACATCAGAGAAACTAGAACAACACATGCTGACAACACCAGATCCTCACTAGGGGGGTGATCATCCCGATCAGGGTTCCTCAGGGAACAACAGAACTGTTTTATTTCCATGCCTTAATTTACACTGCTCTAAATCACCTCATATAAGTGGGGGGTGAGTTATGCAGATATTGCACAATGATGGCTTATAAGCTTGTTCCACTAGATAGACCAACTGCACTTGGGTTGGTACCCAAGCATTGGGGCACAGAAGAGAGCGGGGACCGGAGTGGGCAGCAGTGTAGACCCAGCTTATAAGAAGCCTAAAGGTGCTGATGCCGCCCATACTAACATTAAGGTTACTTTATAGGGGTCACCACCTATCTGGAGGCATGCTAAGTTTAATGGGGTGCCACATAACTTAACCATTTAACTGTTGTTCACACTTCTGGTATATGTTTTTCATTTTTTCATTAGGGTTACATTTACCAACAATTGTTATTAGCTTAGTTTATATATCAATGAATGAGAGTGTTGGGGTTTCTACCCCTTGTTATATATTTCTATTTACCTTTTTTTTTATTGCCACACTACCCTCTCACCTTTGGATCCTTAGGGGGTATCAGGGAGTGTTTGGTCACTTAGTGTGCCTTGAACTAGCCTTTTTCCCTTTCTAACAGAGCATTGCTTTCTCTCTCTAATAAACCATCTCCTTCTTCCCTTGTGCTTCAACCCCCTTCCTTCCCCCCTTTTTTTTCTCCACTTCAGGGTACCTGCCTCCGCTAGGGGCGCAAATGGCTAACCCACAATCACAGGTCAGAGGGTCATCTTTAGACCTTCTTACTATCAACGTCAAAGGTTTTAACAATTCAGGGAAGCGCTCAATAATCACTCGGGATTTGCATAGTATGGGTGGAGATATAATATTTATTCAAGAGACACACTTCTCTAGGCTAAGGGAACCCAAATGGTTTAACCGCCATTATTCAACAGCTTATTTTGCATGAGGTCTTTCCAAAAAAAATGGGGAAGGCATATTATTCCATCCTACGGTACCTTTCCAGTTGGAGCAGTCATATAGTGACCTCAATGGTCGATATCTGATACTGACAGGTACGTTATATGGCGGACCCGTGACCTTGGCAAACCTGTACTTCCTGAACAGTGCACAGGACCTGTTTTTCAAAAATGTTACTCACAAATTATTAGAAGTTCAAAAAGGGATCCTTTTCTTGGGTGGGGATTTCAATGTGTCACTCAACCCTAATTTAGACACTTTGGATGGTCTCTCCAGCACTCCCCACAAAGTGGTTAAGCACCTTATCAGGTCCCTTAAGGATCTCGTTCTTCATGACATTTGGTGTACACTGCACATGTCCACCAAAAACTACACCTTCTACTCTCATCCACATAGGAAGTACACAAGGATAGATTACCTCTTTGTGGACTCAGCGGGACTCTCCATTACAACTAATAGCTACATCAGTCCAATTACATGGTCAGATCATGCACCTGTCAGATGCACTATCGACTGGCCTAACATTCCTGTGACCCCTTTTGTTTGGAGGTTGAATTAAACCATGGTAGATAACCAGCCCTTAAGACAAGAGCTGCATAGCAAAATGGAAGAATACTTTCGTCTAAACTCAAACTAAGCTCTTCACAGTACAACGGTATGGGATACGCACAAGTGCGTACTCAGAGGTATCCTAATAAAACACAGAGCAGCTGCAAACAAGGCTAAACGAGACCTGTATAAGGCTCTACTGGCGCGAGTAGCCCAAGCCAAACTGGCACACAAAGAGCAGCCCACAGATGAGATATTGCAAGAAAACCTGATGATGGCCAGGTTGGCTCTCTTGCATCACTTTCAATAGGAACAACAACAAAAAAGCGCCGATGCTCAGACAACAATTTTTTGAACAAGGTAATAAAGCGGGTGTCTGCACCGGTACTGTCTAGAGAGGAGGCGGACCAATTGAATGCTCCGTTTACAGCTGAGGAGGTCCAGAGGGCCATCAGAGATCTCCAGATCGGGATCAGCCCAGGCCCCTATGGGATAGGTACCCGATACTACAAGGGGTTTATAGACATCCTGATACCTCACATGCTCCAGATATTTAATCAACTATCGGAGACTCCGACTCTGCCATGTACGATGCTGGAGATTTCGGTCATTCCTAAACCTAACAAGCCTGAGAACCAGCCGGCTAGTTACAGACCGATCTCTCTATTTAACGTGGATATTAAGATCCTGGAGAAGGTTATAGCTAACCGTCTTAAAAAATTCTTACCCCAGTTGGTCTCCACAGACCAGGTTGGATTTTTTCCTGCTAGAGAAGCAAGAGATAATGCTCTCAAGGTCATTCAGTTGATCTCTTATGCTCACGCCAACTCTGCTCCGCTGGCACTTGTGTCGACAGATGCAGAGAAGGCGTTTGAACGGGTTAATTGGACATTCATGAGGTACACTTTGATAAAAATGGGTTTTGGGCCACATTTCATACACAGAGTATTATCACTATACTCTAACCCTAGTGCTAAGGTTCAGGTCAACGGTATCTTTTCCACGCCCTTTTTAATAACCAACGGAACAAGACAGGGTTATCCTCTCTCACCCTTGCTCTTTGCTCTTGTCATGGAGGTCATGACATGCAAGATCAGAGCTAACCCTGACATCAGGGGCATCACAGTGGGAGGAATAGAGCACAAGTTGGCGATGTGTGCCGATGATGTCCTGTTGACTCTTGCTGACGTTGCTTCCTCCCTCCGGGCCTCGTTGGCAGAATTTCAAGGCATATGGGAAGATCTCAGACTTCCTTCTTAATCCCACTAAATCTGAAGTCTTAAACATTAGTGTACCCCAAAGCACTTTTCACTTAAAATAGTATGGTCAGATACACAGCCGGCAGGAGAGAGTAGGCAGGTATCAATAAGAGGTGCAAAAAATTGAACAGTGAATAATTATATAATTGAAATAAATTCAGTAATATATGCAATAGAATATCCTTTCGAGATATCTAGGTATATAGTAGTGTATGATATAGATAGATAAATATACAATAGTAGTATATACAGTAGTATATATGATGAAGTATGCTTTCAAGAATATATAGATATGCAATAGTATATGATATGGATAGATGGATATATGATAATATATATAGTGATATATCTTCAACAATATAAATAAATACAATTTAATAATATAATGATCAGTAATAATATCTTAAATAATACCAAAGAGTGTGATGAATTTGTAAACAAAAATATAACGCATAAATGGCACAGTAAAAAATATAAATAAATAAAAGGCAAGTGATAGACTGTAAAACCATAAATATAAAAAATCAGAGAATAAAAAAAAATAAAAAAAAAGTCCAAATAAAATAATTGTCTAAAATAGATAAATTAATTAAAAAATGAGATGATAAAAATCAAAATAAAAAAATGCGTTAAAAGTTAGAAATAGATTGAGTCCAGGTAGACAACAGGTTGAACTTATCCAAAAACAAGATTGTGAAGAGTGACAGTATCCAGGAAAACTTCCCAGGCAGCTCCTCTGGTGTGTTTTGCCCCGACACAAGATTGAAACATCTATAACACAAGAGACAGAGGGCGCTACATAGTGCAGGTCAAAGCAAACAGGGAGTAGAAGTGCAGGTATACAGATAGCCTACTCACGTGGTAAAGAGCACCAATGTGCAGTGCAAGCAAACCGGGTCCAAAGAGTAGCCCGGCAGACTCCCAGGCACCTGGAACTGGTCGTATCCTTATCCCAGCAAAGGGGATCCAAAAGGGCAATGTAGTTCCCACAATATTCTCCAGTTGTAGACAGAACCAGTGGCTGATGCTCTCCAAGGCACAGTGGATAAGTAGTGAAAACCACAGGGAGCACAAAGGGTGATTGGTCCAAAGACAATAAAGTGCAGCAGTGATGTAACAAATCATCAAAAGTTTATTAAAAAGTTAAAACAACATCAGCAACACGTTTCTCAGTGTCACAGCACGGTTTCATCATGGTTTCATTCCAGTCCATGAAAATCCTGATAATAGTTTAGCAAATAAAGTGCATGATCCAGGCACCTCATATCCCTTGTCCTCAGTAACCATATCCAATGTTTTCCATCAGGAAAGATTAAGTCCCAAGAGGGTCTTGTTGAATGGGACCATGCGATGTTCTCCTCTTGGTTCCGGGTAGCGCAACTGAATCATTTCATCAATGGTCTGAAGGACAGTTATGCTCTGACCAGACATGGCTATTGATATTTGACAAGGCAAGAAGAGCTTCGGTCTCTGTGAAACTTAAGGAAATGCACTTCAAATTTCTCAGTAGGTGGTATCTGACCCCACAGAGATTAAAAAAAATATACCCACGTACGAGCGGGGAGTGTTGGAGGGGTTGTGGCAAGGAGGGAACACTCTTACACATATGGTGGCATTGCCCTTGTATCCAGCCCTTCTGGGAAAGTGTCTTCCGCAAGAGTTGTCGACTTCTGAAGGTCATATTACACCCCAATCCAAACTATTTAATATATCATGAAACGCTCAAAATAGCTGAAGACACAAAGTGTCAGTTGTTCCTATTGATGCTGAACTGTGCTAAGGGGCTCATCCCAAAATACTGGAAGTCCTTACAAGTGCCAAGTGTTGGGGAGTGGAGGGCTGGGGTCGGGGACCTGCTCTTTCTGGAAAGATTTCACTATCTTAGGCTTGGGAGACTTGCGACACATGAGTATATGACATTGATATGGCAGGGCAGGGGAGTGTAGGGATGGACCTCTATTTAATGGGTACCTGATATTTACCCACCGGAGATATTATAAAAAAAATATTCTCCCTTTCTCCTTCTCCTTTCCTCCCTAGCTTTCTCTTTACCTTCTCTCGTGCCCTGGTCTTATAGTGGACAATGTAAGCCATACATGCACTAACTTTCTGTTCACTGAGGTTAAGAACAGAGGTCTACGTACCTACACCACTGTTAGCCAAGGTGTGAATAATTTTACAAGCTTTCTAAACTCGCAACTCGATGAGATTATACATGGAAAACATTTTGAGCATGTAATCTGTATGTTAATAATGAACAATCAAATTGTATAACTTTCTCGGTTGTTTATACAGACTGTGATAAAGCTATTTTGTTTGGTGTAGGCACAATTCATGTAATCCAGTCGCTGTAGATCCAAATTGCTGTAAATTTACAATTGTTCATTCAATAAAGCCTTTTTTTGAAATAAAAAAAAAAAAAATTGTGATACTGCATTAGGGGTTCTACATATTACACACCAATGATTATGATTTCAAAAATATCTGTAAAAGATTAACTCCTAAATAATTTGATGATCCCAATGGGAACATTGGGCTCCATGTATTAAGCAGCTCCATGGGCTCCATGTAAGAAGCAACATTTGGGGTGATTGACAGGCCCTGCTCTCGTGAGACTGGACTTGTGAGAGAAGGGGGACGACATTTTGCCATAAGTATTTATTAAGAACTGTATCACTGATAAATCTCATTGCTGTTGATAAATTAAATTGACTTTATAGGGACTTATAAAATTGTAGAAAGGCTTATACAGAGTGCTTCCAGCACACTTAAAGGGACATGATACCCAAATGCTGAAGCACTTGAAAGTGAGTCAGCATATCTGTAAAAAGCTGACTAGAAAATATAATCTAAACATCTCTATGTAAAAAAGGAAGAAATATCACCTCAAAATATCATAAGTACTTTCAACAGCCAATAAGGATGCTTGTCCCAGGACTTGCAGGAGAGCCTGCATCTGGCATGTGTAGCACAATCATGTCATTTCCCTATTCAGTTTAAGAAAATTTACTATGAAATCTCACAAGATTTCAGTAAAATTTCATGAGGTCACAGCAAAACAAAGACTGACTTCAGCCCTGCTGATTATAGCCCTGTGGCAATTTTTTTTTACCTGCAGCTGAACAGTACCTGAAGTATAACTGATAACAGAGTGTTTACTGTGAAGAGCTGAAGAAATTTTGAGGTAAAATATCTTCTCTTTTTACATATAGATGTTCAAGTGATATTTTCATGTCAGTTTTTTACAGTTATTCTGCATCACTTTCAATTGATGTAGCATATTAGTATTATGTCCCTTTAGGTATAATGAAATTGTTCTACACCGTAATTGTTTGGATCAGAGTAAAAGCTGATTTTATTTTACTTGCAAACAAGACTAAAACAGGAATTTTATGGGTGTTCAGCTGAACAACTCATAGGGGCCGATTTATCAATGTTTGGTGGACATGATCCGCTGTAGCAGATCATGTCCTCCAGACATCGCTGAATGCCGACAGCATACACTGTTGGCATTTAACATTGCAAAAGCAGTTATGGTGAACTGCATGTGCAATGCCGCCCCCTGCAGATTTGCAGCTAATCGGCCGCAAGCAGCTAATCAACCAGATCTTACACGATGAGGCGGATTGCTGTCCGTCACCTCAGAGGAGGAGTATGAGTTAAGGAGTAGCGGTGAGCCTGAAGGCTTGCGCGGAAACAGATGCATTGGGGCCGATTGACTGTTTGATAAATCTGTCCATTTATTTGCTAACATCTGTAAATTGCAATAATAAAATAACTGTTAAATGTTTTCAAAACATTTAGGCGTTGATTCCATTCTATTAGCTGATCATAAATTTTGTTTCAACAAGATCACAAATTTAACACCTAAAGGCACTTGATAAAGTCTTGAAATTGCCTTTTAGACATACAGTATATGAAAGCATTTCAAGGTGATATGGAAGAATTCAATTATGTGGCACTTGTACAAGACATTAAAGTTCTATTTATGGCTATTGTATAGTCCGCTTGCTGTGGGCAGGACACAAATTTACATATAAACTGTATATATATATATATATATATATATATATATATATATATATTTACATAACACACACAACCCCTTGGCTGAAGGTATGAGTGTTGTGTCAAAATGTGAGAAACAAATAAAGACTGTAGGTGTTTATAGATGTTTTAGATGTTTTTAGACAAAAATAATGGATTACATTTTTTACAATCTAAACATACAGACTATAATACTTCAAATCAGATAATAAATAAAATGCGCAAGGGCGTTTTCATAATTTTTTCCCTCTTCAATCTTTTTTTTATAATTGTTTTATCTGTAACATGCTACCAGCAACTCTATAGATATTTCTGCAAAAATATTTCCAAAGAGTTAAAGACAGAAGCATTAGATATAATAGGGACAATGTTTTGTTTTACTATTTTAAAATATTATAATTATCTTTATTAGAAATGTTAGGTTTTCAGTCATATCTAAAACCTGTAAAATAATAATGTAGTTTCTATTATTAAGCACACTGAAAGTATTAACAGCGCAGCTTGGTAGAGAAGTGGATGTGGGATGGTAGTGTTAAAGCAAGAGGGATATTAGAATAAGTTGAAATAGCTAAAAGATTGAATTAATACTGCAGCAACTACACATCAATAAAATATTAAATGAGAAATGTACATGCAAATTAATATAAATTCATACATAAAAATATAAATACTTAAAAAGCAATAGAAAATGGTTAAAAAGCAGTTGATCTGTCTGAATAGATATTGCCCAATAGAGGGGAGTGTCCTTAGGAGTATTCACATAGAATAATGATTGTTGCGGTAGTTTGTAATGCCAACTCCTAATCACTGTCTTTAGAAAATGAGGTGCAGCTACTTCCAGAGGCTTGTTTCCAAACGCTCTCTTTATTTGTAGATCCTATGGCGAAAAGAAGAGACAGCGCAACCCCACATCAAGGTAGCAGTTTCCACAAATTTATTAAATACACAAAAGTAATGCACTTACAAACAGGCTAAAAAGTTATTGCATTGATCCCTTCATAGGGAAAGAGAAGTGGGTCCCAGTTCACTTAAAAGTCCTTCAGGTCACAGCTATATTGCTGCCGCTTCAATACTTCTTCCAAACAGTCTTAGTACATTGGAGCCGTCCTTAGCTCCACCCCCAACGCGTTTCGTCTGCGCTCTCCAGACTTTTTCAAGAGGAAATGATGATGTTTAGCACGCTCCTGTACGTTGCTATTTACATCCGGTCAGTGAGCAACCAATCAGAAGTGATGACCGGATGTAAATAGCAACGTACAGGAGCGCGCTAAACATCATCATTTCCTCTTGAAAAAGTCTGGAGAGCGCAGACGAAACGCGTTGGGGGTGGAGCTAAGGACGGCTCCAATGTACTAAGACTGTTTGGAAGAATATTGAAGCGGCAGCAATATAGCTGTGACCTGAAGGACTTTTAAGTGAACTGGGACCCACTTCTCTTTCCCTATGAAGGGATCAATGCGATAACTTTTTAGCCTGTTTGTAAGTGCATTACTTTTGTGTATTTAATAAATTTGTGGAAACTGCTACCTTGATGTGGGGTTGTGCTGTCTCTTCTTTTCGCCATAGTTTCTATTATTATTTTTTCCTTTAAAGGGACATGAAACCCAAAATGTTTCTTTCATGATACAGATATTGAATACAATTTTAAAAAAAGGTTTCTGATTTACTTCTGTTAATAAATTTGCTTCTTCTCTTGTTATTTTTTGTTAAAGAGATACCTAGATAGGTAACATGCACATTTCTGGAGCACTACATAATAGGAAAGAGTGCTGCCATCTAGTGCTCTTTCTAATTTATAACATTGTAGCAAAACAGTTGCTATATAATGCTGCAGACACTTGCACACTCCTGAACTCACCTTCCTGCAACAAAGGATAAAAAGAAACCACAGAAAATTTGATAATAAAAGTAAATTAGAAAGTTGTTTAAATTACATTTTCTATCTGAATCATGAAAGAAAAAAATTGGGTTTCATATCCCTTTAATATTTAAAATCTACTAAAGCTTGTCCGACATGTTTGCGTACCAGATTTTAGAGAGTCCTGAACTGCTGAAAAATTACCTCCATTTATTAAATATCATTATTAATATGGTGAATATTTTGTGTGTGATAGTTAAGATGAAAAATGAATGTTCTTTATATTTCATATTTAGTTGTATTAATAATGCATGGACGTGTGCTTCAGAAGAAATGAGGACAACAGCTGAAGTGCACAAGTAAGTGTTACAAAATCAAATAATATTCAACCTAGTATTCCGCACATTATGTTCATAGATAACTTTACAGTGATGCAGACTGTGATTCAACTCTACAGGATAAAATATGAATTGAAGAGATATCCCCAACTCAGTAGCTCTATGGTTTCTTTATTACTGTATTGCAGACAATCTGTGACACAATCACACCTTGGTAGTTACACACAGAAACATGTGGCTAGAGCAGGGCTATCCAAACTATGGCCAGTGGGACCCCTGATTCACTGAGCAGAAAACAGTTGTAATGTAACTGATTTGTTAGTAGAAAAGCAGTTTCCCATTTCCCTTTTAAGTAATTAAGCATGTGTGTTGGTACCAGATTTTGTCAATCTGAGCAGTATATACAATTTGTTTGAAAATAAAAATATACACCTAGATTACAAGTTTTACGCTAAACAGGGTGCGAAACTAATGCCAAAAAAGTTGTGTTATTTCACCCTCCATAGCGCTGCCGTTACAAGTTACTGAAAAGCCTTCTTGTGCGTGTGATATGGTGGCGTTAAGCTCCATACCGCACAAAAGCCAAGTGCTGCTTTGACATGCTCATGCACACTTCCCCCATAGACATCAATGGGGAGAGAGTGTTAGAAAAAAAACTAACACCTGAAGTGCGGAATGAAAAATCTCCGTAATGCAAACCCATTGATGTCTATAGGGGAAAAAAAGTTACGTTTAAACCTAACATAAACCCCAAGTCTAAACACCCCTAATCTGTGGCCCACGACATTGCCAACATATAATAAAGTGATTAACCCCTAATCCGCCGCTCCTGACATCGCCGACACCTAAATAAAGTTATTAACCACTAATCTGCCGCTCCCAACATCGCCCACACTAATAAAAGTTATTAGCCCCTATTCCGCTGCTCCCCAACATTGCTGACACTAATAAAATATATCAACCTCTAATCCGCCGCTCCAATACATCACTGACACTATAATAAAGCTATTAACCCCTATTCTGCCGCTCCCTCACCGACACTATAATAAAGTTATAAACCCCTAAATATCCGGCCTCCCACATCTCTGCAACAAAATAAACCTTATAACCCCTAAACCTCTGGCTCCCCACATCACAAAACACTAAATTAAACTATTAACCGCTTAACCTAACACCCCCCTAACATTAAATTAAAATTACTGTATAATTATATTTAAATAAATAAAAACTTACCTGTGAAATAAAAAATAAACGTAACATTAAACTATAAATTAACCTAACCTCACTATTCTAATAAAATAAAAAATACTACCAATTCAAAAATCTAAATTACAAATTTAAAAAATACTACGAGAAAAATTAAAAAATGTAAAATTACAAAAAATAATAAACAGTAAATTATGAGAAATAAAAACACTAAGCGTAAAAAAAAGATAATAAACAAAATTATCAAAAACAAAAACAATTACACCTAATCTAATAGCCTTATAAAAATAAAACACCCCCTAGCCTACAATAAACTACCAATAGCCCTTTAAAAGGCCTTTTGTAGGGCATTCCCTAAGTTAAACAGCTCTTTTACTTGTAAAAAAAATACAAAGTCCCCCCAACAGTAAAACCCACCACCCAACCAACCCCCAAAATAAAAAAACCTAACTCTAAAAAAAACATAAGCTACTCATTGCCCCTAAAGGGGCATTTGTATGGGCATTGCCCTTAAAAAGGCATTTAGCTCTTTTTCAAAAGCCCATACCCTAATCTAAAACTAACCCCAGAATATCTACTCACGTTGCTGAAGTCCGGATATCCAGGTGGCAAGAAGTCTTCATCCATCGCTAGGGCGTCTTCTATCTTCATCCTGATGTCGCAGAGCGGAAAAGACATCCAGCGTGGAGCATCCTCTTTACACGGTCCCCGCTGTACACTGAAGCTTCAATGCAAGGTAGCCGTTTCAAAATGGCGTACCTTGCATTCCTATTGGGTGATTTGATTCTTCAAATCCAAATCAGCCAATAGGATGAGAGCTTCTAAAATCCTAAATTCTAAAATCCTATAGGCTGTTCAAAACTGCCAATAGGATGAGAGCTTCTAAAACTGCCGTTATGCTGAAATTGCCATTTTTTTCAGCGTTAAAAGCCATAGTGTAAATAATTTTCTATTTAAATTTTCACATTTTTTTTGTTATAATCTAATTTAATTTTGAGATGTTGTCTTTAGCATTAGTATGAATATAATGTAATATGGCGCTCAGACAATTCTGTGATTCTGCGCCTTGCCCACCATATAATAAAGTTGGTGCACCCCTGTGCTAGAGGGAATAAAAATCTCAATTCTTGTGAGATGAAATCTGCAGAGCCTCAATTCACTAGCAAATCTGAGATCCATAAATAAATGGTGTATAACCTTTCACAAGTTGGGAGTTTAGTCCTTTAGAATCAAATTGATCTTTAAGCCTTCACCCTTAAAAGGAAAACTGAAGTACAAAATTATACTTTCATGATCCAGATAGTGTTTTCAGATACTATTTTACAAAATGTCCCCATTCACTATTCTTATCAAACATACTTCCTTTTCTTTGTATCATTTGTTAAAACTTTACATAAGAACAAATTGTGGTAGGGTAGAGAACATACATGTGTTTTAAAGGCACAATATACACCAATTTTCATATAACTGCAGTTAATAGACATTACTAAAAAGAAGAATATGCTCAAATACTGATTTAAAACTCTCTTTGGGGGTCTGCCTTTTGACCTGGATCCTGGAGACCCCCACAAAGAAGTCAGGTAAGGAGTTTGATGTATAGTTCCCCATTATTGGCTGAAAGCAGAACTCTCAGTGAAATCACTGCATTCATGTCACAGGTCACAAGGAAGTCCTGCAGATTTAGGTGATCACTATAAAAATGTAATTAACCTTCAGCAGGAAAGGTCAGACTCCTCCTGGATGCAGCTGATCACAGATCAAAATGGTAATCACTTGCCCCACCAGGTGATATCTGATGACAAGCAAGAGAATCTTCTACAGAGCCCATGAGGCCTACTTATCAAGCCGTCAACCACAAATACGCTGGAATTCCGCAGCGTATTTGTGGCGAGCCTGATTCTCCTTAGTTATCAAATCCTACAGACCGGCAAAAGTAGAGTTGTGTGACGTAACATACGATCCGCCGGTCTCAATCCGACACAGATCGATGCTTACGTCACTACAGATGTTCCGAATGCAAATTCGGCACTATCTGACTACTTTTGCTAGTTATCAAATTTCTACCAGGTACGCTCGGCACTATTCCGGCGGATGCCATAGGAATCAATGGGAGTCTGAAAGCAGCAAAGCTCAAGTTTGCTGCTGCCCGATATCTCATTGATTCCTATGGGAGAATAAAAGCTACGTTTACACCTAACACCCTAACATGTTCCCTGAGTCTAAACACCCCTAATCTGCCTCCCCGACACCTACATTATACTTATTAACCACAAATCTGCCGTCCCCAACGTCGCCGCCACCTATATTATACTTATTAACCCCTAATCTGCCGTCCCCCCTACACCGTCGCCACCTACATTATACTTATTAACCCCTAATCTGCCATCCCCAATATCGCCGCCACCTACATTATACTTATTAACCCCTAATCTGCCGGCCCCAACGTCGCCGCCACAATATTAAATTTATTAACCCCTAAACCTAAGTCTAACCCTAACCCTAATACCCACTAATTGAAATATAATTTAAATAAATCTAAATAAAATTACTATCATTAACTAAATTATTCCTATTTAAAACTAAATACTTACCTACAAAATAAACCCTAATATAGCTACAATATAACTAATAGTTACATTGTAGCTAGCTTAGGTTTTATTTTTATTTTACAGGCAAGTTTGTATTTATTTTAACTAGGTAGAATAGTTATTAAATAGTTATTAACTATTTAATAACTACCTAGCTAAAATAAATACAAAAGTACCTGTAAAATAAAACCTAACCTAAGTTACAATAACACCTAATACTACACTACAATTAAATAAATTAACTGAATCAAATACAATTAAATAAATTAAATTAAATTAGCTAAATTACAAACACACAAACACTAAATTACAGAAGATAAAAAACAAATTACAGATCTTTAAACTAATTACACCTAATCTAATAGCCCTATCAAAATAAAAAAAGCCCCCCAAAATAAAAAACCCCCTAGCCTGCAATACACTACCAATAGCTCTTAAAAGGGCCTTTTGTGGGGCATTACCCCAAAGTAATCAGCTCTTTTACCTGTAAAAAAAAATACAAACAACCCCCCAACATTAAAACCCACCACCCACACAATCAACCCACCAAATAAATTACTAACTAAAAAAACCTAAGCTCCCCATTACCCTGAAAAGGGCGTTTGGATGGGCATTGTCCTTAAAAGGGCATTTAGCTCTATTGCAGGCCCAAACCCTAACCTAAAAATAAAACCCACCCAATACACCCTTCAATGTAACTATTAGTTATATTGTAGCTAGCTTAGGGTTTATTTTATAGGTAAGTATTTAGTTTTAAATAGGAATAATTTAGTTAGATTTATTTAAATTATATTTAAGTTAGGGGGTGTTAGGGTTAGACTTAGATTTAGAGGTTAATACATTTAGAATAGTGGCAGCGACGTTGGGGGCAGCAGATTAGGGGTTAATAAATGTAATGTAGGGGGAAGCAGATTAGGGGTTAATAACATAATGTAGGTGGCGGTGGGCTCCGGGAGCAGCGGTTTAGGGGCTAGAAATTTATTTAGTTGCGGTGGGGTCCGTGAGCAGTGGGATAGGAGTGAATCAGTGTAGTATAGTGGCGGTGTTTAGTGACAGTATACCAATAAAGCTGTGAAAAAGCTGAAGAGCAGCGAGATCGATGACTGTTAGTTAACAACAGTCCGCTGCTCATCGCCCCGTACTTGGTGCACGGCTTTTTCAAAGCTTTTTTTGTAAATTTGGAGAACGTATTCAGGTCCGCGGCAGTGATGTTAGGCGATCTTAGGCGAGCGTATTGGTGCCGTTGAATGCAAGTAAGATGACTTCTTGATAAGTAGGGGACCATATGTAGCAAATGGTAATGGTGATTATCTGCCCCAAGTACACATTCTTGCAGTGTTTAACAAGGTGAAGGGGACAATTTTAGAGCCCCCCTATAAAATACAAAGGCCTAGATTTGGAGTTTTGTCGGTAACGACCCGAAAAACTAACACCGGCTTTTTTCTGGCCGCACCATAAAAATAACTCTGGTATCGAGAGTCCACATAAAGGCTGCGTTAGGCTCCAAAAAAGGAGCGTAGAGCATTTTTAACGCAGCTTCAACTCTCGATACCAGAGTTGCTTACGGACGCGGCCAGCCTCAAAAACGTGCTCGTGCACGATTCCCCCATAGGAAACAATGGGGCTGTTTGAGCTGAAAAAAAAACCAAACACCTGCAAAAAAGCCGCGTTCAGCTCCTAACGCAGCCCCATTGTTTGCTATGCGGTAACCCTTCCTACGTCTGCACTTAACACTCTAACATGTACCCCGAGTCTAAACACCCCTAACCTTACACTTATTAACCCCTAATCTGCCGCCCCCGCTATCGCTGACCCCTGCATATTATTATTAACCCCTAATCTGCCGCTCCGTAAACCGCCGCTACTTACATTATCCCTATGTACCCCTAATCTGCTGCCCCTAACACCGCCGACCCCTATATTATATTTATTAACCCCTAATCTGCCCCCCACAACGTCGCCTCCACCTGCCTACACTTATTAACCCCTAATCTGCCGACCGGACCTGAGCGCTACTATAATAAAGTTATTAACCCCTAATCCGCCTCACTAACCCTATCATAAATAGTATTAACCCCTAATCTGCCCTCCCTAACATCGCCGACACCTAACTTCAATTATTAACCCCTAATCTGCCGACCGAATCTCGCCGATTTCTAATAAATGTATTAACCCCTAAAGCTAAGTCTAACCCTAATACTAACACCCCCCCTAAATTAAATATAATTTAAATCTAACGAAATTAATTAACTCTTATTAAATAAAATATTCCAATTTAAAGCTAAATACTTACCTGTAAAATAAATCCTAATATAGCTACAATATAAATTATAATTATATTATAGCTATTTTAGGATTTATATTTATTTTACAGGTAACTTTGTATTTATTTTAACCAGGTACAATAGCTATTAAATAGTTAAGAACTATTTAATAGCTAAAATAGTTAAAATAATTACAAATTTACCTGTAAAAGAAATCCTAACCTAAGTTACAAATAAACCTAACACTAGACTATCAATAAATTAATTAAATAAACTACCTACAATTACCTACAATTAACCTAACACTACACTATCAATAAATTAATTAATTAAATACAATTGCTACAAATAAATACAATTAAATAAACTAGCTAAAGTACAAAAAATAAAAAAGAACTAAGTTACAAAAAATAAAAAAATATTTACAAACATAAGAAAAATATTACAACAATTTTAAACTAATTACACCTACTCTAAGCCCCCTAATAAAATAACAAAGCCCCCCAAAATAAAAAAATGCCCTACCCTATTCTAAATTACTAAAGTTCAAAGCTCTTTTACCTTACCAGCCCTGAACAGGGCCCTTTGCGGGGCATGCCCCAAGAAATTCAGCTCTTTTGACTGTAAAAAAAAAACATACAATACCCCCCCAACATTACAACCCACCACCCACATACCCCTAATCTAACCCAAACCCCCCTTAAATAATGATCGGAACAGCCAATAGAATGCGAGCTCAATCTGATTGGCTGATCGGATCAGCCAATCGGATTGAACTTGATTCTGATTGGCTGATTCCATCAGCCAATCAGAATATTCCTACCTTAATTCCAATTGGCTGATAGAATCCTATCAGCCAATCGGAATTCGAGGGACGCCATCTTGGATGACGTCATTTAAAGGAACCGTCATTCGTCGTTCAGTCGTCGGCCAGGATGGATGTTCCGCGGTGGAGGTCTTCAGGATGCTGCCGCTTCGCTCCGGATGGATGCTGCTTGGGTGAAGACTTCAATCGGATGGAAGACCTCTTCTGGCCCGCTTGGATGAAGACTTCAGCCGGATCATGGACCTCTTCAGCCCCCCGCTTGGGCTTGGATCAGGACATCGGAGGAGCTATTCTGGACCGATCGGTGAACCTGGTATGGTGAAGACAAGGTAGGATGATCTTCAGGGGCTTAGTGTTAGGTTTATTTAAGGGGGGTTTGGGTTAGATTAGGGGTATGTGGGTGGTGGGTTGTAATGTTGGGGGGGGGTATTGTATGTTTTTTTTTTACAGGCAAAAGAGCTGAATTTCTTGGGGCATGACCCGCAAAGGGCCCTGTTCAGGGCTGGTAAGGTAAAAGAGCTTTGAACTTTAGTAATTTAGAATAGGGTAGGGCATTTTTTTATTTTGGGGGGCTTTGTTATTTTATTAGGGGGCTTAGAGTAGGTGTAATTAGTTTAAAATTGTTGTAATATTTTTCTTATGTTTGTAAATATTTTTTTATTTTTTGTAACTTAGTTCTTTTTTATTTTTTGTACTTTAGCTAGTTTATTTAATTGTATTTCTTTGTAGCAATTGTATTTAATTAATTTATTGATAGTGTAGTGTTAGGTTAATTGTAGGTAATTGTAGGTAGTTTATTTAATTAATTTATTGATAGTCTAGTGTTAGGTTTATTTGTAACTTAGGTTAGGATTTCTTTTACAGGTAAATTTGTAATTATTTTAACTATTTTAGCTATTAAATAGTTCTTAACTATTTAATAGCTATTGTACCTGGTTAAAATAAATACAAAGTTACCTGTAAAATAAATATAAATCCTAAAATAGCTATAATATAATTATAATTTATATTGTAGCTATATTAGGATTTATTTTACAGGTAAGTATTTAGCTTTAAATTGGAATAATTTATTTAATAAGAGTTAATTAATTTCGTTAGATTTAAATTATATTTAACTTAGGGGGTGTTAGTATTAGGGTTAGACTTAGCTTTAGGGGTTAATACATTTATTAGAATAGCGGCGAGATTCGGTCGGCAGATTAGGGGTTAATAATTGAAGTTAGGTGTCGGCGATGTTAGGGAGGGCAGATTAGGGGTTAATACTATTTATGATAGGGTTAGTGAGGCGGATTAGGGGTTAATAACTTTATTATAGTAGCGCTCAGGTCCGGTCGGCAGATTAGGGGTTAATAAGTGTAGGCAGGTGGAGGCGACGTTGTGGGGGGCAGATTAGGGGTTAATAAATATAATATAGGGGTCGGCGGTGTTAGGGGCAGCAGATTAGGGGTACATAAGGATAACGTAGGTGGCGGCGCTTTGCGGTCGGCAGATTAGGGGTTAATAAGTGTAGGCAGGTGGAGGCGACGTTGAGGGGGGCAGATTAGGGGTTAATAATAATAATACAGGGGTCGGTGTTAGGGGCAGCAGATTAGGGGTACATAAGGATAACGTAGGTGGCGGTCGGCAGATTAGGGGTTAAAATTTTTTTGCCGAGTGTCAGCGATGTGGGGGGACCTCGGTTTAGGGGTACATAGGTAGTTTATGGGTGTTAGTGTACTTTAGAGTACAGTAGTTAAGAGCTTTATGAACCGGCGTTAGCCCAGAAAGCTCTTAACTACTGACTTTTTTCCTGCGGCTGGAGTTTTGTCGTTAGATGTCTAACGCTCACTTCAGAAACGACTCTAAATACCGGAGTTAGAAAAATCCCATTGAAAAGATAGGATACGCAATTTACGTAAGGGGATCTGCGGTATGGAAAAGTCGCGGCTGGAAAGTGAGCGTTAGACCCTATTTTGAGTGACTCCAAATACCGGCGGTAGCCTAAAACCAGCGTTAGGAGCCTCTAACGCTGGTTTTCACGGCTAACGCCAAACTCTAAATCTAGGCCAACAAAAATAAAAAGATTTTTTTTTTGCATTTCATATGGTGACATTTTCCAATATGATGGAATTTCTGCAGACAGTGATGTCCATGGGTACAAAAAATAAACATACAATGATGATACAATATTTTTAAGAGACAGGACAAAACATCAAACCAATACAGGAGGAATTGAGGGCTTTGTTCTTATGGGAATTTATCATCTAGAAATGTTGGAGGGTGAGACTGAGAAACAGGAGGTGGGGACTGCAAGGGTGAGAATGATGTTAATAACTTAATACAAAGTTAGATGAGGGCAATTATTAGGGGTGGAATTTATGTGTTACCAAGTTGGGTGGTAGACGTCCTTGAACAAAAATGTAATTAGGGAGTGTTTAAAGGAGGACAGATCAGGGGAAAGTCAGACAGCACAAGTAAGTGCGTTCCAAATAGAGAAGTCCTGCAGACTAGCATGGGAGGAGGTGATGGTAGAAGATGCAAGGAGCAGGTCATTGTTGACTTCTAGGTATATTGTAAATACAGATTTACAATGCTTTATTGTATATATATTTGCTATAAATTTAAATATTGCACTGCAAGTCAACTGTGATTTATTTCACTAAAACAATGCACAGTTTGTATCTTCTTATGTATATATCTTTTCTTTACATAGGTTTGGAAACTTTAACTAAAATGTAGATTTTATACAATTCAATAAAGTATAAAGACCTTGGAAGAATGTGTAATTTATTTATTCTTTACTCCTAGAAAAACATATTGTATATTTTAGCTCACTTCATTACTGGTACTCCCTTTTCACTCCAACTTCCACTTATCGTCCACTCACTCCCACCCAAACACAGTGAATTTTTGCTGCAGATCATATCAAAGTTGTATAAAGGGTCAAAATGATAAGTAGCACTTTGAAGGTGTTGCATTATACAATGACCTTGGAATAATACTTTTTTATCTGTCACTTGCTTAAAGTGTACATTTTGTTTTAGAAAACTAGGGACTGCAATCCTGGCTGAAGCCATAAAGCCAACAAATCAAGTTTTGGAAGAGCACGACAAGAGAAGGAAAAAAGTAAGCAATTATTCTTAATTTATGGTACTGAATTATACACGTGTCCTGATATTTGTCTGCTGCTCTAAACCTATAACTCATAGCTGAAATATTTTGGTTCAAAGTTGAGCTATTGTCCTGTGTGCTGGATAACATTTGTTCACTGGCAGATTTATATCATGATATCATTTAAAATACATTAATATTCACAGCCGTCTTCTGCTCATAAAGTGTGCTTTATGTTGCAGTGTTGGAGGAATCTGGAGTCTGCAGACCAGAAAAACCTTGTCATGTTTTCACAGTGAAATATAAACTGGTATTTCTCTTGCATGTCTCTTTCACTGCTCTATTTAAATGTGATTGCAAAAAAAAAATTACAAAAATGTTTTATACTTCATGACTGAAGTCCCCTTTATTTGTTGCACTGGTAAATTCTAGCATTTACAAAAATGCTAGGATTTACTCTCACTTTAAACAAAATGCATTTGTAATTATGTAAAATGTACGATAAAAAAAAAACCAAATGCTTATATATCTATCAAAATGTTATGTAAAGTTTAAAGGATCAAACAACAGTGGTTATATTACAATTAACCTTTTCATTGTAGTGCTGTTCTGATCTGGCACAGCTTTGGTAAAGCTCTGTAGGTAATACAAATCTAAGTATTATACCAAAGTCCCAGCTTTCCCAGGACTGGCATTAAACTAGAAGATACCCACACAAAAACTGTACATTAAAAAAGGAAACACTTAACAGCATAAATCTATTCAAATTCAAAACTAATTTGTAAAGTTAAAGCTAACAACTGTATTTCCTTGTAATGTTATCAAGGTTCTTATGGATGTGTGCAATAACCTGGACTAGATTATATTGCAGATGAAAAGCATATCAGGAAATATTTCTACAAAGTTTGGCATAAAATGTAAAGGAATGATTGTAGATAAATGCTTTGATAATGTTTTAATATTGATATTATTGCCCCATTTATGTGTACAGCTAGGCAAGGTCAACATTTTATATTTAGGGGCAATTCATATTAAGGCCCCCATTTATCAACTTTGCATTTAGGATTGCACAAGCAATTGCTTGTACATTCACACCCCTGCTCTCAAGCAATTGATTGTCAATAATTCTGAAAGAATGCGCTTAAGTCCGCTACATATCAGGTGACAGAGAAGTTTGGATGCAGCAGTCAGCAGTCAACAGCTCCAAAACATCCTCTACTGCAGCTAGATAAATGTAGTACTTACAAATTATCCATCTTAATTCACTTAAGTATGAGAAATTTATATTTGAATGTCTTTTTAACTTTGAATTCTAGAGTTCAGTTTTAAAAAAAAAGTACATCAGAAACAGAATCAATATATTTTACATTTTTACATTGGAGACAGAAGTGCAGATACATTTTATATATTTTTTTTACATTTGTTTTTTAAAGTGTTTCCAAATTTTAAACATTACAGAATGCTACACATGCTTTATTTGCTGCCTCAGACCACTAACTTCCTTTTTACAGAGACATACTAGAGGGCTCGATTTATCAAGCCCTTCGCCCATCTACAACTGCAGGTTCTCACACGAGAACCTGCAGTCTGTATTTATCAAGCAGCAGTCATCAGACACTTCATACACTCTTCTCCACCTAAGAGGATATATTCAATCACCCTGGTATCGTCTGACCGGGGAGATTTACAGCCCCTGTCCTCGTGGGATTGGCTGTGTGCGGACAGGGGGCGCTAGCGGAATTCTGTCTGCCAGAGGCGAGCTGCATAGGACAGGGTTACATATGTACGCCCCTGTCTGACTTAGCTTGATAAATCAAGCCCATATAAGTGTTCCCTCACTGTAAGGGAGCCACACACAGATTAATGCAGGAAGATTTTACAAAAAAGCTTTTCTATAAGACTGAGATGAAGGTTCAAGTTTCAAGCCGGGTAAGCTTTAAAAAATGGACATACAATATAAACTTGAAATGAACAAGAATGTATTTCAGATTGGAGAATGTGACTAAGAAAATCTCACCTAGATTACGAGTTTTGTGTTAACAGGGGTGTGGTGCTAACGAGCAGTTTTCCCTCACTGCTCACTTACAGACAGCACTGGTATTACGGGTTTTTACAAACCCGGCGTTAGTCGCAAAAAAGTGAGCGAAGAGCAAAATTTAGCTCCACATCTCACCTCAATACCAGTGCTGCTTACGTTAGCGGTGAGCAGGAAAAACGTGCTCATGCACAATTTCCCCATAGGAATCAATGGGGGAGAGCCGGCTGAAAAAAAACCTAACACCTGCAAAAAAGCAGCGTTCAGCTCCTAACGCAGCCCCATTGATTGCTATGGGGAAATAATTTTAATGTCTACACCTAACACCTTAACATGAACCCCGAGTCTAAACACCCCTAATCTTACACTTATTAACCCCTAATCTGCCACCCGTGACATCGCTGATACCTACATTATATTATTTACCCCTAATCTGCCGCTCTGGACACCGCCGCCACATACACTATACTTATGAACCCCTAATCTGCTGCCCCCAAAATCACAGACACCTACATTATATTTATTAACCCCTAACCCCCAACGGCGCCACCACTATAATAAAGTTATTAACCCATAAACCTAAGTCTAACCCTAACCCTAACCCCCCTAACTTAAATATAATTTAAATAAATCTAAATAAAATTACTAGAATTCACTAAATTATTCCTATTTAAAACTATATACTTACCTATAAAATAAACCCTAAGATAGCTACAATATAACTAATAGTTACATTGTATCTAGCTTAGGTTTTATTTTTATTTTACAGGCAACTTTGTATTTATTTTAACTAGATAGAATAGTTATTAAATAGTTATTAACTATTTAATAACTACCTAGTTAAAATAAAGAAACATTTACCTGTAAAATAAAACCTAACCTAAGTTACAATTACACCTAACACTACACTATAATTAAAATAATTACCTAAACTAAATATAATTAATTACAATTTAAAAAAGTTATCTAAAGTACGAAAAACTAAAGCACTAAATTACAGAAAATAATAAAATAATTACAAGATTTTTAAACTAATTAAACCTACTCTAATCCCCCTAACAAAATAAAAAGCCCCCAAAAATAAAAAAAGCCCTACCCTACACTAAATTACAAATAGCCCTTAAAAGGGCCTTTTGCTGGGCATTACCCCAAAGTAATCAGCTCTTTTACCTGTAAAAAAAAATACAATCCCCCCCAACATTAAAACCCACCACCCACACAACCAACCCTACTCTAAAACCCACCCAATCCCCACCTTAAAAAAACCTAACACTAACCCCCTGAAGATCACCCTACCATGAGACGTCTTCATCCAAGCTGGGCAGAGGAGGTCCTCCAGACAGGCAGAAGTCTTCATCCAGACGGCATCTTCTATCTTCATCCATCCGGCGCGGAGTGGGTCCATCTTCAAGACATCCAACGCAGAGCATCCTCTTCATCCGACGGCCAACGACTGAATGAAGGTTCCATTAAGTGACATCATCCAATATGGCGTCCCTTCAATTCCGATTGGCTGATAGAATTCTATCAGCCAATCAGAATTAAGGTAGGAAAAATCCTATTGGATGATGCAATCAGCCAATAGGATTGAAGTTCAATCCTATTGGCTAATCCAATCAGCCAATAGGATTGAGCTCGCATTCTATTGGCTGTTCCAATCAGCCAATAGAATGCAAGCTCAATCCTATTGGCTGATTGCATCAGCCAATAGGATTTTTCCTACCTTAATTCCAATTGGCTGATAGAATTCTATCAGCCAATCGGAATTGAAGGGACGCCATCTTGGATGACTTCACTTAAAGGAACCTTCATTCAGTCATCGGCCGTCGGATGAAGAGGATGCTCCGCGTCGGATGTCTTGAAGATGGACCCGCTCCGTGCCGGATGGATGAAGATAGAAGATGCCGTCTGGATGAAGACTTCTGCCCATCTGGAGGACCTCTTCTGCCCGGCTTGGATGAAGACTTCTGCCCATCTGGAGGACCACTTGTGCCCGGTTAGGTGAAGACGTCTCACGGTAGGGTGATCTTCAGGGGGTTAGTGTTAGGGTTTTTTAAGGGGGGATTGGGTGGGTTTTAGAGTAGGGTTGGTTGTGTGGGTGGAGGGTTTTAATGTTGGGGGGGAATTGTATTTTTTTACAGGTAAAAGAGCTGATTACTTTGGGGCAATGCCCCGCAAAAGGCCCTTTTAAGGGCTAGTTGTAATTTAGTGTAGGGTATGGCTTTTTTATATTTTGGGGGGCTTTTTTATTTTGTTAGGGGGATTAGAGTAGGTGTAATTAGTTTAAAAATTATATATAATTTTTATATTATATTATTTTCTGTAATTTAGTGGGGGGTTTTTCTCGTAATTAATTGTATTTAATTTAGTTAATTTATTTAATTATAGTATAGTGTTAGGTGTAATTGTAACTTAGGTTAGGTTTTATTTTACAGGTATATTTGTATTTACTTTACTATAACTAGGAAGTTATTAAATAGTTAATAACTATTTAATGACTATTGTACCTAGTTAAAATAAATACAAAGTTGCCTGTAAAATAAAAATAAACCCTAAGATAGCTATAATGTAACTATTAGTTATATTGTAGCTATCTTAGGGTTTATTTTATAGGTAAGTATTTAGCTTTAAATAGGAATAATTTAGTGATTTGTGGTAATTTTATTTAGATTTATTTAAATTATATTTAAGTTAGGGGGTTAGGGTTAGACTTAGATTTAGGGGTTAATAACTTTAATATAGTGGCGGCGACGTTGGGGGCAGCAGATTAGGGGTTAATAAATGTAGGTTGGTGTTGGTGATGTTAGGGCCGGCAGATTAGGGGTTAAAACATTTTTTTAGTGTTTGCGATGTGGGGGGGGCCTCGGTTTAGGGGTTAATAGGTAGTTTATGGGTGTTAGTGTACTTTTTAGCACTTTAGTTAAGAGTTTTATGCTACGGCGTTGTAGTGTAAAACTCTTAACTACTGACTTTTAAATGCGGTACCAGTCTTGACATGAGAGGGTTTACCGCTCACTTTTTGGCAGACTCGTAATACCGGCGCTATGCAAGTCCCATTGAAAATATAGGATATGCAATTGACGTAAGTGGATTTGCGGTATTTCCGAGTCTGACCAAAAAAGTGAGCGGTACTCCTGTACCTGCTAGACTCATAATACCAGTGGGCATTAAAAAGCAGCGTTGGGACCTCTCAACGCTGCTTTTTTAACCCTAATGCAAGACTCATAATCTAGGTGTCTGTTTGGTAGTTTATCATTTATAAATGAGATCTTATTTTACAGTTTATCCAAACAGGGCTATAAAAAGTGTAGTCATATTTACAGCTTAACTATGGAACGGATTTGCCACAGATTTGCCAGGGAGATGAAGCATAATGGAGAACAGTGATTTTTGTTGAAGCACATGCACAATAACCTTTTAATCATCATGTATTATAACATAGCATTCAGTAGACAACTTTGCTATAAAGTATAAACATGTAGCTGGGATCACAGGAAAAAATTACAAAGAAAATAATTTAATAAAACGTTTTAGTTTTTTTACTTTTCCATTTAAAGACATAAAAGCTGGTAAATTGTAACAAAAAACTTTCTAATTTACTTCTGCTATTCATTTATTCTTTTTATGTTGGTATCCGGCACACACAGCTTCCATTAGTGCTCTAGACAACTGTACACTCAGAAGTATATTTCAGTTTCAAACAAGAGGGCAAAAAAAAGAGATATTAGAACGCTGAAAATATCATTGTTTTTGCCCAATTTGTGTTATGTTCAAAACAATCTTTTTTACCCCTATGTGTGCCTGTTTCTGTCTCCCCACTGGATGTCCCTGGTTGTAAGCATTTTTCTTTAACTTTTTTTAATTTACAATGCCGCCAAACATCTTTCATACCTTCCACCTCATATAGGATTAAAAAGGACAGTCTACTTTAAAAATGTTATTGTTTGAAAAAATAGATAACCCCTTTAATACCCATTCCTCAGTTCTGCAAAACCAACACTGTTATATTAATATTTACCTTTATAATTACCTGTATCTATGCCCCTGCAGATTGCCCCTTATCTCAGTGCTTTTTGCAATCTTGCATTTTTGCTAATTAGTGCTGGTTTGTGTATAACTAATATAATTTTTCCACAGGAGTGAGAACAATGTTATATTTATGTGTAAGAAGCAGTGGTCTAATGACTGCTGCTTCTTACATTGTGGGAAACAGGCTCGCATGTGCGAACTTGCCCCGCAAGGGCTCTGGAGTAGCTCTTGCTGCTTCATAAATGGAGCCCTAAATGGTGTGTTGAGCATCCCCACAGCTCATATGTCACTGAACTGTTAAAAGCAGATGTTTTGCAGGAAAAGACTGAGCGAAATCTACTGTAATATGTGTTGAACCCTGTTTGCTTATGCACCACCGGTAACTCAGTACCCTTTGTTCAATGTCTTTATTTAATGGTTGAGTGGAACAAGACTTCACAAGCCTGGCAAGAAAACATAGAGGCCCATTTATCAAGCTCCGGATGGAACTTGAGGGCCCGTGTTTCTGGCGAGTCTTCAGACTCGCCAGAAACACAAGTTATGGAGCAGCGGTCTAAAGACTGCTGCTCCATAACCTGTCCACCTGCTCTGATGAGGCGGACAGGAATCGCCACAATTCAACCCGATCGAGTACGATCGGGTTGATTGACACCTCCCTGCTGGTGGCCGATTGGCCGCGAGTCTGCAGGGGGCGGCGTTGCACCAGCAGCTCTTGTGAGCTGCTGGTGCAATGCTGAATACGGAGAGCGTATTGCTCTCCGCATTCAGCGATGTTTGTCGGACCTGATCCACACTGTTGGATCAGGTCCGACAGACATTTGGTAAATCAGCCTAATTCTGCACACAAAACAAACAAACAAACAAAAAAAACATAATATTGTAAGAAATTCTGTTTAAAATATTGTACAATGTAAATCTAAACATTAAGGTTTCAGTTATTAATTGTTTTTATTGTATTCCTGATTTTAAAATAGTAACTAATTAACTCATAATCTATGTTTTCAAAGCTAGATAATGAAGTTGAAAAGATGGCAAATTCTGTTTTACACAACTGGAAACAACAAATAAAGGTATTAAATGATTTATTTGTAATTGTAGCTTTACAAATAAGAGACAAGTATATTTTAAATATGGCATTCAATATGGAAATATTGTTTCTTTAAAATGGTTTGTTAATGGTCTACATTGATAATGTTCTGACACATAGATGCTAATGTGAGATTTAGGTGTATTAGTTTAATATTAGACACAGTTTACTAGTATAAATGTGTAAGAGAAAAACATGTATTTTTATTTCTTTCTATATACATAAAATACATGACACATATAGAATGAAACAGATCATTGGAGGCACAAACATTTTTAGTCAACTGACAGGTGGTTCAAATGTCAGTTTTTATTTAATCACTCTGTATCAAAGCTACAGTATTTCTCTAATGCCTGGTCCTACAGAATTGAAGAACAACCACAGAGGGGCCGATTTATGAAAGTGCGAGCAGACATGATACGATGTAGTGTATCATGGCCGCCACATATCGATAAATGCCGACCCCCTGCAGATTCGTGGCCAATCGTCCTCTAGCAGGGGGTGTCAATCAGCCCGATCGTATAGGATCCAGCGGATTGATGTTCGCAGCCTCAGAGCAGGTGGACCAGTTATGGAGTAGCGGGCTCGCACACAAACAGGGGCATCAAGCTTCATTTGGAGCTTGATAATTCGGCCCCAGAGTATAAAACTATTAGATTTTTTTAATATTATATTTTATTGTTCCTAAATAGCCTATATTTTACTCTGTCAGATTTGTGCAGGAGATATTTATAGTTCACAACATGGGCAATGTCTTGGAACAAACCAGGAACCTGTAGCACACCACCGATGGTGATGATTACAAGGAGGGAACAGGGCGTATTTCTTTGACACAAATGTATGTTTCTAACCATTTATACCCGTGACTTGATATAGTTCATTTTCCTAATATCTAACTATATCATCTCTGCAGGTGACATGTATATGACTAGAAAACCACAAATTAGTGAAATTTACTTTGGATATGCAATAAGTAATTATGGTGCAATTTCTATTATGGGCTCTTTGATTCAGAAGTTTCTTGAAAATTTGCATTTCAAAACTAGGAAAGAACATACCTGCTCATAAATCTGTATTCTGAAAAAAAGGTTAGCCTCAAAATGGTTAAAGAACGACCAAAGCTCAAAAATTGAAATATTCTCATTTAAAGAGGCCGAATTATCAAGCTCCGAATGGAGCTTGATGCCCCTGTTTCCGCGCGAGCCTCCAAGCTCACCGGAAACAACAGTTATGAAGCAGCGGTTTAAAGACTGCTGCTCCATAACTTGTCCACCTGTTTTGAGGCTGCGGACATCAATCCGCCCGATCCTATATGATCGGGCTGATTGACACCCCCAGCTAGCGGCCGCAGATCTGCAGGGGGCGGCATTTAAATGCGAATGCTGTCGGCATTTATCGATGTGTGGCGGACATGATACGCTACATCGTATCATGTCCGCTCACACTTTCATAAATCGGCCCCAAAGTGTACATTGAATACTGTAATAGCAATATCAAAGCTAGGGAGGAAGGCATGCAAAATATAATCTTCTTATCTCTGCAACTAGAGATTCAAATTATTATTATCTCAATATTATGAGTTGCATTAATACATTTGACTTGGCTTTGGAAATTATTAAAATAAAATCAAATTAAGTGTGGTTATAGTACATTTTTAGAGATTAGCTAGTAAGATCTACTATTCATTGATTTACTATTCACTGATTTCTCTTAGTAATATTGCATAGGATGATAAACAGTAATTTGATTTTACATTTTTGAATGAACATACAGTGGTTATTTATTACCGGTTTCCTAAAAGATTTCATTTATAACAGTGTAGTTTTTATTTTAACTACAAGTAGAATAGGGTGGCAAATATAAGTAGCAGCAATATAAAAATAATATTTCTTAATATTTCTAAAAATCTTTAACAGTTTATTTTGAATATGACCTTTAAAGTATGGCATTCTACAGGTCAAGAAAAAATTAATGGATCACACTAAGAAACATGAAGCACTTTTCCATCATGCAGAAAACGGCAAGGAATCTGCAAATGAAAAGGATAAGCAAAAGGTGAGATACAGAATAAATTAAAAATATAAAATTCCTGTGAGTGCTGAATTTTGAGTTTATATATATATAATTTAAAATTCAGCAGAATGATTTTTTTAATTTTTTAAAGTTGACATTTCAGGAGTTTCTGTACCCTTCTAACATAGTACAAGTAACTAAAACACACACACACACACACACACACACACACACACACACACAGATAAATTTGCTGAAAACTCCCCTTAAAAAAGACACATACGTCCATACAGTGGGGAAAAAAAGTATTTAGTCAGCCACCAATTTTGCAAGTTCTCCCACTTAAGAAGATGAGAGAGGCCTGTAATTTGCATCATAGATAAACCTCAACTATGAGAGACAAAATGTGGAAACAAATCCAGACAATCACATTGTCTGATTTGGAAAGAATTTATTTGCAAATTATTTTGGAAAATAAGTATTTGGTCACCTACAAAAAGCAAGATTTCTGGCTCTCACAGACCTGTATCTTCTTCTTTAAGAGGCTCCTCTGTCCTCCACTCATTACCTGTATTAATGGCACCTGTTTGAACTTGTTATCAGTATAAAAGACACCTGTCCACAACCTCAAACAGTCACACTCCAAACTCCACTATGGCGAAGACCAAAGAGCTGTCGAAGAACACCAGAAACAAAATTGTAGACCTGCACCAGGCTGGGAAGATTGAATCTGCAATAGGCAAGCAGCTTGGTGTGAAGAAATCAACTGTGGGAGCAATAATTAGAAAATGGAAGACATACAAGACCACTGATAATCTCCCTCGATCTGGGGCTCCACGCAAGATCTCACCCCGCGGGGTCAAAATGATCACAAGAATGGTGAGCAAACATCCCAGAACCACACAGGGGGACCTAGTGAATGACCTGCAGAGAGCTGGGACCAACGTAACAAAGGCTACCATCAGTAACACACTACGCCACCAGGGACTCAGATCCTGCAGTGCCAGACGTGTCCCCCTGCTTAAGCCAGTACATGTCTGGGCCCGTCTGAAGTATGCTAGAGAGCATTTGGATGATCCAGAAGCAGATTGGGAGAATGTCATATGGTCAGATGAAACCAAAGTAGAACTGTTTGGTAGAAACACAACTTTTCGTGTTTGGAGGAGAGAGAACACCATACCTACTGTGAAGCAGGGGGGTGGCAACATCATGCTTTAGGGTTGTTTCTCTGCAAAGGGAACAGGACGACTGATCCATGTACATGAAAGAATGAATGGGGCCATGTATCGTGAGATTTTGAGTGCAAACCTCCTTCCATCAGCAAGGGCATTGAAGATGAAACGTGGCTGGGTCTTTCAGCATGACAATGATCCCAAACACACCGCCCGGGCAACAAAGGAGTGGCTTTGTAAGAAGCATTTCAAGGTCCTGGAGTGGCCTAGCAAGTCTCCAGATCTCAACCCCTTAGAAAACCTATGGAGGGAGTTGAAAGTCCGTGTTGCCCAGCAACAGCTCCAAAACATCACTGCTCTAGAGGAGATCTGCATGCAGGAATGGGCCAACATACCAGCAACAGTGTGTGAAAACCTTGCGAAGACTTACAGAAAACGTTTGACCTCTGTCATTGCCAACAAAGGATATATAACAAAGTATTGAGATGAACTTTTGATATTGACCAAATACTTATTTTCCACCATAATTTGCAAATAAATTCTTTCCAAATCAGACAATGTCATTGTCTGGATTTGTTTCCACATTTTGTCTCTCATAGTTGAGGTATACCTATGATGAAAATTATAGGCCTCTCTCATCTTCTTAAGTGGGAGAACTTGCACAATTGGTGGCTGACTAAATACTTTTTTTCCCCACTGTACATCGTCATGACAATCCAGATTTTCATCTACAATATGGCAGCAAGAAAAGTGCTGAACCTTGTGAAGTTATATTAGGCACGCAGACTGTGTTAATATATACTGTATCCAGCAATGTATTTATGGATAGATAGATAAACAAAAATAGATAGATGATAGATAGAAAGATTGATAGATAAACAGAGATAGATAGATAGATACCCGGACTAGTAAGAAATTACAGAGGACTAGTTAAAATTAGACTTTTCCCTACATGTAAAGATGGTTTGTGTCTGGAAAGAGGCCCACATCCCTGATGTAAAGGAATGTTGCAAAATACTAAACTTATTAGTATGGACAACAAATACTTTTAGTTCACTCTAGTTAAATTAAACAAGTTCAAACGCTGTTTTGTTGCTGCCATTCATCATCTTGTCATCAGTGTTTCATTTATAATATACAAGGTGCAACAGTTGAAAGAAATACAATACTTAAAATGCCTTGAAAAAAAAAAAATGTTATAATAAATTATTTTGCCACAAATGTAATGTCAGCTTGGTTCTGAAAAACTAAACATAATTACACTATTTATACATATTATAACAATAGTTCTTCTATTTTTTTGCTATTGTTCTACTTTTTTTAAATGTGTTTGGAGGGAAGGATTATGTCATTTGAATTTTCTTGCTGCTTCTGTTTCTAGCTTCTCAATAAGCTGAAAAAATCAACAGAACTTCTGATAAAAATAGATGATGAATATTACAAAGAAAATGTTACTGGGCAGGCTATAAGACTGAAGTGGGAAAATGTATTGGAAAATTGTTATAAGGTCGGTATACTATTATTTATTAGTCTTCTGCTATGTCATTATTTTGCTAAATAAAGTGCTTGAGAATTTTGATATGTGAGATTTACTAACTTGTGGGATATCAAGTATATGGAAAATAATAATCGGCTAGATTACGAGTTGTGCGTTAGGCTGAAAAAGCAGCATTAACAGGTCCTAACACTGCTTTTTCACTACCGCTGGTATTATGAGTCTTGAAGGTTTAGGGGCACCGCACACTTCTTTGGCCTTACCGCAAAACGACTTACGTAAACTTTGTAAAGTCTTTTTTCTATGGGACTTCCATAGCACTGATATTACGAGTCTGTCCTGGGAGGCCAAAAAGTGAGCGGTACACCATCTACCTCCAAGATCCCTAACGCATTCTGAAGTCAGTAGTTAAGAGTTTTATGGTACAACGCCGTAACATAAAACTTATAACTAAAGTGCTAAAAAGTACACTAACACCCATAAACTACCTATTAACCCATGAACTGAGGCCCTCCCACATCGCAAACACTAAAATACATTTAACCCCTAATCTGCCACTCTGGACATCGCTGCAACAATAATAAACATATTAACCCCTAAACCTATCAGCCAATAGTATTGAGCTTGCATTCTATTGGCTGTTCCAATCAGCCAATAGAATGCAAGCTGAATCCTATTTGCTGATTGGATCAGCCAATAGGATTGTACTTTAATCCTATTGGCTGATTGCATCAGCCTATAGGATTTTTTTACCTTAATTCCGATTGGCTGATAGAATTCTATCAGCCAATTGAAATCTAAGGGACGCCATCTTGGATGACGTCACTTAAAGGAACCGTCATTCAGTAAGAAGAATTCGTTTGAAGAGGATGCTCCGCGTCGGATGTCTTGAAGATGGACCCGCTCTATGTCGGATTGATGAAGGTAGAAGATGCTGTCTGGATGAAGACTTCTGCCCGTCTGGAGGACCACTTTGCCCGGCTTGGATGAAGACTTCTCCCGGCTTCGTTGAGGACTTTGGCCCGGTTGGATGAAGACTTCTTTCGCTTCCTTGAGGATGGATGTCCGGTCTTCAGAACTGTAAGTCGATCTTCAGGGGGTTAGTGTTTTTTTAAGGGTGTATTGGGTGGGTTTTAGATTAGGGTTTGGGCCACAAAACAGCTAACTGCCCTTTTAAGGGCAATGCCCATCCAAATGCCCTTTTCAGGGCAATGGGGGGCTTAGGTTTTTTTTAGAAAGTATTTTATTTGGGGGGTTGGTTGTGTGGGTGGTGGGTTTTACTGTTGGGGGGTTGTGTGTATTTTTTTACAGGTAAAAGAGCTGATTACTTGGGGCAATGCCCCGTAAAAGGCCCTTTTAAGGGCTATTGATAGTTTAGTTTAGGCTAGGGTTTTTTATTTTGGGGGGGCTTTTTTATTTTGATGGGGCTATTAGATTAGGTGTAATTAGTTTAAATATCTTGTAATTTGTTTATTAATTTCTGTAATTTAGTGGGGTTTTTTTTATTACTTTAGCTAATTTAATTTATTTAATTGTTGTTAATTTTGTTAATTTATTTAATTATAGTGTAGTGTTAGGTGTTATTGTAACTTAGGTTAGGTTTTATTTTACAGGTACTTTTGTATTTATTTTAGCTAGGTAGTTATTAAATAGTTAATAACTATTTAATAACTATTCTACCTAGTTAAAATAAATATAAATTTGCCTGTAAAACAAAAATAAACCCTAAGCTAGATACAATGTAACTATTAGTTATATTGTAGCTAGCTTAGGCCTAGATTTAGAGTTCGGCGGTAGCCGTCAAAACCAGCGTTAGAGGCTCCTAACGCTGGTTTTGGCCGCCCGCTGGTATTTGGAGTCAGTGATTAAAGGGTCTAACGCTCACTTTACAGCCGCGACTTTTCCATACCGCAGATCCCCCTACGCCATTTGCGTAGCCTATCTTTTCAATGGGATCTTTCTAACGCCGGTATTTAGAGTCGTTTCTGCAGTGAGCGTTAGAGCTCTAACGACAAGATTCCAGCCGCCTGAAAAAAGCAGGAGTTAAGAGCTTTCTGGCTAACGCCGGTTTATAAAGCTCTTAACTACTGTGCCCTAAAGTACACTAACACCCATAAACTACCTATGTACCCCTAAACCGAGGTCCCCCCACATCGCCGCCACTCGATTAAAATTTTTAACCCCTAATCTGCAGACCGCCACCTACGTTATACTTATGTACCCCTAATCTGCTGCCCCTAACCCCGCCGACCCCTATATTATATTTATTAACCCCTAACTTGCCCCCCACAACGTCGCCGCAAGCTACTTAAAATAATTAACCCCTAATCTTCCGACCGCAAATCGCCGCCACCTACGTTATCCCTATGTACCCCTAATCTTCTGCCCCTAACATCGCCGACCCCTATGTTATATTTATTAACCCCTAATCTGCCCCCCACAACGTCGCCGACACCTACCTACACTTATTAACCCCTAATCTGCCGAGCGGACCTGAGCGCTACTATAATAAAGTTATTAACCCCTAATCCGCCTCACTAACCCTATCATAAATAGTATTAACCCCTAATCTGCCCTCCCTAACATCGCCGACACCTACCTTCAATTATTAACCCCTAATCTGCCGACCGGAGCTCACCGCTATTCTAATAAATGTATTAACCCCTAAAGCTAAGTCTAACCCTAACACTAACACCCCCCTAAGTTAAATATAATTTTTATCTAACGAAATAAATTAACTCTTATTAAATAAATGATTCCTATTTAAAGCTAAATACTTACCTGTAAAATAAATCCTAATATAGCTACAATATAAATTACATTTATATTATAGCTATTTTAGGATTAATATTTATTTTACAGGTAACTTTGTATTTATTTTAACCAGGTACAATAGCTATTAAATAGTTAAGAACTATTTAATAGTTACCTAGTTAAAATAATTACAAATTTACCTGTAAAATAAATCCTAACCTAAGATATAATTAAACCTAACACTACCCTATCAATAAAATAATTAAATAAACTACCTACAATTACCTACAATTAACCTAACACTACACTATCAATAAATTAATTAAACACAATTGCTACAAATAAATACAATTAAATAAACTATCTAAAGTACAAAAAATAAAAAAGAACTAAGTTACAGAAAATAAAAAAATATTTACAAACATAAGAAAAATATTACAACAATTTTAAACTAATTACACCTACTCTAAGCCCCCTAATAAAATAACAAAGACCCCCAAAATAAAAAATTCCCTACCCTATTCTAAAATACAAAAATTACAAGCTCTTTTACCTTACCAGCCCTGAACAGGGCCCTTTGCGGGGCATGCCCCAAGAATTTCAGCTCTTTTGCCTGTAAAAAAAAACATACAATACCCCCCCCCCAACATTACAACCCACCACCCACATACCCCTAATCTAACCCAAACCCCCTTAAATAAACCTAACACTAATCCCCTAAAGATCTTCCTACCTTGTCTTCACCATCCAGGTATCACCGATCCGTCCTGGCTCCAAGATCTTCATCCAACCCAAGCGGGGGTTGGCGATCCATAATCCGGTGCTCCAAAGTCTTCCTCCTATCCGGCAAGAAGAGGACATCCGGACCGGCAAACATCTTCTCCAAGCGGCATCTTCTATGTTCTTCCATCCGATGACGACCGGCTCCATCTTGAAGACCTCCAGCGCGGATCCATCCTCTTCTTCCGACGACTAGACGACGAATGACGGTTCCTTTAAGGGACGTCATCCAAGATGGCGTCCCTCGAATTCCGATTGGCTGATAGGATTCTATCAGCCAATCGGAATTAAGGTAGGAATATTCTGATTGGCTGATGGAATCAGCCAATCAGAATCAAGTTCAATCCGATTGGCTGATCCAATCAGCCAATCAGATTGAGCTCGCATTCTATTGGCTGTTCCGATCAGCCAATAGAATGCGAGCTCAATCTGATTGGCTGATTGGATCAGCCAATCGGATTGAACTTGATTCTGATTGGCTGATTCCATCAGCCAATCAGAATATTCCTACCTTAATTCCGATTGGCTGATAGAATCCTATCAGCCAATCGGAATTCGAGGGACGCCATCTTGGATGACGTCCCTTAAAGGAACCGTCATTCGTCGTCTAGTCGTCGGAAGAAGAGGATGGATCCGCGCTGGAGGTCTTCAAGATGGAGCCGGTCGTCATCGGATGGAAGAACATAGAAGATGCCGCTTGGAGAAGATGTTTGCCGGTCCGGATGTCCTCTTCTTGCCGGATAGGAGGAAGACTTTGGAGCACCGGATTATGGATCGCCAACCCCCGCTTGGGTTGGATGAAGATCTTGGAGCCAGGACGGATCGGTGATACCTGGATGGTGAAGACAAGGTAGGAAGATCTTTAGGGGATTAGTGTTAGGTTTATTTAAGGGGGTTTGGGTTAGATTAGGGGTATGTGGGTGGTGGGTTGTAATGTTGGGGGGGGGGTATTGTATGTTTTTTTTTACAGGCAAAAGAGCTGAAATTCTTGGGGCATGCCCCGCAAAGGGCCCTGTTCAGGGCTGGTAAGGTAAAAGAGCTTGTAATTTTTGTATTTTAGAATAGGGTAGGGAATTTTTTATTTTGGGGGTCTTTGTTATTTTATTAGGGGGCTTAGAGTAGGTGTAATTAGTTTAAAATTGTTGTAATATTTTTCTTATGTTTGTAAATATTTTTTTATTTTCTGTAACTTAGTTCTTTTTTATTTTTTGTACTTTAGATAGTTTATTTAATTGTATTTATTTGTAGCAATTGTGTTTAATTAATTTATTGATAGTGTAGTGTTAGGTTAATTGTAGGTAATTGTAGGTAGTTTATTTAATTATTTTATTGATAGGGTAGTGTTAGGTTTAATTATATCTTAGGTTAGGATTTATTTTACAGGTAAATTTGTAATTATTTTAACTAGGTAACTATTAAATAGTTCTTAACTATTTAATAGCTATTGTACCTGGTTAAAATAAATACAAAGTTACCTGTAAAATAAATATTAATCCTAAAATAGCTATAATATAAATGTAATTTATATTGTAGCTATATTAGGATTTATTTTACAGGTAAGTATTTAGCTTTAAATAGGAATCATTTATTTAATAAGAGTTAATTTATTTCGTTAGATAAAAATTATATTTAACTTAGGGGGGTGTTAGTGTTAGGGTTAGACTTAGCTTTAGGGGTTAATACATTTATTAGAATAGCGGTGAGCTCCGGTCGGCAGATTAGGGGTTAATAATTGAAGGTAGGTGTCGGCGATGTTAGGGAGGGCAGATTAGGGGTTAATACTATTTATGATAGGGTTAGTGAGGCGGATTAGGGGTTAATAACTTTATTATAGTAGCGCTCAGGTCCGCTCGGCAGATTAGGGGTTAATAAGTGTAGGTAGGTGTCGGCGACGTTGTGGGGGGCAGATTAGGGGTTAATAAATATAACATAGGGGTCGGCGATGTTAGGGCAGCAGATTAGGGGTACATAGGGATAACGTAGGTGGCGGCGGTTTACGGAGCGGCAGATTAGGGGTTAAAAGTGTAATGCAGGTGTCAGCGATAGCGGGGGCGGCAGATTAGGGGTTAATAAGTGTAAGGCTAGGGGTGTTTAGACTCGGGGTACATGTTAGAGTGTTAGGTGCAGACGTAGGAAGTGTTTCCCCATAGGAAACAATGGGGCTGCGTTAGGAGCTGAACGCTGCTTTTTTGCAGGTGTTAGGTTTTTTTTCAGCTCAAACAGCCCCATTGTTTCCTATGGGAGAATCGTGCACGAGCACGTTTTTGAGGCCGGCCGCGTCCGTAAGCAACTCTGGTATCGAGAGTTGCATTTGCGGTAAAAATGCTCTACGCTCCTTTTTTGGAGCCTAACGCAGCATTTGTTTGAACTCTCGATACCAGAGTTAAATTTATGGTGCGGCCAGAAAAAAACCCGCGGAGCGTTAACAGCCCTTTTACCGCCAAACTCCAAATCTAGCCGATAGGGTTTATTTTATAGGTATTTACTTTTAAATAGGAATTATTTAGGTAATAATATTAATTTTTATTAAGATTTATTGTAATTATATTTAAGTTAGGGGGTGTTAGGGTTAGACTTAGGTTTAGGGGTTAATACATTTAGTATAGTGGCGGCGACGTTAGGGACGGCAGATTAGGGGTTAATAAATGTAGGTAGGAGGCGGCGATGTTAGGGATGGAAGATTAGGGGTTAATAATATTTAACTAATGTTTGCGAGGTGGGAGTGCGGTTTAGGGGTTAATATGTTTATTATAGGAGCAGCAGATTGGGGACGGCAGATTAGCAGTTTATAAATATAATGTAGGTGTCTGCGATGTTGGGGGCAGCATATTAGGGGTTAATAAGTATAATGTAGGTGGCGGCGGGGTCCGGAGCAGCAGTATAGGGGCTAATAAATATAATGCAGATGTCGGCGATGTCAGGGGTGGCAGATTAGGGTTAATAAGTGTAAGATTAGGGTGTTTAGACTCAGGGTTCATGTTAGGGTGTTAGGTGTAAACATAACTTTTATTTCCCCGTAGGAATCAATGGGGCTGCGTTACTGAGTTTTACGCTGCTTTTTTGCAGGTGTTAGACTTTTTCTCAACCGGCTCTCCCCGTTGATTCCTATGGGGAAATCATGCACGAGCACGTACGACCAGCTCACCGCTGACTTAAGCAGGGCTGGTATTGGAGTGCGGTAAGGAGCAAAATTTTGCTCAACGCTCACTTCTTGCTTGTTAACACCGAGTTTGTAAAAACCCGTAATACCAGAGCTGTAGGTGAGTGGTGAGAGAAAACTGCTCGTTAGCACCACATAGCCTCTAACGCACAACTCGTAATCTAGCCGTACAATAATAAAGTTGCAATACCTTGTTACACTTAATGGTTTAATCTTCTCAGTACAAAAGCATTTCTAATTGAGAAATACATTTGGGTAGGGTGACCCTACAAAAAAAAAAAAAAGATTAATGTCTTTACTTTAAATATGTTTATTTGCTGAAAAACAACATATGCATTTACCAACATAATTATCTCTAAGCTTTAGAACAGTGATGGTTAACCTTTTTATCTCAAAGTGCCAACACTGCAATTAAACTCAAAAACTGAGGTTTACACATAAACACCAATACATACATGCACTCATACGCACATACACATACATACACATACACACAAACACAAAAATATACACACTCGCACACACATATGCACAGATACACGCATATACACACATATACATATACACACTCACACGCATACACACACACATATACAGAAACATACACATACATATACACACACATACTCATACATACATACACACATACACAACACACGTATATATATATATATATATATATATATATATATATATATATATATATATATATATTTACTTCTATATACAATTTACTTCTATTATATAATTTGCTTCATTATCTTGGTATCCTATGTTGAAGGAGCAGCAATGCATTACTGGGAGCTAGTTGAATGTAATGGTGAGCGAATAACATGAGGCATACATATGCAGCTACCAATCAGCAGCTCCTGAGACTTCCTAGATATATTTTTCAACAAAGGATACCAAGTCGAGAAACAGTTTAAATAATAGAAGTAAACTGGAAAGTTTTTTAAAATCACTTGCTCTATCTGAATCATGAAAGAAACATTTGGGATTTCATATACCTTTAAACACTTTATTAAAGAGGAATATTGCATATATATGGCTTTTCCTGTTTTCAGCTACTTGACTGACAAGGACTTCAATGCACTTATGAGTACACCCCTCACATTTTTGTAAATATTTTATTATATCTTTTCATGTGACAACACTGAAGAAATGACACTTTGCTACAATGTAAAGTAGTGAGTGTACAGCCAGTATAGCAATACAAATTTGCTCTCCCCTCAAAAAAACTCAACACACAGCCATTAATGTCTAAATCTTTGGCAACAAAAGTAAGTGGAAATGTCCAAATTGGGCCCAAAGTGTCAATATTTTGTGTGGCCACCATTATTTTCCAGCACTACCTTAACCCTCTTGGGCATGGAGTTCACCAGAGCTTCACAGGATGCACCTCTTCCACTCCTCTATGATGACATCACAGAGCTGGTGGATGGTAGAGACCTTGCGTTTGAGGATGCCCCACAGATGCTCAATAGGGTTTAGGTCTGATGACATGCTTGGCCCAGTCTCTGAAGGGAGGGGATCATTTTCTGCTTCAGTATGTCACAGTACATGTTGGCATTCATGGTTCCCTCAATGAACTGTAGCTCCCCAGTGCCAGCAGCACTCATGCAGGCCCAGACCATGACACTCCCACCACCATGCTTGACTGTAGGCAAGACACACTTGTCTTTGTACTACTCACCTGGTTGCTGCCACACACGCTTGACACCATCTGAACCAAATAGGTTTATCTTGGTCTCATCAGACCACAGGACATGTTCCAGTAATCCATGTCCTTAGTCTGCTTGTCTTCAGTAAACTGTTTGCGGGCTTTCTTGTGCATCATCTTTAGAAGAGGCTTCCTTCTGTGACGACAGCCATGCAGACCAATTTGATGCAGTGCGCGGCGTATGGTCTGAGCACTGACAGGCTGGCGCCCCACCCCTTCAACCTCTGCAGCAATGCTGGCAGCACTCATACATCTATTTCCCAAAGACAACCTCTGGATATGACGCTGAGCATGTGCACTAAACTTCTTTGGCCGACCATTGCGAGGCCTGTTCTGAGTGGAACCTGTCCTGTGAAACCACTGTATGGTTTACTGTTAAAGGGGGTTTAGTATTTCTTCAGTATTGTCACCTGAAAAGATATAATAAAATATTTACAAAAATGTGAGGGGTGTACGTGTACTCACTTTTGTGAGATACTGTATATACTTCTATATATGCATACATATCTCTTTATGTGTTTAAATGTGTATATATGTACACATATAAATATTTAGACATATATATGTATGTATCACTATGTTAAAGCTCTTTGCAGCCCTTTTTTTTTCTTTCTAATACCTCATAACTTTGAGCTATTAGAACATTTTTTTATGCAATATTCTGTTAAAGCTTTTTGCAGCCTTTTTTCCCTAACACCTAAAACCTCATATCTTTATGCAATATTTATTTAAATTGTTTTATTAGACTGTGTTATTGTGAGTGTAACTTTAAATGTATTTTTGATCATTTTTGTGCAACTTTTTAGTCAAGAGTATCAGTTAACCAGAGTTCAGAAGTCACCATAACCCAACATGTGTTAAATTCAATTGCACTCAAGCGAACACATTTATTTTTAACTCGTAATACGCACGCTACTTCCGACCCGCGAAGAGAGCTGCAATATATCCCTTATTGCTCGAGATAACAATTAGTTTGCCGCTCATAATCTAGCCCTGTGTGACTAATCCTTTAAAACCCACAAAGCAAAGATTTAATCTCAGGAATGTCTGGAGCACTATATAGCAGCAGTTTTGCAAGAATGTTAGAATATGTGTTTGCCAGAGCACTGGATGGCAGCACTTTGTATGCATCATAAAATATTTTTTTGGGATTTCAGATATCTTTAACCATTACTAACCCTTATATAGCAGACAGTGTATTCTAGAAAATGTACATAATATTTATATATTTACTAGAAGTCAATACATTTTTATTATTCTATTTTATGCTAAATAATTAAAAAATAACTGCGTCCAAAAAATCATAGGGTAAACGTTTATCATACATGGCATTGAAAAGATTACAATAAGTGATATAACCATAGAAATAGATCTGATTATCTACATTAAATTATTATTTTACTGGATATACATATTCATATATCAATAAAAATCTCACTTCCAGTAGTTGATCAAATCAAACTCTTTGTAAGTTTTTTGCCTATCTGGGGCAAGATTACAAAGGCAGACGCAGCAAGCCTTGCGCTGAAAATGTAAGCATGTAACTCCTGTAACTGCCTGAAAACATTAACTAACACCTAATGCATGCGCAATATCTATCTACCTGTCAACCGCCAACCCCCACTGCAATAACTAATAAAATATATTAATCCCTAATCCGCCATTAACCCACATCGCAATAAACCTAATAAAACTATTAATCCCTAATCAGCCATTAACCCACATCGCATTAAACCTAATAAATGTATTAACCCCTAAACAGCCATTAACCCACATTGCAATAAACCTAATAAAACTATTAACCCCTAATCCGCCAAAGCCACACAATGCAATAATCCTAATAAATCTATTAACCCCTAATCTGCCAAACCCCCACAACGCAAATGACTAAGCCGCCTAACCTAACACCCCATAAATTAACCCCAATTACCTAAATTAAAAAATACTAAGATTAAATTAATCTAAAATTACAAAAAATGAAAAATTCTAACATTACATAAAATAATAAAGCAAATGATCAAAAATAAAAAAATTAAACCTAATCATTATGAAAATAAAAAAGCTTCCCAAAATAAAAACACCCCCTAATCTAATACTAAACTACCAATAGCCCTTAACAGGGCCTTTTGTAGGGCACTACTCTAAGTTAAACAGCTATTTTATCTTAAAAAATACTAAGTCCCCCCTCTAACCGTAAAACCCCCCCACCCACCAAACCCCAGAAAATAAAAAAACCTAACACTAAAAAATCCTAAACTAACCATTGCCCCTAAAGGGACCTTTGTATGGGAATTGCCCTTAAAAGGACATTCAGCTCTAATGTAATCATACAAAAGAGGATCCTCCACGCTCCATGGCTCCATGGTCGCCGGTCCTGCTCCATGCTCATCTCTGCTCCACGTCGGCTTGGTCCTGGATGTCCCCATTTGGAAGAATATGTTGGCCGCTTGGAAGAAGACTTCACCTCCTGGAACAGGACCTTCTCCGCCGGACTTCAGGAACAGTGAGTACCTATCTGGGGGTTAGATTTGGGCTTTTTTTTTTAGATTAGGGATTTATTGGGCACTCTTAAACAAGCTGAATGCCCTTTTAAGGGCAGTAAAAGAGCTAAATGCCCATACAAATGCCTCTTTAGAAGCAATGGGTAGTTTAGGATTTTTTGGTGTTAGTTTTTTTGTTTTGGGGGGTTTGGTGGTTGGGGGGTTTTACTGTTAGAGGGGGGACTTAGTATTTTTTAATGTAAAAGAGCTGTTTAACTTAGGGCAATATCCTTCAAAAGGCCATTTTAAGGGCTATTGGTAAATTAGTATTAGATTAAGGGGTGTCTTTATTTTAGGGGGGATTTTTTATTTTCATAGGGATTAGGTTTCATTTTTTTATTTTTTATAATATAGTTTATACTTTTATGTAATGTTAGACTTTTTTATTTTTTGTTATCTTAGATTAATTCATTCTTAGGTTTTTTATTTTTAAGTAATGTTAGCTTTTTTTATTTTAATTGTAAATTAGTATTTTTTAATTTAGGTAATTGGTTTTAATTTAGGGGTCTTAGTCATTTAGTTGTTTGCATTGTGGGGGTTTGGCGGATTAGGGGTTAATAGATTTATAAGGATTATTGTGTTGAGTGGGTTTGGCGGCTTAGGGGTTAATAGTTGTATTAGGTTTATTGCATTGTGGGTTAATGGCGGATTAGGGGTTAATATTTTTATTAGGTTTATTGCAATGTTGGTTAATGGCGTATTAGGGGTTAAAAATGTATTAGGTTTACTGCGATGTGGGTTATTGGCGGATTAGGGGTTAATACATTTATTAGGTTTATTGCGATGTGGGTAATGGCAGATTAGGGGGTTAATACATTTATTATGTTTATTGCGATGTGAATTAATGGCGGATTAGGGGTTAATATATTAGGTAGATCGCGATGAGGGTGAATGGTAGATTAGGGGTTAATACATTTATTAGGTAGTTTGCGATGTTGGTGTTGGCGGATTTAGGGTTTTTTATGTGTCAGGTTTATTTTTGGGAGGCATGTTAGACTTTACAGGGGGTTTTACATTTATTTAATTTTCTTAGGCGCCAACAGTTTCTGACGTGCCGTAAGTCACTGGCGACTGCAGAAATTTGTAATTACGTACGCACATTTCTGGACATCATTAGTTTATCCAACTTACGGCACATTATGAACTGCTGGTGCTGTATATGTGATTCCCCGATGTGCGAGGGGACATTAGGGCCACGCAGGTTTCAGCAGTTATTCATATGTAATCTTGCCCCTAGTATCTGTAACAAATTTGCACATTTTCATCTGTGTATATTAATAAAGTTGTGTGATTGTGCTGAACAACGGACATTTCTCTTGATATTATATAAATGTTTGTTAATTAGGACCTAACATCTTTTGTAGTGAGTCCCACATAAACCGTTCATATACCTTAAGGTACAACCCACAAATTATATAAGATAGATAACAAACGGCTAGACTACGAGTTTTGCGGTATGAGTGAAAAAGCAGCGTTAAGGCTCTTTTTCACTACCGCTGGTATTACGAGTTTTGCAGGTTTAGGGGCACTGCACACTTTTTTGGCCGTAACACAACGTAACTACTGCAGCTTTCAAAAAGTCCTTTTTCAATGGGACTTCCTTTTTCGCCGGTATTACGAGTTTGCCTTTCCGGACAAAAGTGAGCGGTACAGCCTAAAACTTTAAGATCCATAACGTAAACTGAGAGTCAGTAGGTTTACGCTACAAAGCCGTAACCTAAACCTCATAACTAAAGTGCTAAAAAGTACACTAACAACCATAAACTACCTATTAACCCCTAAACCGAGGTCCTCCCGCATCGCAAACACTAAAATAAAATTATTAACCCCTAATCTGCCACTCCGGACATCGCCTCCACCATAATAAACATATTAACTCCTAAACGGCTGCACTCCGGCATCGTAAACACTAGTTAAATATTATTAACCCCTAATATGCCGCCCCGAACATCGCCGCCACCTACCTACATTTATTAACCCCTAATCTTTCGCACCCAATGTCGCCGCCACTAAACTAAAGTTATTAACCCCTAAACCTAACCCTAAGTCTAACCCTAACACCCACTAACTTTAATATAATTAAAAAAAATCTAAATAAAACCTACTATTAATAACTAAATAATTCCTATTTAAAACTAAACACTTACCTGTAAAATAAACCCTAAGCTAGCTACAATATAACTAATAGTTACATTGTATCTAGCTTAGGTTTTATTTTAATTTTACAGGTAAGTTTGTATTTATTTTAACTAGGTAGAATAGTTACTAAATAGTTATTAACTATTTACTAACTACCTAGCTAAAATAAATACAAATTTACCTGTAAAATAAAACCTAACCTGAGTTACACTACAATTAAATAATTTACATAAATTAAATACAATTAACTAAATTACAAAAAACAAACAAATACTAAATTCAAATCAGCCAATAGGATTGAGCTTGCATTCTATTGGCTGTTCCAATCAGCCAATAGAATGCGAGCTCAATCCTATTGGCTGATTGCATCAGCCAATAGTATTTGTTCATCTTTAACTCCGATTGGCTGATAGAATTCTATCAGCCAATCGGAATTCAAGGGACGCCATCTTGGATGACGTCATTTAAAGGAGAATTCATTGTTCAAGAAGACGTCGATTGAAGAAGATGCTCCGCGCCGGATGTCTTGAAGATGGACCCGCTCCATGCCGGATGGATGAAGATAGAAGATGCCGTCTGGATGAAGACTTCTGCCCAGTTGGATGAAGACTTCTGCCTGGTTGGATGAAGACTTCTGCCGCTTCGTTGAGGACTTCTGCCGGCTTTGTTGAGGAAGGGTGTCAGGTCTTCAAAAATTGTAAGTGGATCTTCGGGGGTTATTGTTAGGCTTTTTTAAGGGTTTATTGGGTGGGTTTTGTTATTAGCTTACGGTTTGGGCGGAAAAAGAGCTAAATGCCCTTTTAAGGGCAATGCCCATCCAAATGCCCTTTTCAGGGCAATGGGGAGCTTAGTTTTTTTTTAGTTAGGATTTTATTTGGGGGGGTTGGTTGTGTGAGTGGTGGGTTTTAGTGTTGGGGATTGTTTGTATATTTTTTACAGGTAAAATAGCTGATTTCTTTGGGGCAATGCCCCACAAAAGGCCCTCTTAAGGGCTCTTGGTAGTTTAGTTTAGGCTAGGGTTTTTTTTTTTATTTTGGGGGAGCTTTTTTTATTTTGATAGGGCAATTAGATTAGGTGTAATTTGTTTAAATATCTGATAATTTCTTTTTTTATTTTGTTTAATTTAGTGTTTGTTTTTTGTAATTTAGTTAATTGTATTTAATGTATGTAATTTATGTAATTGTAGTGTAAGTTTAGGTGTTAGTGTAACTCAGGTTAGGTTTTATTTTACAGTTATATTTCTTTATTTTAGCTAGGTAGTTAGTAAATAGTTAATAACTATTTAGTAACTATTCTACCTAGTTAAAATAAATACAAACTTAGCTGTGAAATAAAAATAAACCCTAAGCTAGATACAATGTAACTATTAGTTATATTGTAGCTAGCTTAGGGTTTATTTTAAAGGTAAGTATTTAGTTTTAAATAGGAATTATTTAGTTATTAATATTAGGTTTTAATTAGATTTATTTTAATTACCTTAAAGTTAGTGGGTATTAGGGTTAGGGTTAGACTTAGGGTTAGGGGTTAATAACTTTAGTATAGTGGCGACATTGTTTGGTGCAGAAGATTAGGGGTTAATAAATGTAGGTAGGTGGCGGCGAAATTGGGGGCGGCAGATTAGGGTTTAATAAGTATAATGTAGGTGGCGGTGATGTTGGGCGGCAGATTAGGGGTTAATAAGTGTAATGTAGGTGTTGGCGATGTTGGGGGCAGCAGATTAGGGGTGTTTAGACTTGGGGTTTATGTTAGGGTGTTAGGTGTAAACATAAATTTTATTTCCCCATAGGAATCAATGGGGCTGCGTTACGGAGCTTTACACTGCTTTGTTGTAGGTGTTAAGCTTTTTTTCAGCCGGCTCTCCACCTTGATGTCTATGGGGAAATCGTGCACGAGCACGTAAAACCAGCTCACCACAGCATTGGTATTGGAGTGCGGTATGGAGCTCAATTTTGCTCTACGCTCACGTATTGCCTGCTAACGCCGGGTTTTTGTAAACCTGTAATACCAGCGCTGTAGGTAAGTGATCAGTGACAATAACTTGCAAGTTAGTACCGAGCAGCTCTTACCGCAAAACTCATAATCTAGCTGAAAGTAAGTCAAACAATTAATACACCCTCTGTGAAAATGACGTGTTTGTTATTCGTATATAGCTGCAATCTTTGCAACCAATACTGCAACATTTATAAGTGCCGTTGAAACAATACATTGTTTTTTTCACAACAGTTATTCTCAGATTGGATTTATACATATGAATGTTGATTTAGATGTATATATTAAAACACCATGTTCCTATTTTAAGGGGGTTTTCACTGAAGAATATTTGGTTTTGATAAACCTCTGGCTATGGCTTAGTCATTACTCTTCCTAAAAATGTTTAGAATATGTGCATGGTAGCCTTTGATCCTTGCGTACAGGCCTTGGGGTTTGAGTTGCTTGATATTATCTCTTAGAAACCAGTTTTATCAGAAGGGTTCAGCTTTCCTTACTATTGCAAAATCTGATTTACCAGTAATAAAGATATTGCACCACGTAGTAATTATTATCTAATTAATATGTACATACAATATTTGCCAGATACTAAGTACATATTTTCATTCTTAAAGGGACAGCATACACCAATTTTCGTATAGCTGCATGTAATAGACACTAATGAAAAGCAAAACATGCACAGATACTAATCTCAAAATCCAGTATAAAACCTTAAAAAACTTACTTAGTAGGTCCCAGTTTAGCACTGTTGATGAGGTTAGGCTGGGACACCCAGTGAAAGGGGCTGGGAAAATGAAAAGAGCAGATACCCCCCCCTCCCCCTTCCCTGCATATGAAAAGACAGATAACATAAACAGGAGTCAGCAGGAGTTTGTAAACACAGGTATACATCTGACACTGTGGGGCTTGGTTAGGAGTCTGAAATCAGCACAAAGTTCTTAAAAAATAAGTAAATCTATAGATTGTTACAAAAACACTCCCAGATGGGCTACATAAATGGATCATCTACAAAGCATTTATGCAAAGAAAAATCTAGTGTACAATGTTCCTTTAACTTGTTCCATGGTTTATAGGTATATATAGAATAATATAACATTTAAAATATGCAGAGAATAATGTCTGTATTTCATGCTGTATTTCAGAGTATTCAAGATCTTGAAAAAGAAAAAATACAGCTGCTATCCCAGATTCTTACTCGGTACAACCAGCATGTATTAACCTTCGGACAAACACTAAACAAGGTATGAAAAGCTCATTTTTAACTTTCTTTAACCTAGAATAAATAATGAAGTTGCCTTCAATGTCATTCCTAATATTTAGCATTTTTTTATATTGCACTATTTAGTCTCAGACCCAAATTGACCAAGCAATAAAAAGTATTGATGTTGAGAAAGATATTCAGACGTTCTTGGAGGAAACAACCATTTATTCTGAAGACAACAAATCAGAATTTCTATTGTTAGATTATTATGTAAGTATTCGATATCAAAATGCAATTTAAAAGGTGGCAATGTAAACAAATAGTTTCTTCAGAACATTTTTTTTAAATCATTTTAATCAGGAAGAAGATGGTTCATGTATAATGGATAAAGACAGAAGAGTAGCTTCCTTGGAAATGAAAACACAGAGAATTCAGCAAGACATAGAAAAGGCTTCACGAGACAAAGAGGGTAGGAGAAAACTTTTTTTTAAATTACCTTACATCAACCATCTAAATATGTTCCATGGGATATTCATTTCCAGAGACAACAACAAAATTTTTTTACAAAGTAAGGCTTTGATATGTTTAAGGGATGTAAAATTGATTTACCTAATGAGCTTACAATGACTTGTTATACCAGCTGTATAAAATGTATGAGAAATTGCTTGTTTGGAATTATCTTTGTATATGAAATAGCTGGTGTTGTTCTTTGAAAAAACAGCTTATTAAAATTGTTTGAGAAATCAGATCTCTTTATTTTATCACTTTCTGTACCCACACATACTTCTTTATATTATCTCTGTCTGTATACCAATGCCCAATACTTAAAGAAAACAATTGAAAATTAACATTTTGTGACTTATCTCTCCTACCTCCCACTGGGAGTGTAATTTCTTATGCTGACTGTGTCTACGCAGCTTTTCTATAGCCTATACTTAAAGTGATGCAAATTACCAGTGCTATAAATAAAGGGGAATTTCAGTCATGAAGTATAAAAAACTTTATTATAAAAGTACCTTTATTTACCCCTCGAGTTTATACCACAGGTTGCCCCACGGCAAAACGTTATTTTTTCAATGAGGTGACGTTCATCTCTTAGCCAATAGCCATGCTAGCCATTCAGCATTATGCCGTTTCACTAGAAAGATATTGGCTAAGAGGTGGAAAAGTCAACTCATTGAGAAAATAGCATTGGTAAGTCCTAGCGTTTCAAAAACGCTAGGATTTTCCATCACTTTAAGTATAGGCTGTAGAAAAGCTGTGTAAGCACAGTCAGCAGAAGAAATTCCCAGTGGGATGCTTTACTTCTGTTATCAATTTATTTCTCTTGGTATTCTTTGTTGAAAAGCATACCTAAATAGGTTATGGAGCTGCATTGTTCTACTAGGAGCAAGCTGGTGATTTGTGATTGGTGGCTGCACACATATGTCACATTGGCTCACCAAATGTGCTTAGCTAGCTCCCAGTATTACATTGCTGCTCTGGAGCTGACATTAACTATGCATTTAACCCCTGTGCAGAGGTTAAACACACAGTTATATGGAAGCAACAGTACAATAATAAAATGCTATAACACATTCATGTTCCTGTAGAGGGGCATGAAGCCCAACATTTTACATAATTCAGATACAGCATACAAACTTAAATAACTTTCCAAATGACTTCTACTATTACATTTTCTTCTCTCTATTGAACTGTATAATCTTCTGGGAGCTAACTAAATACATTGAGTGAGCGAATGATAAGAGGCATATATGTGCAGTCACCCACTGGCTAGCTCCCAGTAGTACATTTCTGTTCTTGAGCCTACAGAGATATGTTTTTCAACAAAGGATACCAAAAGAACAAAGCAAATCAGAGAATAGTAAAATAATATGATAGTAAATAATAGAAGTAAATTGAATAATAAAAGTTGAATTTTAAAAGTTGAATAATAAAAGTTGAATTTTTAAGTATTTATTGAATCCTTTTTATGTGTTTATCAATCTAGGTTTGGAAAAGATGATGAAAGCCTACACAGAAAATCCAGCATTTTCAGATTTGAAAAATGAAGATGACACAAGTCTAATCTTAGAAGAGGTAATGAAAATGTAAAAGTAGCTATCTATTTTTATATCTATCCATATGTTTGTGTAATCTGTTGCAGCTAAAGGGTTATGGGAAGCTACTGAATAATTAAAAACTAGAAGCAATCTTCTATTTATTACACTGCCTCAGCAATATGTATCTATGAGAATTTTTATTAGCCAGAGTAATTAATGTAACTGCACACATTTAAACATACTATTTTCCCTTAAAATTGCAATTTTATTTCTACTTTAAACATTAATATAATGGGAACAAAAAAAAAACAACTTACTTTATATAAAAGTGCTAAAGCACCATAAATACATTTTAAAAAAACACACTTAAAGGGACAGTCTATTTCAGATTTTTTTTAACAAACCCTAAGATTTACCATCACTAAAAATAAAGTGGTTAAAGTGATCAGTTATTAAATAAAGGGTGCCAAACTCACCCTGACTGTGCCACCGCACAACGCTAAACTCAGTGGCTTTGGCCGCCCACGGCACAGCGCTCTTCTACCAATGAGGTGACGCTTGCACCTCTAAACCAATAGCCATGCGTGTCATCTGACAGTGTGTTGTATACAAGAACGGCTATTGGTTTAGAGGTGCAAACGTCACCTCATTGGTAGAAGAGTGCTGTGCCTTGTGTGACTGAAGCCGATGAGTTTGTTAAACGCTCGGATTTACTATCACTTTATTGTTTAAAAAGATAGATAATCCCTTAACTACCCATTACCCAGTTTTGCATAACCTTTAATACACTTTTTACCTCTGTGATTACCTTGTATCTAAGCCTCTGCAGACTGCACAGTTATTTCAGTTCATTTGAGAGACTTGTATTTTACCCAATCAGTACTTACTCATAAATGACTCCACGGGAGTGAGCACAATGGTATCTATATGGCACGCATGGACTAGCACTGTCTAGATGTGAAAACTGTCTAAATGCACTGAGATAAGAAGTGGCCTTCAGGGGGTTAGAAATTAGCATATGAGCCCACCTAGGTTTAGATTTCAACAAAGAATACCAAGAGAACAAAGCAAATTTGATGCGAAAAGTAAGTTGGAAAGTTGTTTAAAATTGCATGTCCTATCTGAACTTAAAATAGCTATGGAATCACTGATCCAATGTATTTAAATCTTTCATGACTTTTTGTGATTGTTAAGCCATGTGTTATGCTATCACCACACAGTCTAATTTTCTTATGGGATTAAAAGTTTGTATTTATTGATTTTTTTTTTTTTAACAATTTACTTCAAGGGAATACTTTGAGTGGAACCACTATAATATATGTTGTTCACAAAAGTTATTACAGCATGTGAAAATCATAAACTATAATGGTATAGTTACTGGTGTACACGTAGGAATGTAAGCTTACTGTTACTTAACATTGCATGTTCTATCTGAATCATTAAAGAACAATTTGGGTTTCATATCCCTTTAAACTGTGTAACATACATAAAGTTTATACACTTTCTATTTTAGACAAATTTAAAACTCAACCTCTTAGAAGCAAATAACTTCAAACTTGCATTAGCACTGGCAGAGCTGCAAAAGAAACCACTACCAAAACATCCTTGTAGCGAGTGCATAACTAAATGGAAAGAAAAGGTAACCTTATGGTTTGTACAGAATGTTTTTAAACAATAAGGAAATCTTGCATTTTCTAATATATATGAATATGAAAGGTCATCAATTAACACAGATTAAGTATAAGAAATTTAAGATTTGCTTAAATTTAGAAAAAAAGTGTTTATTTCTGTTAAGGAATAAAATATACTCCTCTACAAAATATACAGCCCCATTGATTCCTATGGAGAAACACATTTTATGTCTACACCTAACACCCTAACATGAACCCCGAGTCTAAACACCCCTAATCTTACACTTATTAACCCCTAATCTGCCGCCCCGACATTGCCGCCACCTGCATTATATTATTAACCCCTAATCTGCTGCTCTGGACACCGCCGCCACCTACATTATACTTATGAACCCCTAATCTGCCGCCCCCAACATCGCTGCCACCTACATTTTATTTATTAACCCCTAATCTGCCGCCCCCTATGTCGCCGCAACCTACCTACATTTATTAACACCTAATCTGCCGCCCCCAACGTCGCCGCCACTATAATAAAGTTATTAACCCCTAAACCTAAGTCTAACCCTAACCCTAACACCCCCTAACTTAAATATAATTAAAATAAATCTAAATAAAATTACTACAATTAACTAAATAATTCCTATTTAAAACTAAATACTTACCTATAAAATAAACCATAAGCTAGCTACAATATAACTAATAGTTACATTGTAGCTAGCTTAGGGTTTATTTTTATTTTCCAGGCAACTTTGTATTTATTTTAACTAGGTACAATAGTTATTAAATAGTTATTAACTATTTAATAACTACCTAGTAAAAATAAAGACACATTTACCTGTAAAATAAAACCTAACCTAAGTTATAATTACACCTAACACTACACTATAATTAAATTAATTACCTAAATTAAATACAATTAATTACAATTAAATAAAATTATCTAAAGTACGAAAAACCCCCACTAAATTACAGAAAATAATAAAGAAATTACAAGATTTTTAAACTAATTACACCTACTTTAATCCCCCTAACAAAATAAAAAAGCCCCCCAAAATAAAAAAAAATAAAAAAAAGCCCTACCCTACACTAAATTACAAATAGCCCTTAAAAGGGCCTTTTGCATGGTATTGCCCCAAAGTAATCAGCTCTTTTACCTGTAAAAAAAAAAGTACAAATACCCCCCAACATTAAAACCCACCACCCATACAACCAACCCTACTCTAAAACCCACCCAATCCCGCCTTAAAAAACCTAACACTAACCCCTTGAAGATCACCTTACCGGGAGACATCTTCACCCAACCAGGCAGAAGTGGTCCTCCAGACGGGCAGAAGTCTTCATCCAATCGGACAGAAGTGGTCCTCCAGATGGGCAGAAGTCTTCATCCAGACGGCATCTTCTATCCTCATCCATCCGGCATGGAGCGGCTACATCTTCAAGACCTCCGACGCGGAGCATCCTCTTCTGTCCATGGCCGATGACTGAATGAAGGTTCCTTTAAATGACGTCATCCAAGATGGCGTCCCTTCAATTCCGATTGGCTGAAAGAATTCTATCAGCCAATCGGAATTAAGGTAGAAAAAATCCTATTGGCTGATGCAATCAGCCAATAGGATTGAACTGGCATTCTATTGGCTGATTGGAACAGCCAATAGAATGCCAGCTCAATCCTATTGGCTGATTGGATCAGCCAATAGGATTGAAGTTCTACCTTAGTTCCGATTGGCTGATAGAATTCTATCAGCCAATCGGAATTGAAGGGACGCCATCTTGGATGACGTCATTTAAAGGAATCTTCCCCACAAAGGCCCTTTTAAGGGCTATTTGCAGATTAAGGGTTAAAATATTTATTTTAGTGTTTGCGATGTGGGAGAGCCTCGGTTTAGGGGTTAATAGGTAGCTTATGGGTGTTAGTGTACTTTTTAGCACTTTAGTTAAGAGTTTTATGCTACGGCGTTGTAGTGTAAAACTCTTAACTACTGACTTTAAAATGCGGTACCAGTCTTGACAGGAGAGGGTCTACCGATCACTTTTGATCAGACTCGTAATACCGGCGCTATGCAAGTCCCATTGAAAATATAGGATACGTAATTCTCGCTAGTGAATTTGCGATATTTCCGAGTCTGGCCAAAAAAGTGAGTGGTACACCTGTACCTGCAAGACTCGTAATACCTGCGGGCGTTAAAAAGCAGCGTTAGGACCTCTTAATGCTGCTTTTTAACTCTAATGCACAACTCGTAATCTAGGCCAATATTAATACATAATATATGCAAAATTAACATAGAACAGATAGTAAATATATAGTCAACCATGACAGGTGCATTCTGTTTTGAGATATGTAGAGAGGGATCTCTTAAAGGATTTTAGGCTTGGGGAAGGTTTGAAAGTGTGCGGGAGATCGTTCCATAATTGTGGTGCTTTTAGGAAAAATAGGATTGAGCTGCTTTCTTTTTGTATTGTGGCAAACACATAATAAATTCATAATAAATATATAAATGCAAAAACACAGGGTTTCCATCACAATAGAGCTTGTAGTATTGCAAAACTATCCTAAAAAAAGTATACATACAGTGAGGGAAATAAATATTTGATCCCCTGCTAATTTTGTACGTTTGCTCACTGACAAAGAAATGATCAGTCTATAATTTTAATGGTAGGTTTGTTTGAACAATGAGAGACAGGATAACAACAACAAAATCCAGAAAAAAGGTTATAAATTGATTTGCATTTTAATAAGTGAAATAAGTATTTGTCCCCTTTGCAAAACATGACTTAGTACTTGATGGTAAAACTCTTGTTGCAATCACAGAGGTCAGACATTTCTTGTAGTTGGCCACGAGGTTTGCACACATCTCAGGAGGGATTTTGTCCCACTCCTCATTGCATATCCTCTCCAAGTCATTACGGTTTTGAGGCTGATGATTGGCAACTTGAACTTTCAGCTCCCTCCACAGATTTTCTATGGGATTAAGGTCTGGAGACTGGCTAGGCCACTCCAGGACCTTAATGTGCTTCTTCTTGAGCCACTCCTTTGTGGCCTTGGCCATATGTTTTGGGTCATTGTCATGCTGGAATATCCATCCACAACCCATTTTTAATGCCCTGGCTGAGGGAAGGAGGTTCTCACCCAAGATTTTATGGTACATGGCACCGTCCATCGTCCCTTTGATGCGGTGAAGTTGTCCTTTCCCCTTAGCAGAAAAACACCACCAAAGTATAATGTTTTAACCTCCATGTTTGACGGTGGGGATGGTGTTCTTGGGGTCATAGGCAGCATTCCTCCAAACACAGCGAGTTGAGTTGATGCCAAAGAGCTCAATTTTGGTCTTATCTGACCACAACACTTTAACCCAGTTCTCCTCTGAATCATTCAGATGTTCATTGGCAAACTTTGAATAGGTCTCTACATGTGCTTTCTTGAACAGCGGACCTTGCAGGCTCTGCAGTATTTTAGTCCTGCACGGCGTAGTGTGTTACCAGTTGTTTCCTTGGTGACTATGGTCCCAGCTGCCTTGAGATCATTGACAAGATCCTCCAGTGTAGTTCTGGGCTGATTCCTCACCATTCTCATGGTCATTAAAACTCCACGAGGTGAGATCTTGCATGGAGCCCCATGCTGAGCAAGATTGACAGTTATTTTGTGTTTCTTCCATTTGCGAATAATTGCACCAACTGTTGTCACCTCACCAAGCTGCTTGGCGATGGTCTTGTAGCCCATCCCAGCCTTGTTTAGGTCTACAATATTGTCCCTGACATCCTTGGACAGCTCTTTTTTTGGTCTTGGCCATGGTGGAGATTTTAAAATCTGATTGATTGCTTCTGTGGACAGGTGTCTTGTATACAGTTAACAAGCTGAGATGCCTTTAAGAGAGTGCTCCTAATCTCAGCTCGTTACCTGTATAAAATACACCTGGGAGCCAGAAATCTTGCTGATTGATAGAGGATCAAATACTTAGTTTACTCGAATCAAATCAATTTATAACTTTTTTGAAATGCGTTTTTTCTGGATTTTTTTGTTGTAATTCTGTCTCTCACTGTTCAAATAAACCTACCATTAAAATTATAGACTGATCATTTCTTTGTTAGTGGGCAAACGTACAAAATTAGCAGGGGATCAAATAATTTTTCCCTCACTGTATATATGAAGATAAAATTGCTTTTATCCTATATTTTTTTATTTTTCTGCCAACAGATTAAGAATCAAGATTTAATTGGGATATGGGGAATATAATGAAATGCTTTAAAAAAAAAAAAAAGAAAAAAGGGCAAAAAAAATACACTTGTGAAACATATATGGGATTCATACAAAAGAGCATAGGCCATACTTAAGCCTGGCAGCGATAAGGAAAGTAAATGAGATTAAATACAACAGAAAGTGCAGCTAATTTATAAAACCAACTTTTAGATGATGATGTATTTCTCAGAGATGTGCAAAGAAATGTGCTTCTATACAATATGATAAGGGACATTATAATAAAAAGAAAAGATTTAATTTTATGACTATCAATTCTAGACTAATGTCTGTTTTAAACCCCTTTCTTGTGGTTAAAACACAGGCGAAGATTTTTCAATGGGTCTCGAGATTTTAGAAGCAACGGTCATCAGATCGCTGCTTCTCAACCCTATTTTCCACCTGTTATGTGGCGGATATCAATCGCCCCTAACTTTTCCAATCAGGGAGATTGACAGCCCCTGCCCGAGGGTGATTGGTTGTGCGCGGGCAGGGGGTGGGGTTTCACACAAGTGCAGGTGTGCAATGATAAATGCGGCCTGCCAGAGGTAATGCTGGCCAGACAGGTGCAAGGATGTCAGCCCCTGTCCACCAGTAGTATGATAAATCTAGCCCACAGTGTAGGGATAATAGTCTTAAAATTGCATAGTTTAATAGATCAGAACAAGTATTTTTTTATTTTAATGGCCCTTTAATGTCTGCAAAAAAGCTACAGAAATCTACAACACAGAAGTTAATATGTTCATCAGGTTTGCTCATTTGCCTAAAACATTAATTCTTTTTCTAGCTACTATTACTTGTACACCACATATATTTCATCTATTGATTATTCATTGAATATCTATTTCTTAAATCAGCTACCCTTTATACAAAATGTACTGTCTTTACAAATCCCTTTATAAAAATGTTTTGGTCAATGCTTGAAACTCAAAGCTCACTCATGATTGAGTGTTTCTTTTTCCTTCAGAAGAAAATTGCTTTTATTTGTAACAATGCCACAATATATTTAAACGTTCCTTCATTTTCTCTCTATTATGACTTTTTGAAGACTGGAGTTTTAGACCATGCTCCATCTCTGTTGCCCACTTCTAAATCTCTATTTTATTCTGATTCATTACTTTTTCTAAATCCGTACACAGCATTTTACGTGGGGTCAAACAAGCTAGAAATGGTGAACGAGCAATTTTTTTTCCCCTCTTAATAGGTATTTCCTCACCAGTTAAGATTGTTCCCCCTGTTATAGGATAATCATAATTACTAACAGCACCAATATATGCAAGCCTGCACTGTAAAGTTTCAAAAGCCTTGAATGCCACTTGATACATTTTCCCATAATTCTGAACTGTTAAAGGCAGAATATAGAAAGTAAACATTGCTAGGCAGATATAGACCTAAAGTCTGCACCAATATGCATCCCCTGTCCATTTCATTTAATCCCAATAGCAATGTCCTTTTTATGTTTATTGTAGTGCAATACACATTGAGTAAATCAGGTACTGTCTTTGTAATAATCTTTAAAATAATAGTATTACATTTCTCGATATACTGATCTCCACGATTTTGTCAAAGGTGATTGTTTACAGAGTGTGCTGATAAAGCTAAGATAATGTTTATGTTATTTACAGGGTTGCCAGCATTGCTCTGTGCATATATCCCGCTCCATAAATATGCAAAAAATCAGAAGCTCCAACAGTAAGAGGACACCTACCAGGCAAAGCTCTAACTTAAGTAGCAAAGTTGCCAATGAATATGAAAATTTACAGGACTCCACTGATCACCCACAGAGACCACCCAGAGGTTCAGGAATAAGACTTTCTAAAGACCAGAATAACTTAGTGAAAGCTGATTTGAGCACTCCAAATGATGGTAATTTATTTCTATATAGAGCATGTTAAAATAGTAGTGAAAAAGAACCGAAATGGTGAAGTAAACAAAAATAAAGTGTCAGCTTTGCTGGTAGGGACAAATAAGCCTGGCAAGGAAAATTAGGTTGTTTCATCAAAACAAAAACAAAAACCCCACAAAAATTGTAAAACATGTTGAAGTGTCCTCTTTTATACACAGCAAATATAACAGTTTATCTCTCCTTAACTCAACTTTTTAGCCACTTAATTATCCATGAACCTGAGTCAACTGACCAGTTTTAGTTAGTTTATAAATAAGGGACACATGTTTTGCAAAATTCTACATGGTTATTTTACCATGGTTTATCACTTTAGCTACTCAGTCATACAAACTACAGATTTGTGTGACATGACCTTCCTGATGTAAAACATAATACAACAAGAACAAAGGCAATGCATGGTTCATTGTCCGGTGAAGTAGTATATTTTCAGTAAGCTAGAATATTTCCTACATAAGTTTTACCTCCAATAATATTTTGAAAACATTCACTTCTTTTAAAGGGACAATAATGTCAAGCAAAATACTCCTCTTAAGTGGCATAGTAGCTTACTTCACAGTTTCTCATATAATTAAGGGTGCCTCAGGGATGTGCAAAGAAATGTGCCTATTTATATTTTTTTCCTCTTTGGCCAACTTCCAAACACATGGGAGCCAGATAGCAATATTTAGGAGCTAATACTTTTGTGCTCCACTTGTAATCTACGCCTTAGTAAATTGCAAACATAAAACAAAACACATCTGAGGGAATGTTTTAGGGCACCAGTAAATCCTCATCAAGAAAGCTGCACATGTTTAAAAGCATGCCCAAAGCAAACAGGATTACTTAAGAGACCATCCTGGAGTCATCTGATGATCATCAAACTACTTTAGAAATAATTTGCACATCATTAGACATCAATAGGCTTGTAAACCTGTGGGCATACTTCAGAATGGCTTCTGATGACTAGTCTGGAGTCATCAATTACTTCAGAATAACTCCAAAAAGATGATCCTTTTGGACTAGGGTGCTTAGAAATAGCTTTTTTTTTGTACACCATGAATGCCTTCAACAGTGCCAAAAGCAGAAACCACCTATTAGCATTAAATGCACTGCTGCAGAGTTAATGGGGTAACAGGGGTTAGACAGGAAATTTCCATGTGTTGAAGTTATAAGACAAAAAAAGTATTAATTATAGAATGCTATGCACAACTAACTATCAAAAAGTACAAAAAATAAATAAATTGTAGAGTGAATATATAAGGGGTCTTACACAAATTAGGGGACAGGTTTTAGGACAATGTAAAACTGATAGAGGAACAAGCTGGTGAATGAATTATATGACACGCAAAATAATAAATTACACACAACAGCTTCAGTTCAGGAGAGAAATGGAAGTATGACTGAAAATAGTTAAATATCTACACTAAGCAGCGCAACTAAAAAACAGACAAGAATAAAAATAGCCTAATATAAACTCTAAGTAGAGCTGTATGGGGCACTGTCTATCTGATATTATTACACACAGGGACACGGTAGGCTACAAAGATCATCCAACACGGACCAATGAGATAATAGCCCGGCAAATTTAAAGACCTATAGTGTGAGATGCAAATACACTCACTTCCTGTTGAAAAAGTTTAACCGTGAGTAAACGAAACGCGTTCAGGTTACGTTCTGAAAGACTGTGTACCTTTGCCGGCACATAAACTCACCACCTACCTGGTGGCTCTGTCCATTGATGGGGAAATATTCCTAGCATTACCATCTATACGGACTGTTGGAGAACTGGAGGCCGGACCAGAACTACAGGGTGGCTGAGTAGATGTTATGGGCTCTTTTTTAATTTATATCTTGTAAGTGTGAAATTTTATGCAGTCAGGGATCTGATTATAATAAACCGGTACAGTGAATCGCGGTTGCGCTTGTCTCTTTTTTCTGTTCTATGACTTAAAATAGACTAATGAAAAGAGCTATAAGCTTGTCTCACATATCAGAAGCAATAGCCATTAAAAACCATCGACCATTTCTTTTAGGAAATATTAAAATATTCTTTAATTCTATATTTATTAATCTATTCCTAACAATGTTCCTATTTATCATGAAATCATGAACTCTCTATGTCTAGGCTTCTACCAGATTTTTTCATTCCTTTCACCAGTTTTAACCTGCTTCAGAATCACATAAATGATTTGGCAAACTATTGAGCTCCTGACTTGTTCACACAGCAGGGGTCCATCAGTGCAATGTTTTTACAACCAATTAGACTCAGGTCTATGAAAATAATCCAGCTTTATCATTTGTTTTCATGGAACATAATACAGGTGGCCCTCGTTTTACAATGGTTCAATTTACACCGTTTCAGAATAACAACCTTTTTTTCCAGTCATGTGACTGCTATTGAAAAGCATTGAGAAGCAGTGCATTTATTAAAATAGCCAGTAGATGGAGCTGTCTGCTTGTGTTGCAGCAAAGCTAAGCAAGCTGAAATTAATCAGTTTAACCAGACCTGAGCTATTGAGCAGATTTCAAAGGAACAAGATCTTCCTGTCTATAAATCAGTCCAGATTGGAATGCATAGAAATAACTGTTTGCAGAAAAATGCAAGTAAAGTCTGTGTTGTGTGATTATTTTATTAGGTTTATAATGCTGTTTAGCAAATGTTTTTGTTCTTTTAACTTAGTTTAATTATATATTCTGTGTTGTGTGATGTTTTTATTAGGTTTATAATGCTGTTTAGCATTTAAAGTCTTAATTTCAAAGCTTTAAAAATAATGTATTAGGTGTTACTTATGACAAGTTTGAAAGGGGCCTTGAACCTATCTCCCTCACTTCCCATTGACTTACATTATAAACTGGGTTTTAATTTGCAACGGTTTCGATTTACAACCATTCCTTCTGGAACCTAACCCCGGCGTAAACTGAGGGCTACCTGTATTGCAATAAGAAGCAATACATCAGGTCAAACTAGAGTCTAATAAAGATAAACACAGGCTTTTTTGTAGTGTTGAATCAAGGTTTTGGACACTTGTCTAGAAAATAATTATCTCATCTTCCTACTTTGTTTTATTTCAAAATTCATACCCCTGATTTTTTTTAATGTGTTGGTATTAACCTGCAGACAACTCTGCTTTCCACTAACAAAATGAAGAGCTAATTTTAAAATTGAGAACTGATCAGTAAATCATAGCAGTTAAACATGACTGACAAGTGAATCTGTAAGAAAGATATTTATTTTAAGTTATGTTTTCTTTTTCTGATAAAACAAAAATATAATGGTTTCCTCCCCAGTAATATGTTGCATTAGTATTGCTGTAAGATAAAATGTGTTAATATTTGCTCAGATTTAAAAACAAGAAAAACAAATCAGTGTGGCAGAACTAAAAAAACAGATGGTAGGGAGCATTGTGGGCCCCCTCACATGATATTCAATTGTATTCAATAATAATACTGCAAAAAGACATTGTATTAGATAAACAAAATAATATTTTTCATTACATTCTAAATATAGTTTCTACAATTAGCAAATTATACAAAAAATTTTACCGTAAACAATGCACATGCCCCTGTAGTTTCCTTTATGCCATTAATTTACCCAGGTGAGATCTCAGAACATTTCCATTACCAGGCATCCATTTTTATGCCAATTATATAACCAAGTGATACCTCTGATCAGATGCATGGACATGCAGCCTCCTTAAATCTCTTATATAACTAAACTAGTATGCAGATCAGAGGCATAGCCCAGCAGCCCCTTCATGGTTGTTATATAGACAAAGTAGAATGCATATCTTCTATATGTTTCCAACAGCCTCCCCTTCATTACCATTTTAACCATATTAGTTTTAATTGTATAATTTTATTGATTTAGCTATTTTAATCTTATAAAACCTAATTTCAGATAATAAAGCAAAACTATTATTTGTATCTACAGAAACTGGTGAACAAGACCAAGGATCGTACTTAGTTTTATACCCATATGAGCCTCAAAGACAAGACGAACTCAGCTTGAAGAAAGGTATTCTTCAGAATTTTAGAATAAAGTTGTTTTATATATATATTAACAGATACATAAAAGTTGGGTATGTAACAGCAGACTTTATGAGTCTTTTCCCATTGGTTAATGCCATGTAATACATCATTTTAAAATTCAAAGCCATTTGAATTGATCAGAAATATTTCTTCTATAAGATATACGACGAGTCCACGGATTCATCCTTTACTTGTGGGATATTGTCCTCCTGCTAACAGGAAGTGGCAAAGAGCACCACAGCAGAGCTGTCTATATAGCTCCTCCCTTGACTCCACCCCCCAGTCATTCTCTTTGCCTACTCTAAGTACTAGGAAGGGTAAAGTGAAAGAGGTGATACAATGTTAGTTTTTATTTTCTTCAAGCAAGAGTTTTTTTATTTTAAATGGTACCGGTGTGTACTATTTTCTCTCAGGCAGCAGATGGATGAAGACTTCTGCCTGGAGGCTGATGATCTTAGCATTTGTCACTAAGATCCAGAGCAGTTCCCACAGAATGGCTGAGGAGTACTTAAGAAACTTCAGTGTGAGGAACGTTTTTCATGCTATAAGCAGTGAGGTATGTCATTTTTTCTGGAGAGACTGTGGTATTTCAGAATTGGCTGACAGTATCCCCATGAAGGAAAGGGTAAGCAGTAATCCTAAAAGAATAGAGGGGTATTACTAAGCTTGCATAATAGGGGCTAAAAAAAATGGTTGACAGTGAGTTTGAATGTTTGTGGGCAAACATTTATTCAACTGGGAGTGCTGATAACGTTTTTGGAAGGAACGTTTTTATGCTTAAATGAGAGGGTACACTTGGCTTCTTTTTGGGCTTAGGAACCCACATGGCTAGTTTGAGACCGCTCTGGTGCAGTTTATTTGGGCTGAGAGACATCAAGTGAGATGGGCGGGGCCTATTTTCGTGCCTCCGTTGCGCAGTTGTATTTGACAGGCAAGCAGCAAGCTCCAACTCCGGTGGGCCCTTGTGAGAGTATTGGGCCAAATCAAAGCTTTAACCCTATTTTCCAGATCCCTGAGGGCAGGTAGGCACCACAGCAGGGCTGTGGCGAGGTGCAGGGGGTGTTTTTTCCGGATTTAAAAGTTTATTAATTATCCGTTTTTTCCAGTAAGGGTTAAGTGTTCCTTTCCTTGTGGGGCAAACTTAGCTGCATAGTTTGAATGCTTATATCACAAAATTAATACGATTTGATTGTTTTAAAGCAGTTTTGCAAAACGTGTATGCTTTTTTTCTCTTAAAGGCGCAGTACCGTTTTTTAAGATTGTTATTTTTTCACTAAATAAAGTGTTTTCAAGCCTGTTTGTGGTCATTACTAGCCTGTTTAACATGTCTGACATTGAGGAAAGCCAATGTTCAATGTGTTTAGAAGCCATTGTGTGTCCCTCATGCACTGAAAGGGCAATAAATTGCAAAGAACATATTTTTGCTGATAAAAGTATGTCACAGGATGATTCTCAGTCAGAAGACAATCAGGTTATGCCATCTAATTCTCCCCAAGTGTCACAACCATTAACGCCCGCACAAGTGACGCCAAGTACTAGTGCGTCTTATTCTTTCACCCTGCAAGATATGGCCGCAGTTATGTCTACTACCCTCACTGAGGTTTTATCTAAACTGCCTGGTTTGCAGGGGAAGCGCAGTAGGTCCGGTGTGAGAGTAAATGCTGAGCCCTCTGAAGCTTTATTAGCCATCTCCGATGTACCCTCACAATGTTCTGAGTTGGGGGTGAGGGAATTGCTGTCTGAGGGAGAGCTTTTTGATTCAGGAAAGATGTTCCCTCAAACAGACTCAGATATGACGGCTTTTAAATTTAAGCTAGAACACCTCCGCTTGTTGCTCAGGGAGGTTTTAGTGACTCTGGATGATTGTGACCCTATTGTAATTCCACCAGAGAAATTGTGTAAAATGGATCGATATCTAGAGGTTCCTGCTTACACTATTGTTTTTCCGGTCCCTAAGAGGATTTCGGACATTGTTACTAAGGAGTGGGATAGACCAGGTATTCCGTTCTCTCCCCCTCCTACTTTTAAGAAAATGTTTCCCATATCAGACACCATTCGGGATTCGTGGCAGGCGGTCCCTAAGGTGGAGGGAGCTATTTCTACCCTGGCTAAGCGTACAACTATACCTATTGAGGACAGTTGTTTTTTCAAAGATCCTATGGATAAAAAATTTGAGGGTCTTCTAAAGAAAATATTTATTCATAAGAGTTTTCTTCTGCAACCTATAGCGTGCATTGTTCCTGTAACTACTGCAGCTGCTTTTTGATTTGAGGCTCTAGAGGAGGCTCTTAAGGTTGATACCCCATTAGATGATATTCTGGATAGAATTAGGGCTCTCAAGCTAGCTAATTCTTTCATTACAGATGCCGCTTTTCAACTGGCTAAATTAGCGTCAAAGAATTCAGGTTTTGCCATTTTAGCGTGTAGAGCATTATGGCTTAAGTCCTGGTCTGCTGACGTGTCGTCAAAATCTAAGCTTTTAGCCATTCCTATCAAGGGTAAGACCCTATTCGGGCCTGAACTGAAAGAGATAATTTCAGACATCACTGGAGGAAAAGGCCTTGCCCTTCCTCAGGATAAGACAAATAAGATGAGGACCAAACAAAATAATTTTCGTTCCTTTTGAAACTTCAAAGTTGGACCCTCTACCTCCTCCCCTGCTGCAAAGCAGGAGGGAAATTTTGCTCAATCCAAGTCAGTCTGGCGACCTAACCAGACTTGGAATAAGGGTAAACAGGCCAAGAAGCCCGCTGCTGCCACCAAGACAGCATGAAGGGGCAGCCCCCGATCCGGAACCGGATCTAGTAGGGGCAGACTTTCTCTCTTTGCTCAGGCTTGGGCAAGAGACGTTCAGGACTTCTGGGCTTTAGAAATCGTGACCCAGGGGTATCTTCTAGACTTCAAAGATTCTCCTCCAAGGGGGAGATTTAATCTTTCTTGATTGTCTGTAAACCAGACAAAAAGAGAGGCGTTCTTATGCTGTGTAGGAGACCTATATACTATGGGAGTAATCTGCCCAGTTCCAAAAGCAGAAGAGGGGCAGGGGTTTTACTCCAATCTGTGTGTGGTTCCCAAAAAAGAGGGAACCTTCAGACCAATTTTAGATCTCAAGATCCTAAACAAATTCCTCAGAGTCCCATCCTTCAAGATGGAGACCATTCGGACTATTTTACCAATTATCCAGGAGGGTCAATATATGACCACCGTGGATTTAAAGGATGCATATCTTCACAGTTCTATCCACAAAGATCATCACCAGTTCCTCAGGTTCACCTTCCTGGACAAGCATTACCAGTTTGTGGCTCTTCCCTTCGGGTTGGCCACAGCTCCCAGAATTTTCACAAAAGTGCTAGGGTCCCTTCTGGCGGTTCTAAGGCCGCGGGGCATAGCAGTGGCGCCTTATCTGTATGATATCTTAATTCAGGCGTCAACTTACCAACTAGCCAAATACCACATGGAAATCTTGTTGGCCTTTCTCAGATCTCACGGGTGGAAGGGGAACGTAAAAAAGAGTTCACTTATCCCCCTCACAAAAGTTCCATTCCTGGGAACTCTGATAGATTCGGTAAACATCAAAAATTTTCTGACGGAGGTCAGGAAATCAAAGATTTTAACCACTTGCCAAGCTCTTCATTCCATTCCTCGGCCGTCAGTGTCTCAGTGTATGGAGGTAATTGGACTAATGGTAGCGGCAATGGACATAGTTCCGTTTGCTCACTTGCATCTCAGACCACTGCAACTATGCATGCTCAAACAGTGGAATGGGGATTATGCAAATTTATCTCCTCAGATAAATCTGGATCAAGAGACCAGAAACTCTCTTCTTTGGTGGTTGTCACAGGATCATCTGTCCCAGGGAATGTGTTTCCGCAGGCCAGCATGGGTCATAGTGACGACGGACGCCAGCCTATTGGGCTTGGGTGCAGTCTGGAATTCCCTGAAAGCACAGGGTGTGTGGACTCAGGAGGAGGCTCTCCTCCCGATAAATATTCTAGAACTGAGAGCGATATTCAACGCGCTTCAGGCGTGGCCTCAGCTGGCTTCGGCCAGATTCATAAGATTCCAGTCGGACAATATCACGACTGTAGCATATATCAATCATCAGGGGGAACAAAGAGTTCTCTAGCGATGATAGAGGTTTCCAAATTAATTTGATGGGCAGAGACTCACTCTTGCCATCTATCAGCAATCTATATCCCAGGAGTGGAGAACTGGGAAGCGGATCTTCTAAGTCGTCAGACTTTTAATCCGGGGAAGTGGGAACTCCATCACGGAGGTGTTTGCACAATTGATTCATCAATGGGGCACACCAGAATTGGATCTGATGACATCTCGTCAGAATGCCAAACTTCCTTGTTACGGGTCCAGATCAAGGGATCCTCAAGCAGTACTAATAGATGCTCTAGCAGTACCTTGGTCGTTCAACCTGGCTTATGTGTTTCCACCATTTCCTCTCCTTCCTCGCCTGATTGCAAAAATCAAACAGGAGAGAGCTTCAGTGATTTTGATAGTGCCTGCGTGGCCACGCAGGACTTGGTATGCAGACCTGGTGGACATGTCATCTCTACCACCGTGGACACTGCCACTGAGACAGGACCTTCTCATTCAAGGTCCGTTCCAGCATCCAAATCTAGTATCTCTGCGGCTGACTTCCTGGAGATTGAACGCTTGATTTTATCTAAGTGGTCATAGATACCTTGATTCAGGCTCAAAAGCCTGTCACTAGGAAAATTTATCATAAGATATGGTGTAAATATCTTTATTGGTGCGAATCCAAAGGCTACTCATGGAGTAAGATCAGGATTCCTAGGATGTTGTCCTTTCTCCAAGAAGGATTGGAGAAGGGGCTATCAACTAGTTCCCTAAAGGAACAGATATCTGCTTTATCAATTTTACTGCACAAGCGTCTGGCAGATGTTCCAGACGTTCAGTCGTTCTGTCAGGCTTTAGTTAGAATCAAGCCTGTGTTTAAACCTGTTGCTCCGCCATGGCGTTTGAATTTAGTTCTTAACGTTCTTCAAGGGGTTCCGTTTGAACCTATGCATTCCATAGATATTAAGCTTCTATCTTGGAAAGTTCTGTTTTTAGTTGCTATCTCTTTGGCTCAAAGAGTTTCTGAACTATCTGCATTGCAATGCGACTCGCCTTATCTTGTTTTCCATTCTGATAAGGTGGTTTTGCATACCAAACCTGGATTCCTTCCTAAGGTTGTTACTAATAAGAATATTAATCAGGAAATTGTTGTTCCTTCCCTGTGTCCTAATCCTTCCTCTAAGAAGGAGCGTCTGTTGCACAACTTGGACGTGGTTCGTGCTTTGAAGTTTTACTTGCAAGCGACCAAAGATTTCCGTCAAACATCTTCTCTGTTTGTTGTCTATTCTGGAAAACGTAGAGGTAAAAAAACTACGGCTACCTCTCTTTCTTTTTGGCTGAAAAGCATCATCCGTTTGGCATACGAGACTGCTGGACAGCAGCCTCCTGAAAGAATTACAGCTCACTCTACTAGAGCGGTGGCTTCCACATGGGCTTTTAAAAATGATGCTTCTGTTGAACATATTTGTAAGGCTGCGACTTGGTCTTCACTTCATACCTTTTCCAAATTTTACAAATTTGATACTTTTGCTTCTTCAGAGGCTATTTTTGGGAGAAAAGTTCTTCAAGCAGTGGTACCTTCTGTTTAGGCATCTGTCTTGTCCCTCCCGTTCATCCATGTCCTGTAGCTTTGGTATTGCATCCCACAAGTAAAGGATGAATCCGTGGACTCGTTGTATCTTATAGAAGAAAAGTAAATTTATGCTTACCCGATAAATTGATTTCTTCTATGATACGACGAGTCCACGGGCCGCCCTGTCAATTTAAGACAGATTATAATTTTTTTATTTAAAACTTAAGTCACCTCTGCACCTTTTAGTTTCTCCTTTTTCTTCCTGTACCTTCGGTCGAATGACTGGGGGGTGGAGTCAAGGGAGGAGCTATATAGACAGCTCTGCTGTGGTGCTCTTTGCCACTTCCTGTTAGCAGGAAGATAATATCCCACAAGTAAAGGATGAATCCATGGACTCGTCGTATCATAGAAGAAATCAATTTATCAGGTAAGCATAAATTTACCTTTTTTTAAAACTTCACACTGTTTAAAAAAAAAAAACTATTTTGCCCAATATTTCACAGGTTTTCAAAACATATTTTTAAAGTGGAAAATGCACATCAATGTCTTTCAACATGAATGTATGTGGGCTATTAGATTGTAATGGGATCTGCTCACTACAAACATGGACAGACCTCACTACAAAGCTGGGAACCTTGTCCACCGGGTAAATTATAAATTGCGTCTTATTTGAAGAACAAAAAGCATAAATGGAGGAGTTACTTACATAAACCCCTCTCCCCAAAAAATCAGTCTAACAAATACAGAACATTTTACCCTCATTGCAATAGTCAAAAAGCTTTCTGTTCAACTATATCTGACCATTTTGTGACTATAATAAAACTTAAAAAATAGTATTTTGTTCATTTTGCAGACCCCATGATCAAGTATGAATACCTGCATGGCTCAGACACAATAATACAGGTGTGCATATCATGCTTTTGTTCTGGCCAATGATGATTACCACAACCTTTCTCTGTTTAAACCACCTACATTTTTATTGTATTATTTTCTACAATTACAACACAATTTAATTAATCTACTTTGGAAATTCTAACCTTAATGTTTCGAATCCCACAAACGTTTTAAAACGAAGAAAAAACATATTTAATTTAAAAGTTCTATAATTACTGTCACCTGTGTCAGATTAGCAGTTTGAGTGTCTATACCAGAAACTAAATACACAGTGTTGACTATGATATGTCCCTTTAAATTGTTTCAGATAAAACTGATTTTTTTTTCACCAAGATTAATTTTAATGATTTTAAATTAAAATGGTTACTTTTATACTGTCATTTGTTTCCCATAAATTTTTTGTCCAAATTGATCATTAAGCTGCTTGTAAGCAACTTTACTCTTATGATCTCCAGCCTTGTTAGGTAGATTTTTCATGGGTGTGGTTTAAAGAAAAATCTATAGGTAGTCTATTACTTGACCATCTCACCATGTATATTTCAGCTCCCCTGTCACTTTGTCAGATATCCAAGCTAATTAATCCAAAGCCCTTACATACCTCCGGCAGACAAGAGAAGAAATGTAAACACTACACCAAAAAAATAAGCAATCACTTTTATAAAAATTATCTAAAATGATCTGTCTGCACTGCAAGATTTCTCACAAGATTTTAGAAATGCAAACTTTGTGTCATGTCACTCTAGGGAGCGTTCCCTGTATTTATGGAGGTGAAAGAGCGATAGACAGCACAATATTGTACTGCATGCCATGAGAGTTTTGTTGGATTTACATTTTATGTTTTGCGTTTTAATTTACTTTACACTTCACATTTACTTACTTAATTTCAATTTGTGTTTTAACATAGACATATATACCTCTGTATATAGGATTGTGATTTGTACAAATTCTGATTTTACTTTCAATATTTTTCTGTAACTAACAAATTAGTATCATACTTTGTATATTTATGTGCATTTTTTTTTTTTTTACAAATTTCACTATATTCTGTATTTTTGCTTTACAAAATCAGCCTTGGGCTGGAAAGGGGAGTTCCAGGATTTGTCCCTCATTATATTCTCTAAGCAATTTACACTTGTAGATCTCACTGATTCATATTGCCAGCTGTATGCAAGTGAAGTTGTACTTTAAACTAGAAGCAGATACAAGTATAAACGGTAGTAAGAACATTTCAGTTACATTTATATTTTCTTTATACTGAGAATTTATATACAGTAATTGCTAGATGCTCACCTGTTAATATCACAATCTCCTTTGAGATTCTGTATCCCATAAAGTTTCAATACCAACCTGCCTGTTAAACCTCTGGCAGTGGAGTGCTAATTTTGTGTGTGCCTATAAAGGGGCAAATTTGCCCTTATTAACGGAAGCACGTTACATAACCAGCCATTACGAGTGGCAGGTTTATGCTATCACAAGCTTGCGGTAGCACTTTGCGCTAGCATTCATTAGTTAATGGAAAAAATGTCAACCAATTTGCCCCAAAATAAAGTGTTATGTTCCTTTAAGTCTCCCCTTTTTAAAATAGATACAAAATGTTAATGATACTTTAGATGGAGTTTAGTTGATTAGTACTATTACTTTTTAATATACTGTAGATATCAAAATCAAATACCCCTGTGCTCCGCCGTCCACTTCAAAATAAAAAATTTCTGTGAGCTAAAGGTTTGAATTGTTCTCCAATCAGTGCTCTAGCTACAACAAAAGTGCCATATGGGGATAGCACTGATTAGAGAACAATTCTAATAATATTTTTTTTTCTCATAAATCCATCCTATTTCTAAGCAGTGTAGCATTAACTGTTGATAAATACCACAGATGTAAAAGCAAATTGAACTTGTCCATTTAAATTTAAAAAGGTGCTCATGGAACATTTTCTTAATTTAAATGGACATCTTCAGTTGAGAGAATGTTTAAAGAGGTTATTATCATTAACTTTAGCACAAGCTTGCAAGAGGTTCTTCTCTTCGGGAATAGTGTAAGATGTATCATCTTATTGATAGGCCTTTGTATAGATATAATGATTGCACTTGCCATGGAAAACAGATATATATATTTTTAACTGTTTACTTAAAAATTTCAACCTACCAAAATAGTTGCACTTTTTACTGTAAGTTACATTGTGTGTATCATGTTGAAATATGTTTCTTTTTTGCAGATGATCATCTTATAGTTCACCGTAAGGACGACAGCGGCTGGTGGCTGGGTACCTTAAATGGGAAAAAAGGATATTTCCCTTCTACATATGTAAAAGAACTCAACTCAGATAATTCTTCATCTCAGGCATAGAGGAAATTCAGTTGTATAATGCAATATCCACAGCATTCTTGAAACATTTTTTTTTAACAAATTGATTTTAAAGTGATATTGTACACACAGAGAAGCACACTCTCAGGAATGAATAACCAGCTCAATAACTTGTTAGCTTGTTCTATGGAGATTTACCACCTGGGTGCAGCTTCTTTTTAGCCAAGTAATGCTTTTCACAGAGTAGAACTTCCCTGTAGTATATCAGTCTGATCCTACTTATTAAAGAGATAGTAAACCCCAAAATTTTCTTTTATGATTCAGATAGAACATACAATTTTAAACAACGTTCCAATTTAATTCTATTATCAAATTTTCTTCAATTTCTTGTTATCCATTGCTGAATGGACAGCATTACACTACTGACAGGAAGCCAAAAATATCTATTTAGCCAATCACAAAAGACAAATGTGTGCAAGCACCAATTAGCAACAGCTCCCACTAGTGTATGGTATGTGCAAATTCATTTTTTAACAATGGATACTAAGAGAACGAAGCACATTTGAAAATAGAAGTGAATTTAAAACTGTCTTAAAATAACATGCTCTATCTGAATCATGCAAGTTAATTTTGACTTTCCTATCCCTTTAAGGTCAGCCCAGCACCGAAAGACCTGGCAATTCCTCTTTGAACAAGGAACATGGAACATGGAACCCCAGACAATCGTTTAGGCTTTCATTAGGCCCCGTCAGTGAGGTGCAGCCATATTCCTCTAAGCACCCTGAACAAGGAGTTTGTCTGCTTGCCCCTTTTTCCCTTAGAGAGACATAATACAAACAGAGAGAATGAACAACTAGCTCAATAACTTGAAGGACAAAAGGATCGTCTGAGGTTGACATGTTCTTTGTTTAGAGAGGGATTGCCTGGTATTTGGGGGGCTGAACTGACCTCACTAGGTGGGATCAGACTGATATACTTAGGAAAGTACTTCTCTGTGAAAAGCATCATTGGGCTAAAAAAATTTGCACCCATATGGGAAATCCCCATAGAAAAAGCGAACACGTTATTAAACTGGTGTTCGTTCCTGAGAATGCACTCATCTTACTGTATGTACATAAAGTTGTATTCAGTTTTTGTTTCATGTATGAGGGCATTTCAAAATGTATGTTTGTACTGTTTTAAATATACCATTTTTTATAGCTTTACTGAAACACACCAATTAGCATAAGTGTGAAATAACAACTAATACCTTTTATTAGTTTCAATTTAAACTTCACAGATTTTTACATCACATTTTCAGGCAAAAATAAAAAATATAAATAAATTTTTTAAGCATTACTCTTTCATAAGTACAATGTTTTCTACATTGTAAAAAATCCTATTTTTTCTTTAACTAGTAATACGTTTATAAACCTAAAGTAAAATCCTGAGATGTTATTTTATCTTTAAAAATGTTAAAGCAGGAAAATGTGTTTATCTCATGATGTTAAACATTCAGATATTTGCACAGTTTAAATCGTCCAGTGACCTTGTTCTTTACTCATTGTTTTATCAAGTAATGAATATACTGTGACTTCTAAAATTTCAAAATAGTTTAGTAAACAGTTTGAACTTCTTTGAAGTGTTTGTTTCTGTATAAAGTTTTGCTTTGCTGTAACTCTAGTGTTTCATTTTTTTCTGATTTATAATAATATTTCTTAGTGATACTGGAATTAAAGGGATACTAAACCCATTTTCTTTCTAATGACACAGTGAGTCCTTGGATCATCTAATTACTATTGGGAATATCACTCCTGCCCAGCAGGAGGTGGCAAAGAGCACCACAGCAAAGCTGTTAAATATCACCTCCCTTCCCACCAGCCCCAGTCATTCTCTTTGCCTTTGTTAGAGTAAGGAAGTGGTAAAGTTAGGTGTCTGGAAAGATTATTCAATCAAGATTTTATTATTTTATTTGCAGTACAAGTATGTGCTGTTTTTCCTCTAGGGTGTAGCCGTAGTTCATTTCACTCTCTTCAGTAGAGCAATGGTGGCTTTTAAGCAATTGGAACTTGTGGGACATAATTCTCACTGCGCCTCCCATAATGTTAAATAAAAATGCTGCCCTTATTTTTGTAAGACTATACATAATATCCAGTCTTATTATTTTTCCACAGGTCCATGTGAGGGAGTGGACCTCTCAAACCTAGTGATCTGCCTTACTGCCAGGCAGCCTTTATGAGGTAAGTGCTATTTTATATTTTTTTTCTGGGATGCAACATGAAAAAATATGGCACTTTCACTTTATTAAAACTTTAATAATAGCCCTTAACAGTTATCGGGCTTATTTTGGCAGTGGTGCAGGCACTGGGGACAAAGAGTCAGGCATTTTATTGGTGGTTTGTGTTTTTTTTTTTTTATTTACTCCCAGTGGTTTTCTTTTGTACAAATACCGACCGGGAGGTTTGTTTAATTGCGCGCAACGAGGGGCAGAGTTTTGTGACGCAATTCATATTTCTTTTTCGCGCTCTCCTCTCCACTTCCTGTATACCGGAGAGGAGAGTTTCCATTGCGGTCACAGTTGGTGTCCTTCTTATATCTAAGGGACCTTATTTCTAAGCTCAGGTTGAAAACCGGAATCGTCTTCATCTTTGGGCCCTTAGTGTACCGTGTTTTGTATCGTTAGGCAGGTAGGCGTCTCAGCAAGAGCTGCTGAGGTGTAGAGGCTGTCTGAGAGTTATAACTGTTTAAATAATTTTTTGCACAAATGTTCATTAATTTATTTCTTTGCTGTTTAAATAAAGCATTTTTAAAGGGACAGTAATGAATTTTTTCTGTGTAAAATTTATAAAAAAAAATTGAGTATTTTTATTTTTTAATTCTGTAAAGATGTATAAAAACTCTGTTTTAGATTACAGATATCCTTTATGTTTGAATGCTAACATTGAACCACCAATCCCTTTCTGTTCCCCATGTGTTGAGAGAACATTAAATTTCAGGGATAGACTTTTTGAGCCAACCTTGTCTAGGACGGATGCTGTCCAGGAATCTTCTGACAATGTTCAAGATATGCCGCAGTTTTCTCCTCAGGTGTCCCAAATATTATTGTCCACTAAAACAGTGCCCTGCACTTCCTCTCAAGCTCTGTCTTGAGTGTCCTTGCAGGACATTGCTTCCCGCATGTCTTCTGCAGTTTCGGATGCGTTGTCTCCTTTTCCCATGCTGCAGGGAAAGCGCAAGAGGAAATGTAAAGAATCAGTGAGTAAGGTTTCTGACACGGTCGTGGCTATTCCAAATTTTCCCTCCCAAAAGTCTGAGGAGGAGGATACTTTGGTAGCATCTGAGGGTGAAATCCCAGACTCAGTGTAGTTCCTTCCTCTGATGCTGAAGTTGTATCCTTCAGGTTTAAGCTGGAACACCTCCGTTTACTACTCAAGGAGGTTTTGGCTACCTTGGACGACTGTGACACTACTGTCGTTGTCAACCCTAAGAAGCCTAGTAAACTTAACAAGTATTTTGATGTTCCTTCCATGGTGCAGTGTTTTCCTGTACCAGATCGGGCTGCAGAGATTATTGCTAAGGAATGGGAGAGACCGGGTATCCCTTTTTTTCCATCCCCTATTTTTAAGATGATGTTTCCTAATGCTGACTCTATCAAGGAGTCTTGGCAGACAGTCCCCAAGGTGGAAGGGGCAATCTCCACTTTATCTAAGAGAGCTACTATTCCCATAGAGGATAGCTGTTCTTTCAAGGATCCTATGGATAAGAAGTTGGAGGGGTTACTTAAAAAGATGTATGTTCACCAGGGATTACAATGGCAACCTGGTTTGATGCGTTGTCTGATTCTGTTCAAACAGACACTCCCCTTGAAGAGATCCAGGATAGGATCAAGGCTCTTAAATTGGCCAATTCTTTTATTATGGATGCTTCCCTTCAGGTTATCAAATTGGGAGCAAACATTTCTGGTTTTGCCATACTGGCCCGCAGAGCCTTATGGTTGAAATCCTGGTCTGCGGATGTGTCGTCTAAGTCTAAGCTTTTGGCTATTCCTTACAAGGGTAAGACCTTGTTTTGGACATTACAAGAGGAAAAGGGCATTTCCTACCTCAGGATAAGAGAAATAAACAGAAGGGACGTCAGAGTAATTTTCGTTCCTTTCGAAATTTCAAGGGTAAGCCTTCCTCTCCCTCTACCAAGCAGGAACAGTCCAAGCCTTCCTGTAGGCCTAACAAGTCTTGGAACAAGGGAAAGCAATCTAAAAAGCCCGCTAGTGAATCTAAGTCAGCATGAAGGTTCTTCCCCCAATCCGGGACCGGATCTTGTGGGGGGCAGACTTTAATTCTTCACTGATGCTTGGGTTCGGGACGTTCAGGATCCCTGGGCAGTAGACATAGTGTCCCAGGGATACAAACTAGAATTCAAGTCCTTTTCTCCCAGGGGAAGGTTTCTGCTTTCAAGATTATCTGTAGACCAGATAAACAGAGAGGCGTTCTTACACTGTGTTCGGGACCTCTCCGACATGGGAGTGAAAGTTCCTGTTCCAATTCAGGAACAGGGTCTGGGTTTTTACTCCAATCTGTTTGTGGTTCCCAAAAAGGAGGGAACCTTCAAACCAATTTTAGATCTCAAAAGTCTAAACAAATTCCTCTGAGTACCGTCCTTCAAGATGGAAACTATTCGCTCCATTCTTCCCTTAGTTCAAGAGGGTCAATTTATGACAACAGTAGATTTAAAGGACACGTACCTACATGTTCCCATCCAAAGGGATCATCACAAGTTTCTGAGGTTTGCCTTTCTACACAAACACTTTCAGTTTGTGGCTCTTCCATTCGTCCTTGCTACAGCTCCAAGAATTTTTTCAAAGGTTCTGGGATCCCTGTTGGCAGTTCTTCCATTGCGGGGCATTGCTGTGGCGCCTTATCTGGATGATATTCTGGTTCAAGTCCCATCCTTTCAACAAGCAGGTTCCCACACAGAGATGCTGTTATCCTTCCTGCGCTCTCACAGATGGAAGGTGAATTTGGAAAAGATTTCCTTTATTCCAACTACAAGGGTAGTTTTCTTGGGAACCATAATAGATTCCATATTGATGAAGATATTTCTGACAGAGATCAGAAAATCGAAAATTTTCAATGCTTGCCTGACGCTTCAATCCTCTCCTCAGCCATCAGTGGCTCAATGTATGGAGGTAATTAGACATGTGCATGGCGAAAAAATTTGGTTCGGTTTGGTTCGGATCGATTCAGATTTTTTCGAATTTCGGTTCGGAGCATTTCGAATTCGGAAAAATTTGAATCAATTCGGTTCGGATTTGTTTCAGTTTCATTCAGATTCTAATAAATTCGGTTCGGATTTGTTTCGGATTCATTCGGATTCTAATAAATTCGGCTGGATTTGGTTTGATTCGGTTCGGAAATTCGGAATTTTGGTAAGTGTTAGGTGGGATTAGACTAGTATTATGTACTGTATATTAGGTGTAACCCATAGCAGAGTGATAAAAACTAATATAATGTACAATACTAGTGTAATCCATGGCCATCCGAATCTACCAAATAAATCCGAACTAATTCGGACTTATTCGGTAGATTCGGCACTATTTTAATTCGGAAATTCGGATCAATCCAAATCCCGAATTTTACGAATTTTGCCGAATTTCCGAATCGATCTGAACCGAATCGCACATGTCTAGAGGTAATCGGTCTGATGGTAGCTGCTATGGACATCATCCCGTTTGCTCGTTTCCACCTCAGACCTCTGCAGTTATGCATGCTCAGACAGTGGAACGGGGATTATTCGGATCTATCTCTGCAAATTCATCTGGATCAAATCACAAGAGATTCTCTTCCTTTGTGGTTGTCTCAGGATCATCTCTTCCAGGGAACCTGTTTTTGCAGACCCTCCTGGGTGATTGTGACAACGGACGTCAGCCTACTGGGTTGGGGAGCAGTCTGGGGCCTTCTAAGGGCTCAGGGGACATGGACTTGGAAGGATTCAGTTCTTCCCATAAACATTCTAGAGCTGAGAGCAATCTTCAATGCTCTTCTGGCCTGGCCTCAGTTAGCTTCAGCCCGGTTTATCAGATTTCAATCGGACAACAAAACCTCAGTGGCTTACAACAATCATCAGGGAGGAACTCGGAGCTCCTTGGGCATGTCAGAGGTGTCCAAGATTTTTCAGTGGGCAGAGACTCACAACTGCTGTCTATCTGCGATCCACATTCCAGGAGTGGACAATTGGGAAGCGGATTTTCTGAGCAGACAAACCTTTCACCTGGGGGAATGGGAACTTCATCCGGAAATGTTTTCCAGCTTTATTCTAAAATAGGGACAGTCGGATCTCAATCTCATGGCATCTCGTCAGAATGCCAAGCTCCTGAGGTACAGGTCGAGGTCCAGGGACCTTCAGGCGGTACTGATAGATGCTCTGGCGGTTCCTTGGAATTTCAGTCTAGCATACCTATTTCCTCTGTTCGCTTTCCTTCCTCGGGTCATTGCTCGAATCAAACAAGAGAGGGCGTCGATGATTCTCATTGCTCCAGCGTGGCCTCGCAGAATTTGGTATGCAGACTTAGTGGAGATGTCATCTCTCCCCCCTTGGAAACTTCCTCTGAGGAAAGACCTTCTACTTCAAGGGCCCTTCTTTCACCAAAATCTAGTTTCTCTGAAAAATAGAAAAGAGACAGATGCGCCACATGGCCCAATATTGTTTGTTCAACACAGTGAATATGGTCTAGTTGTGTCAGTGCAAACTCACAATTTAGGGAGCACTCCAGTTAGTGCAATAGAAGCAGTCTGGGATCAATCACAGTCACCCAGCAGACTGACCTCTTGGATAGGAAGGATTAATCTGTGGTGGAAATACAAAGAGACACAAAGGTGCCTATATGGCCTAGTACAGTTTGGAAAAATTCGAATTCGGAAAAATTTGAATCAATTCGGTTCGGATTTGTTTCAGTTTCATTCAGATTCTAATAAATTCGGTTCGGATTTGTTTCGGATTCATTCGGATTCTAATAAATTCGGCTGGATTTGGTTTGATTCGGTTCGGAAATTCGGAATTTTGGTAAGTGTTAGGTGGGATTAGACTAGTATTATGTACTGTATATTAGGTGTAACCCATAGCAGAGTGATAAAAACTAATATCATGTACAATACTAGTGTAATCCATGGCCATCCGAATCTACCAAATAAATCCGAACTAATTCGGACTTATTCGGTAGATTCGGCACTATTTTAATTCGGAAATTCGGATCAATCCAAATCCTGAATTTTACGAATTTTGCCGAATTTCCGAATCGATCTGAACCGAATCGCACATGTCTAGAGGTAATCGGTCTGATGGTAGCTGCTATGGACATCATCCCGTTTGCTCGTTTCCACCTCAGACCTCTGCAGTTATGCATGCTCAGACAGTGGAACGGGGATTATTCGGATCTATCTCTGCAAATTCATCTGGATCAAATCACAAGAGATTCTCTTCCTTTGTGGTTGTCTCAGGATCATCTCTTCCAGGGAACCTGTTTTTGCAGACCCTCCTGGGTGATTGTGACAACGGACGTCAGCCTACTGGGTTGGGGAGCAGTCTGGGGCCTTCTAAGGGCTCAGGGGACATGGACTTGGAAGGATTCAGTTCTTCCCATAAACATTCTAGAGCTGAGAGCAATCTTCAATGCTCTTCTGGCCTGGCCTCAGTTAGCTTCAGCCCGGTTTATCAGATTTCAATCGGACAACAAAACCTCAGTGGCTTACAACAATCATCAGGGAGGAACTCGGAGCTCCTTGGGCATGTCAGAGGTGTCCAAGATTTTTCAGTGGGCAGAGACTCACAACTGCTGTCTATCTGCGATCCACATTCCAGGAGTGGACAATTGGGAAGCGGATTTTCTGAGCAGACAAACCTTTCACCTGGGGGAATGGGAACTTCATCCGGAAATGTTTTCCAGCTTTATTCTAAAATAGGGACAGTCGGATCTCAATCTCATGGCATCTCGTCAGAATGCCAAGCTCCTGAGGTACAGGTCGAGGTCCAGGGACCTTCAGGCGGTACTGATAGATGCTCTGGCGGTTCCTTGGAATTTCAGTCTAGCATACCTATTTCCTCTGTTCGCTTTCCTTCCTCGGGTCATTGCTCGAATCAAACAAGAGAGGGCGTCGATGATTCTCATTGCTCCAGCGTGGCCTCGCAGAATTTGGTATGCAGACTTAGTGGAGATGTCATCTCTCCCCCCTTGGAAACTTCCTCTGAGGAAAGACCTTCTACTTCAAGGGCCCTTCTTTCACCAAAATCTAGTTTCTCTGAAAAATAGAAAAGAGACAGATGCGCCACATGGCCCAATATTGTTTGTTCAACACAGTGAATATGGTCTAGTTGTGTCAGTGCAAACTCACAATTTAGGGAGCACTCCAGTTAGTGCAATAGAAGCAGTCTGGGATCAATCACAGTCACCCAGCAGACTGACCTCTTGGATAGGAAGGATTAATCTGTGGTGGAAATACAAAGAGACACAAAGGTGCCTATATGGCCTAGTACAGTTTGGACCCAAGAAGTAGTACTGTGTATAGTTGGTAATATACTCACAATTGGTAAAGCATCTTCAGTGATGCTAATCAGGCAGGATGGGATCAATACAGTCACCCAACAGACTATGACAGGGTTCCCACAGGAGGCAATCAGCAGAAGTCCAAAAAAGGCCAAAATTGGTCCAAAAAATGCACAAGAGTAAGTGTTTTATAAAAAAGTAATAAAGTTTACTATTTAAAACAAGTAAAAACAAGCGACGCGTTTCTCAGCACACAAGCTGTTTCATCAGGCTTACAACATATAACTAAAACACTTGCTATTTATAACCAAAATATGTATCAGCTTAATTGGACACACCTGTTAGGGGGGTGGCCAAAGGCAACTCCCTTTGAATATACCCTATCAGCATTTACTATAGTGGATGACATATGTGATTCACATTAAAGGGCATAACAATGTAATAAATTGATGTTTACTTACAGTATAAGTATATTTATTTCCCCATCTTTATATTCTCATATGTATTCATCAACCTAAAACATTAGTAATCCTGTTGGGCACCACCGAACAGAGTAGTAGTGCGCGATATATATTTATATAGATTCTCTCTATTGAAAGCTAAAGAATGGATTGACAGTATATATTTGCAGCTTAAAAGATTTGTTGACTTACGTGAAGTTAGTGTTGTTATATCGAGTGTCAATGGAGAGTTGATCTACATGTTTGTATTTCCTACGGCGTTCTCTAGTTGTAACTACGCATGCGTGTGATATCATCTGTCAGTCTCTGTCTTACAGATGCGCATGCGTGTATCGCCTAAATGCCGCGGCTCTAATATAAGTGTTCGTCTAATCTATTTAAAAGATAGCCATATAACAAATATGTAGTGTGAGTGTCCTGCTGTGCTGGGATATTCAAACAAAGCACCGCTCTGCTATTTGGATGACGAACTTTGATAAGTAATAAAGTTTGATTGCCAATTCCCAATACGGTTACAGATTTTTTCTCCCTCATCGCTATCTGACAGTTTATATTCCTACTAGGGAGTGTACAATGTTCTCAAAATGAGTTTATATAGGAGTATCTGTATTATAATATAACAGTGGACAGTATGTAGACTGCTATTCTATGCTAGAACTCGTCAATGAATGATTATCTGTCAGAGGCTATTGAAATCTCCTTATTTACAAAGGGGTTGTTTCTCACGTGATTACATCCGGATAACAACCAATAGATACAGGTTGTTCTAACCTATCATCATACTGCAAATGGAGGGTGTGTAAGTATAATATCATGACCCGTATCAATGAAAGTATATTATAGTTTGTCTAGTGTCTAAAAAATAAGGGAGATGTAAGTATTATATCCATCACCAATATCATATATGATCAGTGAGATAAAATGTTGTTAAACCATCGGCCCAGTCATAATAATAACGATTCTCAATGAAAACTTTTAAAATTGCGAGTACCTATCTATGTGAGAGTGTATATAACATTACTATCATACCAATTAATGGCAGGTGTGATATTATAGTAATCTGTGAGTGACATACTGGTTAATTGTAATAACAATATAGAGAACCTATAATGATTAGAGTATAAACCCCATGTGATGTATATTGTGGCAGATGTTTACTAGAACTTAAAATCTGTATATATATAAATACATACATGTATACACACTGTGTGTGTGTAGTGCAAATTGTGACGTTATCTATGTGTGTGTGGCTATATTATAGCTAATATTATATATAATAATAAAGTATAATTTACAATAATAAAAAGTAAGCCTGATGAAACAGCTTGTGTGCTGAGAAACGCGTTGCTTGTTTTTACTTGTTTTAAATAGTAAACTTTATTACTTTTTTATAAAACACTTGCTCTTGTGCATTTTTTGGACCAATTTTGGCCTTTTTTGGACTTCTGCTGATTGCCTCCTGTGGGAACCCTGTCATAGTCTGTTGGGTGACTGTATTGATCCCATCCTGCCTGATTAGCATCACTGAAGATGCTTTACCAATTGTGAGTATATTACCAACTATACACAGTACTACTTCTTGGGTCCAAACTGTACTAGGCCATATAGGCACCTTTGTGTCTCTTTGTATTTCCACCACAGATTAATCCTTCCTATCCAAGAGGTCGGTCTGCTGGGTGACTGTGATTGATCCCAGACTGCTTCTATTGCACTAACTGGAGTGCTCCCTAAATTGTGAGTTTGCACTGACACAACTAGACCATATTCACTGTGTTGAACAAACAATATCGGGCCATGTGGCGCATCTGTCTCTTTTCTATTTTGTAGATTATCTCTATGGGATCCTGGCCAGGTTCTCTACAGATTGCTGCCTAAGATTACCCTCAATTCACTCCTCAGAGACTCTTTATTTGTATGATTGGAATTATTGGAGTACCACTAACTGTCTATGCACTGTTTGTGATATATTTTATAATTTATGATTTATAATTTCTGTTAAACAGATCTGATATTTATTTTAACACCATACTAGGTTTGATACACTTGTATTTTCTTAGGGCGCCCCCTATCTTATAGGAATAGTTTCTCTGAAGCTGACTGCTTGGAGATTGAACGCTTAATTTTATCTAAGCGCAGTTTTTCAGAGTCGGTCATTGAGACCATGATTTTGGCTTGTAAGCCTGTTACCCGGAAGATTTACTATAGATATGGTGTAAATATCTGTATTGGTGTGAATCCAGAGGCTACTCTTGGAATAGAATTCGGATTCCTAGAATTTTATCTTTTCTCCAAAAGGTTTGGAAAAGGGTTTATCGGCAAGTTCTTTGAAGGGTCAAATATCTGCCTTGTCTATTGTGTTACATAAATGTCTGGCAGATGTACCAGATGTACAATCGTTCTGTCAGGCCTTGGTCAGAATTAGGCCTGTGTTTAAACCAGTTACTCCTCCCTGGAGTCTTAACCTTGTTCTTAAAGTTCTTCAGCAGGCTCCGTTTGAGCCTATGCATTCTTTAGATATTAAGTTGATATCTTGGAAGGTCTTCTTTCTTGTTGCTATTTCTTCTGCTCGTAGAGTTTCAGAACTCTCGGCATTACAGTATGAGTCTCCTTACCTTATTTTTCATTTGGATAAGGTAGTTTTACGTACTAAGTTAGGTTTTCTTCCTAAAGTAGTTTCAGATCGGAACATTAATCAGGAGATTGTTGTTCCTTATTTATGTTCTAACCCTTCTTCTCATAAGGAACGTCTTCTGCACAACCTAGACGTGGTGCATGCTTTGAAATTCTATTTACAGGCAACTTTCGTTAGTCTTCTGCTCTGTTTGTAGTTTTCTCGGGGAAACGTAAGGGGCAGAAAGCTACGGCTACTTCTCTTTCTTTGTAGCTGAGGAGTATAATTTGCTTGGCCTATGAAACTGCTGGACAGCAGCCTCCTGAGAAAATCACGGCTCATTCTACGAGGGCTGTTTCCTCTTCCTGGACATTCAAAAATGAAGCTTCTGTGGAACAGATTTGCAAGGCTGCAACTTGGTCCTCTCTAAACACTTTTTCCAAATTCTATAAATTTGATACTTTTGCCTCGGCTGAGGCTTCTTTTGGGAGAAAGGTTCTTCAAGCAGTGGTGCCTTCTTTTTAGGTTCCCTGTTGTCTGAGCCCTGTCTGAGCCCTTTGGGAGAAAGGTTCTTCAAGCAGTGGAACCTTCTGTTTAGGTTCCCTGTTGTCTGAGGACACAGATGATAAGGGAGAGTTGTCCCTCCCTTATCATCTGTGTCCTCTAGCTTGGGTATTGATTCCCAATAGTAATTAGATGATCTGTGGACTCACTGTGTCATTAGAAAAAAAACAAAATTTATGTTTACCTGATAAATTTATTTATTTCTTGACATGGTGAGTCCACGGCCCGCCCTGTTTTGAAGACGGGGTTTTGTTGTTATTTTATAAACCTCAGGCATCTCTGCACCTTGTTGCTTCCTTTCTCTTCTTTACTTTGGTCGAATGGCTGGGGTTGGGGGTAAGAGAGGTGATATTTAACAGCTTTGCTGTGGTGCTCTTTGCCGCCTCCTGCTGGGCAGGAGTGATATTTCCAATAGTAATTAGATGATCCGTGGACTCACCGTGTCAAGAAAGAAAAAATATTTATCAGGTAAGCATACATTTTGATTTTTTTCTTTTATGATTCAGATAGAGCATGCAGTTTTAAGCAACTTTCTAATTTAATCCTATTATAATTTTTTTTTTCTCTTTATTTGAAAAAGCGCTTGCAGATTGGTGGTTATATTTAGCGACCATTCAGGAAGCACTACCCAGGTTCTGAACCTGAAATGGGCTGGCTCCTAAGTTTTTATTCCTGCTTTTCAAATAAAGATACCAAGAGAACAAAGAAAAATGTATAGTAGGAGTAAATTAGAAAGTTGTTTAAAATTGCATGCTCTATCTTACTCATGAAAGAAAAATGTGGGTTTAGTATCCATTTAAAGGGAGATTTGACAGCTCAAAATTGCTCTGGTTGCTTATACCAGTATACAAACTAATTACTTGTTAGCCCACAGGTAGACTTCTTTTCACTTTTTGCGATGAGATTTTTTTTTAGTGAAACAATTAGGCAGTTACACTAAAGCACCAGCTCAATTGCAATATGTTGTTTAACTAGAGAATAAAGCTATTTTAAAGTTGTATAATATATTGTAGCAGTTGAACATTGCGTTGCAAATTAGGTGAAGAGGGAAAAAATGTATTTAAAATGTCTCAGTCTAATAATAAATCAAAATACATAAAAAAAGGTAAATGTAGTAATAAAAAAGTTGCATTACCCATATGACAGGGCTCAGTCACATAGGATAGTGGAAACATTTAGTACTATACAGAAACTGTATAGCTACATTCTATCTCTAATAGATTTCCCCTTGCCAACTTCAGGGGAAATTGGAGGTTAACTTCATATAAATTCTAGATAATAAAAAACAACATCAGGGGAGAATGTTCAAGCAACGAACAAGCATGACTACAAAACCTGGAGCTCCAACAACTAAAACATCAATCCGTTAATTATCTATAAACGACCACAGCATCAACAGGTGCCAATCTTCCCTCTAGATCCCCTGCTACAAGTGGAACATTTAAATTTAATTTCTGCAGCATATACGATCTATACCTCCTTATTCACACCGTTGATGCCTTAGGCAGTGGCCATATCATCAGTTACCAACACCACCCAGATACTACTTTAAGAGAGAACCTGCCTATCAACCCACCAACTAACCTTCCAGCTTTAAAGATCAAGGAGAGCTGAAATACTCTTTCACCTACTCTAGTAAAATGGAGATAGCTCTGCTTGTTGACCGATGGGAGACACGGGCGCTGCAGGTGTTCTATCGAGAACTCCAATTCATCAAAGCCTCCAATCTAATGTCACTTCCAGTGATTCCATACATCTGATTGGTTCAAGTCTCAGTGAGTGACAAGATTCACAACTAATCAGATGGGCACTGTAATCGCCTATCTTCACTATCTATTTTGCCTCCACGTGGGGGGTTCAAGGGGGGCAAAGACCCCCTTGTAAACCTCATCCCTAAAGCTTTACTTGGGGTGTATGCCAGAGGATCAGTGGTGGGCCCCCCAAGACAGGCAAAACAGATAGTGAAAATAAAAGAGTCACTGGAAGTGACATCAGATTGGAGTTTTCGAGGAATTTGAGTTCTCGACAGAGCACAGCTTCTTGACGATCATTTTCAGCACCTTAAACAGGAAATCCTAGAAAGCTTCCTCCCCTTGCTCGACATTCTTGACCAGCCGTTGATTTTGCAAGATGATCGCTACAGACACCACTGGTCGGAGTGTCCACTTAAAATATTACTGGAGAGGAGAATCGCAGCCTCCTGACAATAGCAGCATGCCACATCTTCGCTGTCCCACAGTGTTCACATTAAACTGTGTGGATGGGGTGAGTTGAACCTTTGGGCCTGCTCCCACAGCCTGGACAGTTATCACTATTGGAAACTCACCTGTGGGTCACAGAGGGCACTCATATGTGCTAACAAGCCCTCTAGCTTTCTATAAAGCTTTACCCCTTGCATCTTTGGAGCTTCAAAGCCTATCTCCTCAACCTTGCTCCCCCTTATATGATCGAGCTGTCAGCTATATAAAACTCTTACCAGTAGAAGCACACCTTGCACTTGAGATATCCTGCGATATGATACTGAAAACTGGTGTTGGATAAACTTGAGGTCTACAAGGGCCATACAGAGGCGTATCACCTAACCTCAGGGACTGCCACGCACCTTTCGACCTACGGTTTTTCAACATCAGCACCTATTCTCCAGCCAGTAATGACTTACACTCATTCCTAGATACTGAATCTAATTACACTGAACTGTCTTTTATACTGAGCCTAAATGCAATAGAGATAGAATGTTAAACAATATTAGTCATAATAATGTGTTTTCCTTTGTGTGCTTTTTTTTTATTTTAAGCTCTTAAGTTTAGCTATTGACTTATATATACATTCACCTAGATTACGAGTTTTGCGTTAGCCTTAAAAAGCAGCGTTGGCCGGTCCTAACGCTGCTTTTTAACGCCCGCTGATATTACGAGTTTTGAAGGTACAGGTGTACCGCTCACTTTTTTGGCCAGACTCGGAAATACCGCAAATCCACTTACGTCAATTGCGTATCCTATATTTTCAATGGGACTTGCAGAGCGCCGGTATTACGAGTCTTACAAAAAGTGAGCGGTAGACCCTCTCCTGTCAAGCCTGGTACCGCATTTTAAAGTCAGTAGTTAAGAGTTTTACTCTACAATGCCGTAGCATAAAACTCTTAACTAAAGTGCTAAAAAGTACACTAACACCCATAAACTACCTATTAACCCCTAAACCGAGCCCCCCCCCCACATCGCAAACACTAAAATAAATGTTTTAACCCCTAATCTGCCAAACCGGACATCACCACCAATGTAATAAATATATTAACCCCTAAACCGCTGCACTTCCGCATCACAAACATTAGTTAAATATTATTAACCCCTAATCTGCCGTCCCTAACATCGCCGACACCTACCTACATTTATTAACCCCTAATCTGCCGCCCCCAACGTCGCCGCCACTATATTAAAGTTATTAACCCCTAAATCTAAGACTAACCCTAACCCTAACACCCCCTAACTTAAATATAATTTAAATAAATCTAAATAAAATTGCTATCATTAACTAAATTATTCCTATTTAAAACTAAATACTTACCTGTAAAATAATCCCTAAGCTAGCTACAATATAACTAATAGTTACATTGTAGCTAGCTTAAGGTTTATTTTTATTTTACAGGCAACTTTGTATTTATTTTTACTAGGTACAATAGTTATTAAATAGTTATTAACTATTTAATAACTACCTAGCTAAAATAAAGACAAATTTACCTGTAAAATAAAACCTAACCTAAGTTACAATTACACCTAACACTACACTACAATTAAATTAATTACCTAAATTAAATACAATTAATTACAATTAAATAAAATTATCTAAAGTACCAAAAAAAAACATTAAATTACAGAAAATAATAAAGAAATTACAAGATTTTTAAACTAATAAAAATCTACCCTACACGAAATTACAAATAGCCCTTAAGCCCTTAGGGCCTTTTGCGGAGCATTGCCCCAAAGTAATCAGCTCTTTTACCTGAAAAAAAAATTACAATTCCCCCCCCAACATTAACCCACCACCCACACAACCAAACCTACTCTAAAACCCACCCAATCCCCCCTTAAAAAAACCTAACACTAACCCCCTGAAGATCACCTTACCGGGAGACGTCTTCACCCAACCGGGCCGAAGTCCTCAACTTAGCCAGGAGAAGTCATCCAAGCCGGGCGCAGTGGTCATCCAGACTGGCAGAAGCCTTCATGCAGAAGGCATCTTCTATCTTCATCCATCCGGCGTGGAGCGGGTCCATCTTCAAGACATCCGTCGCGGAGCATCCTCTTCAAACGACAGCTAAACACAGAATGAAGGTTCCTTTAAATGATGTCATCCAAGATGGCGTCCCTTCAATTCCAATTGGCTGATAGAATTCTATCAGCCAATTGGAATTAAGGTAGAAAAAATCCTATTGGCTGATGCAATCAGCCAATAGGATTGAAGTTCAATCCTATTGGCTGATCCAATAGGATTGAGCTGGCATTCTATTGGCGGTTCCAATCAGCCAATAGAATGCCAGTTCAATCCTATTGGCTGATTGCATCAGTCAAAATGATTTTTTCTACCTTAAAGGGACATGAAACCCACATTTTTTCTTTCATGATTTAGAAAGAGAATGCAATTTTAAACCTCTTTCTAATTTACTTCTATTATCTAATTTGTTTTTTTCTCTTGATATTCTTTGCTGAAAAGCATATCTAGATATGCTCAGTAGCTGCTGATTGGTTGCTGCACATAGAAGCCTTGTTTGATTGGCTCACCCATGTGCATTGCTTTTTCTTCAACTAAGGATATCTAAAAAATGAAGCAAAATAAATAATAGAAGTAAAATGTAATGTTGTTTAAATTTGAATTCTCTATCTGAATCATGAAAGAAAGATTTTGGGTTTAGTGGCCCTTTAATTCCGATTGGCTGATAGAATTCTATCAGCCAATCGCAATTGTAGGGATGCCATCTTGGATGACGTCATTTAAAGGAACCTTCATTCTGTGTTTAGCCGTCGGAAGAAGAGGATGCTCCACGTCGGATGTCTTGAAGATGGACCCACTCCGACCCGGATGGATGAAGATAGAAGATGCGGTCTGGATGAAGACTTCTGCCCATCTGGAGGACCACCTTGCCCGGCTTGGATGAAGACTTCTCCCGGCTTCGTTGAGGACTTCGGCCCGGTTGGGTGAAGACGTCTCTCGGTAAGGTGATCTTCAGGGGGTTAGTGTTAGGTTTTTTTAAGGGGGGATTGGGTGGGTTTTAGAGTAGGGTTGGTTGTGTGGTTGGTGGGTTTTAATGTTGGGGGGGAATTGTAATTTTTTTTTTGGTAAAAGAGCTGATTACTTTGGGGCAATGCCCCGCAAAAGGCCCTTTTAAGGGCTATTTGTAATTTAGTGTAGGGTAGGGCTTTTTTTATTTGGGGGGGGGGGGGGGCTTTTTTATTTTATTAGGGGGATCAGATTAGGTGTAATTAGTTTAACAATCTTGTAATTTCTTTATTATTTTCTGTAATTTAGTGTTTGTTTTTTTTGTACTTTAGATAATTTTATTTAATTGTAATTAATTGTTTTTAATTTAGGTAATTAATTTAATTGTAGTGTAGTGTTAGGTGTAATTGTAACTTAGGTTAGGTTTTATTTTACAGGTAAATTTGTCTTTATTTTAACTAGGAAGTTATTAAATAGTTAATAACTATTTAATAACTATTGTACCTAGTTAAAATAAATACAAAATTGCCTGTAAAATAAAAATAAACCCTAAGCTAGCTACAATGTAACTATTAAATATATTGTAGCTAGCTTAGGGTTTATTTTATAGGTAAGTATTTAGTTTTAAATAGGAATTATTTAGTTAATTGTAGGTATTTTATTTAGATTTATTTAAATTATATTTAAGTTAGGGGGGGTTAGGGTTAGACTTAGGTTTAGGGGTTAATATGTTTATTATAGTGGTGGTGTGGTTGGGGGCGGCAGATTAGGGGTTAATAAATGTAGTTAGGTTGCGGCGACATTGGGGGCGGCAGATTAGGGGTTAATAAATATAATGTAGGTGTCGGCGATGTTGGGGGCAGCATATTAGGGGTTCATAAGTATAATGTAGGTGGCGGCGGTGTCCGAAGCAGCAGATTAGGAAATAATAATATAATGTAGGTGTCGGCGAGTGGCAGATTAGGGGTTAATAAGTGTAATATTAGGGGTGTTTAGACTCGGGGTTCATGTTAGGGTGTTAGGTGTAGACATAAATGTATTTTCCCCATAGGAATCAATGGGGCTGCGTTAGGAGCTTTACGCTGCTTTTTTGCAGGTGTTAGGTTTTTTTTTCAGCCGGCTCTCCCCCATTGATTCCTATGGGGAAATTGTGCACGAGCACGTTTAGCCAGCTCACCGCTAACGTAAGCAGCCCTGGTATTGAGGTGAGATGTGGAGCTAAATTTTGCTCTACGCTCACTTTTTTGCGGTTAATGCCGGGTTTGTAAAAACCTGTAATACCAACGCTGTCTGCAAGTGAGCGGTGAGCATAAACTGCTCGTTAGCACCACACCCCTGTTAACGCAAAACTCGTAATCTAGGCGATTGTTTCTCAGTAACTAACTGTATAGGATGTACAATTGTTCAACATCTATTGACACATATAGGATCCCCTCCTTAGTAGATGTAGTCACTAACTGCTTCTCTGATGTTGAAGCACTTGTATTAAGGGTTTACCCATGACTATTATATTCCTGCTCTGTCAACGGCCGAGACAAATTTACACATCCAGATTGTGGGGTTACCTTGATGAAAGTTTGTCAGTATTCTTAATGATGTCTGCTAGTCAAGTTATATACTAATTTTATTGCAAATAAAATGCAGACACCTCTGTGGTGACTACTCAGCACTGCAGCTAGTAGAAAACAGAACGCTAATACTACACAGTCTTCCCCCTCCTACAGTAGCTTAAATCATTCTTAGCATCACACAATGTATGATCTTTCTCCATCTAAAAATGGAATAATAATAAATGTCACTCTTAGTTCCTCTTCCATTTGTAGTGATACTGTACCTAGAATTCACTGTTTATTAAACAGTCAGATAAAAAGGTTGATAATACATATAATTAAAACTTCGAAAGCTCTAGAAGGGGTACCCAGAGGAAACGGTTATCCTCAGTCCTTGTTTTAGGCTCACACTGGAAGGTGATTTGGTCTCATTTATATTATTTAGAACAGTTATGATCATATGTTTTTTTTATTATTACTAGCACATTGTGAGTTTTCAAGTTATGGTTCTCTAGCATTAAATTAACTCCTTTCACACTAACCATAGTTATTTAGGGCCAAGTTAGAACGGCTTTTGCTCGTTGTCTTATCATACTAAACTTATATACAGCACGAAAGTGAACTTTTTTTCTGCTCAATTATCTTAGAAAATAAGGTTTAATAATAGTGGGTCGCATTCTTTCAGGCAATGGTTTGTATCTTTTGAATGTTGTTGATGCTGGCCTTGGTCTGCTCTCTACTGTAATAATATGTTATCTATCTTATTATGCTATGTTATGTATGCTTACTCCTCAATGAAAAAACTTTACAAATAAAAAAAAAACAACAACATCAGTTTGGGTAATTTGTTATTTGACTAGGAGTCCTATTGTATTTTATCCTAGAAGAGGCAGTTATATATGCTCAGCTTTGTTTAATATTAAAATGCTAGTTATTCATACTCAGTATATTTAAACGTTTTAAAACAGGTTTAGGTAATGATATTTCCATTTTCGTATCTAAGCTACAATGGGTCCAACAGTGGCAATTTCTGCTATAATTCCTAATGGCCCCTATATTTCATAACTTCAGCCTAGATGGTTCAAGAGTGCAATTTTTTTTTTTTTTTAAAGTGCTAAGCTTTGTTTTATTTATTTTTATTATAGTCTGTGTTCTTCTAAATTTATGTAAAATGTAATTTTACTGTGTGTTCTTGGAGACATAATCCTCTAAATTGCAATTGTTTTGATATAGTAAACCTCAATAAAAAATAAAAAAGCACAAACACACACGTATATATATATATATATATATATATACCTGTGTGTGTGTATTTATATATATATATATATATATATATATATATATATATACCACAGTCCAATGATTGCACTCTCTGGATTTAACTCACAGCAAACTTTATTGTGAACGTTTTTGGAGCATTCACTCCTTCCTCAGACAATCAAAAAGTGAACAAAACAGTGTTTAAATGGAAATACAGGATCCTCCCATATCCCCTGCAACCAATCACAAACTCTTAACACAAATCTACAGTATTGCATATAGGTGATATTACATATAGGTGATAGTATCCACACAGTAATAAGTGTATCAAAACATGTCAATCATTTCAGGATATGAAATTCATATCAGCAGTGCAAATCATAATCATAATCCTCATGAACTATACAGTGCATGTATCTAGTAACAAATTATACCCTAAATCCAAGTAAACACCTACATCCAGGAGACAGATCATCATAACCGTACCCATCATACATGTTATAATAACACAACAACCTGTACGGCTCAAAGTATCCATGACGATTTATATAAGGAAAGCATAGAGGACATAAGGAAATATATTACCCACCTTGTGTATAAGCATGCTATGTAAACAGGATCCGTATTGTGCTTCTAAATCGCCATCATGGACACCATACAGACAAACATTCCCCACATGGTGTTAAGAGCCATGCTGTGTAAGGGGGAGGCGTGCATCCATACATCATAGCATGTCAGTGGCCAATAGTACTTTCATTAGACTAGGACACGCCCCTTTATCATAACTCTAGAGCTACACTGCAAGTAAGGTGTCCGAGGAGCAAATAAAATAACATCCACAGTTTACCAAGACCTGCAATATTGCCACAATAAATCACAACAAAGGACATGGCTCATAGCGTCCCTAACACCACCAAGAGTAGACTAATGCCAACTAAGATGCCACACTATGGAATGCTGCATGTCCACCCTCACATAGCTCCAGCAGTGTAGATATGAAAAGTCAATACAACCAGAGGAGGTATATGTTATATGAGAATCCCTACCTCTTCACTAGCTCAATTTTAAGAGCTAAACTATAAAATGCCATAGTGGGTACTATATATAGCCTCCCATAATATGCACAAAGTCATCCCCTCTCCAACTCCATAAGCATAAAAATCAGGGAATAGTAACAATATGGAAGACAGAATATCTAGTACCTATTCTTCACTAACTCATAAGTATGTGTCCCTATACCATCAGGGGAGGGACATTAACAGTCAAAGGTACAGTAAACCTAACTCTACCCCTATAACTTACTACCATTGCTAAGATGTAGATCCTACCAATACATATGCAAAGCTCACCGCCCCATGTCATCACGGAGTATGGTAGTATACTTTCCACAACTTCTGTGTATATAGACAACAGGTGTAAAACATCCCATTGTTAAGCCATATGTATTGAATAAATAAGTAAGTTAAGCTCATCGCCCCATGTCATCAAGGAGTATGGTAGTGTACTTTTCACAACTTCTGTATTTAAAGATAACAGTGCCAGTCTATGCTCGTGTTCAAGCCTCCTGGGTGTACAGTCCCCAAGGTATATATCCAGCATGTCTCCAGCTGCAAGAGTTTCTTCTTTCTTCTTCCTATCACCACCCCATTTTAAGGGAGGTACATAATCTATTAGAATAAAATGTAGATCCATCACTGTATGATTCATCTCAAGGAAGTGCCGCGCCACAGGTTGTACATCATGTATAGGCTGTACATTGATGATGTCTTTCTTATTTGGAGAGGTGATGAGGAGAGTCTGATGTCTTGGTTTGAATTTTTGAATGGACTGACAACACCTGTGAAGTTTAAAATGGTACATGATAAAAGTCAAGTGGATTTCCTAGATCTAAGAATCTTTAAGGAGGGGATCAAACTAGAAACCACGATGTACCATAAACCCACAGACAGGAACTCGCTGTTGTTAGCAAATAGTTGCCACCCACCATCCCTTATTAAAGCATTACCAAAATCACAGATGTATAGAGTTGTGAGGAATAATTCCAAACAGGAGATCACAACTGTACAGCTTCAGGAAATGCCAAAGAAGTTCTCACAAAGTGGCTACACCTATGATACCATCAAAATGGTGCAGAGAGCAGCTAATGAGTGCAATAGGAAGGATCTCCTGGGAGATCAATGCAAGGCAACCTGCAAGACACGGATGACATTTGTCACCACGTATACCCCTGTGGTTGATGTACTGGCTAAATCAGTTAGGGAGCATTGGAGCTTATTGACAACAGATGCAACACTACCTTTTCAGACAATGGAACCCCCTAGGATGGGTTTCAAGAGAGGTCGATGCTCACAGATCCTACACGTACATATCTCAAGGATACATGGTTAAAGACCCCAAAATTGGGTTGTTTTAAATGTATCAGCTGCACTACTTGTAATTCAATGATTCAGGGTAGTTCCTTCCACCATCCACATTTAAACCAGAGATACAAGATTAAGAGTCATCTTACCTGCTCCACTAAATATGTGGTCTATTTACTCAATTGTATTTGTGGTAAATATTATGTAGGCAAAACGGACGATGATATTAAGAAAAGAATGGCTAATCATCGGAGTGCAATCAGAAAAGCTTTGAAGACAAGAGAGACGGACCAACCTGTGGCGCGGCACTTCCTTGAGATGAATCATACAGTGATGGATCTACGTTTTATTCTAATAGATCATGTACCTACCATACTCCGTGATGACATGGGGTGGTGAGCTTAGCATATGTATATTGGTAGGATCTACATCTTAGCAATGGTAGTAAGTTATAGGGGTAGAGTTAGGATTACTGTATCTTTGACTGTTAATGTCCTTTCCCTGATGGTATAGGGACACATACTTATGAGTTAGTGAAGAATAGGTACTAGATATTCTTTCTTCTGTATTGTTACTATTCCCTGATTTTTATGCTTATGGAGTTGGAGAGGGTATGAACCTGATGTATGATGCACTTCCGAACATTGTGATATACAGGCAGAATGGTTTTTATCTGTGTAAATGAGATGATCTTATAGCCGCTCTGGGGTTGGTCTGATTGTGTATCCTTTGCTCCAACTGTTTGGGCATCATTTATCCAGCTGGGAGTTCAGTTAGCATAAGCCATGCCTACCATAGCATTATATTGGGTATTTGTTCAGTGATAGTGTCTATGTGATATAGCCATGGATGTGTATACGCCACTGTCTATAAAAGTTTTGCCACTTGGATAGGTATATGTATTGGGCTTCTCTGTTTGAGTGGCATGGTTTGTGGAATGTGGTGTGGACAACTCTAGTGACTGTGCGCATTATGGGAGGCTATATATAGTACCCACTATGGCATTTTATAGTTTAGCTCTTAAAATTGAGCTAGTGAAGAGGTAGAGATTCTCATATAACATATACCTCCTCAGGTTGTATTGACTTTTCATATCAACACTGCGGGAGCTATGTGAGGGTGGACATGCTGCATTCCATATTGTGGCATCTTAGTTGACATTAGTCTACCCTTGGTGGTGTTAGGGGCGCTATGAGCCATGTCCTTTGTTGTGATTTATTGTGACAATATTGCAGGTCTTGGTAAACTGTGGATGTTATTTTATTTGCTCTTCGGACCCCTTACTTGCAGTGTAGCTCCGGAGTTATGATAAAGGGGCGTGTCCTAGTCTAATGCAAGTACTATTGGTCACTGACATGCTATGATGTATGGATGCACACCTCCCCCTTACGCAGCGTGGCTCTGAACACCATGTGGGGAAGGTTTGTCTGTTTGGTGTCCATGATGGCGATTTAGAAGCACAATACGGATCCTTTTTACAGAGCATGCTTATACACAAGGTGGGTCTTTGTATATTTCCTTATGTCCTCTATGCTTTCCTTATATAAATAATCATGGATACTTTGAGCCATACAGGTTGTTGTGTTATTATAACATTTATGATGGGTACGGTTATGATGATCTGTCTCCTGGATGTAGGTGTTTACTTGGATTTAGGGTATAATTCGTCACTAGATACATGCACTGTATAGTTCATGAAGATTATGATTATGATTTGCACTGCTGATATGAATTTCATATCCTGAAATAATTGACATGTTTTGATACACTTATTACTGTGTGGATACTATCACCTATATGTAATATCACCTATATGCAATACTGTTGATTTGTGTTAGGAGTTTTTGATTGGTTGCAGGGGATATGGGAGGATCCTGTATTTCCATTTAAGCACTGTTTTGTTCACTTTTTGATTGTCTGAGGAAGGAGTGAATGCTCAGAAAACATTCACAATAAAGTGTGCTGTGAGTTAAATCCAGAGAGTGCAATCATTGGACTGTAGTTTTTAGAATTTGTTGCACCCTGGTCCTTATTCCAAGAGCGAGTGGGAGTGCGCCTTTCATCTTTGTTTGATTTAAATATATATATATATATATATATATATATATACAGTACTGTGGAAAAGTCATTCGATTTGTTGTTTTAGCAAAGTTTAATGACCATCCATATTTATTTTTCAGTCTCTTTATTAACATACAAATAGAATAATACAGGATATGTACACAAAATTTTTAAAAACTAAATTTTCTGAACAAAATGGTTTCTTCAGCCAAAAATCAGTATTTAGTGTGACCTCCCTTGGCACTAAGTGCATCTTGAACTCTTTTGGGGAAACTGTACTGAAGTTTTCTGAAGTAATCTTCTGGTATATTATACCAGGCTTCTTTCAGCACTTCCCAGAGTTCTTCTTTAGATTTAGGTTGTCTTTTATTTATTTCTCTGTCTAGGTGATCCCATACTGCCTTTATGATATTCAAGCCTGGACTCTGTGGAAGCCAGTGCATGACTATCAGTGTTTTATCAGCTGTTTTTCTCTCCAAATTTGATTTTACTGCTTAGAATCGTTATCATGCTTAAAAATAAAACCATTCCCAGTCAAGCACTTTCCAAAAGGAATGGCATGATGAATTAAAACCTTTCTGTAATTTTTTGCATTCATGATCCCATCAATTCAGACAATATCGCCAACAGCTTGAATACCACATCTTGAGTTCCAGTTTGTTTGCTGATTTCCCTATGAGAGTGGCCTTGTGAATGCAAAAGTAAGATTTTATGTCTGTCAAATTCTATGATCTTTGGCATTTTGAATGGAATGATGTAATTGAAAGTTGGTCTTATTAGCAAGCTTCCAATTAATTCAACTTATACCACATGTGGAGCTGTTTGTAATGGCAAAAATTAGCTGTAGTCGGTTGTGCTAGAGCAATATCAGCCACGCTAACCCTTCTGTGGTCAATGGAAGTTATGTGCTAATGTTAGTGGAGCCCTGCGATATTGCTTATCACGTCCTGCGCTATCATTAGGTTCAACTTGTAATCTGGCCCTACATCTGGTCAACGATTTGAATAATTGCAGTTTCTTTCTACTCTCCCTACATCTTATGATTGTGGTTATCTATCGTCTTGTAGATAAAGGTATATTTGATTCTTACCTGGATTGTTTTAGATTCTTCATTTCCATTTCATCAGGCCTGATGAATAGGCCCGTGTGTGGCCAAGAAATACATTGCATTAAAGGACTTTTTAAACGTATTCTTAATTGTGCATTGTTTGTAAGCCTATTTTATTTTGCTGACACATGAGTGGTGTGGTTGTTGAGCCCCATTTTTTGCACATTGCGGCTTTGTGGAGTTTGGGTTATGCGCCGTCTTCTTGACTGGATCCAGTGAAAGCTGACCTCACACACTCTGGTTCAAAGATCATTAGAGGAACTGGAGACCAAGTCGCAACTACATGACAGCAGTGAGCTAACCACTGCGGGTGTCTGCATGCTCTACTAGCACCTCTTTCACTCAAGGTGCATCTTCAAACTTTGAGTGAGATTTCTTTTATCACATTGAGTGGTGTCTTTAACATGGTTACACTATGAGGCATGCCTTGTTTTCTTTCTCATCTTTAGACTGACTTCTACACCAGTGATCAAAAGTGGATCTGCCTCAGTCACACACAAATCCCTGCCAGAGTTATTTGGACTCATTTGGTTCTATCACATAGTGTTGTATCCCATTATCATGTGGTTTGTCTTATAGAATTTTGTCATTTTTTTATGGTATATTTATTGCATCATTCAGCTAGTTACATTTCTTACAATAGAAAAATATTTTTAAATACAGCTTGTGCGCCCCTAGCGATATTGATTTGAGATATCCATTTTTATTACTATAAATAATCATAGATATATGTAGGTATAAATATATATTTGTGCAAAAAAATCAGACATATGTATAGAAATATGTATTTATGAATAATTATCATATATTTTTCTATGTGAAGAACATTGGAATGTGAAATATTCATATTTTCATGTTGGTTATCGCACATTAGAATATGGGATTTGGTTTTGCGCACGATTAGGGTTATCAAGCGCGCAATATTGTAAGTTCAACTTTTTATGCGCGTCTGGTTAGCGCATGAGCGAAAACAGTTTACTTTCAACTTCTATTACGAGTGCAACCCGACGCACGCAAAAAGCTTACTTCTAGCACAGTTAACGCTTGAGCGGCAGCATTAAATAACGCTCCACTTATAATCTGTCTTAATATGAGCACAAGAAAAAGATCACTACTGATTTAACTAATAAGTTTATAATTATTATACTTTCATTTAACACTGGGACAATCTTTTAATTGAATATTTGTGATATTGTCCTTCATGTGAATATCCTCTTCACACACCATTTGCATATACACTTTAAGACTATTGAGACATTATCTATTTCAATTAAAAGGTGGCATCCTAGCGACCATGTGACTTGTGTTTTAATAATTATTACCTGATATTATATTTGTATGATTCTGCTAGTGCTAGGGCCTTTGAAGGAGGACACTGGTTAAAATACCTTTTTATAATAATGTCAAAATAGCTAAGTGAATTTAAGATTAAGTTCTCTTGAGTGATGAAAAACATTCCCATCACCAAATTGCAACTAAGTTGAATATTTGTAAGGGGGCAGTGAAACACAAACTAAAGTGAAAACAAAACATTTTCATCTAAAGCAAAGCTGAAAGTGGCCACATCATCAGAAGACAGGTATATCGGGATAACATTATTACAAAATATAAAAGCATCTGCGTCTACAATTCAAGCCCATATGAACAAAGAACATCTTATTCCAGTAAGTAAATGCACAGTTGAGACACAACTGATAAAGTATAGTCTTCATGGGAAAATAGTGGTCTATAAACCCCTTCTTCATTGAATAAAAAAATCTAAATAGTGATCCAAAAAATACAGAAAATTAAGAAAGGAAATGTGGTTGCAATTGCACAGTTAATGTTAAGAAAAGGCAAAATGAGAGGCACAGTGCGTAAATCCTACAATTATATATTGTGCAGAAAATAATCAGGTATAGAGAAGCTTTGCCTATTTTGGAGTTGGGGACTTGTACAAGATTAACTGCTCTTTGATGAAAGTAAAGTGTCACTCGGCAGAGGCAATAACTCTGGCTTAAAGTTGTGTGCAAGAGGATTCAGTTTCCAGAAGGACAACAACCCTAAACACACAAAACGTGTTAGTCATACCTGAAGTCCAAAGAAGAGCAAAGACTGCTAATTTGCATGGATTTCCCTCTATAATCGAACCTCAACTCAAACCCATTTAACAACATTGGGAACATTTAAAAGGGAAATGCTATAAATAAGTGTTAGAGTAATATGGATTGTAAAATTCGGCACAAACTTATAGTATCTTCTTGCCACATCCTATATGGCATCCCTTTCTTACCATATGAAGCTTCTACCATATGATTCAACAAAGCTGCTCCTCCTGTATATTGACCCACACAATAAAAGTTTGTTATTCATTAAAAAAAGAAAAAAAGTCTTTAGGGTACATTTGTATCTTACACAATGTACCTTATGGTATATTCCACTAAATGACAGCTTGTGCACTGTGTGCTGAATCCAATTGAGACAGAATAACAGTTTGTTTGTTTTTTATAAGAGGAGAGGAAGTAATGTTTTATCCATATATCAGCTTTCCTTTTAAATGAATGCTGTTCTTCCAAAGCAGAAGCAGGTGATTAAAATAGTAACACGTTGTATTGTTACATAACGGCATACAGGAGGGAGGGTCTCGCTTTACTAGCCCATAAAAAAAAGTAGTGCTATTCTCTATATAATATTTTTCTCTATATAAGAGTTGTATTATACATTTATTATTTCCTTGTGTCTTTTATATGTCTATTGGGGTGTATTAGTTTTAACTATGTTTGTAACTTAGTTTGTTGAAAACATAACAATGAAAAATGTGTAATTAAAGGCCTCTTTCGGAGAATTTTTTATTTGAGTAAAAATAAATAAAATATCCACACCCTTACAGTAAATTATAAGTAATATATAACATCTTTTCAAGCATGCTTGTAAATATTGGTACACATCATAAATCATTTTTAATAAATTAATTGACAGGGGTTGATTATAACTGCATAAAACTTTTACTACTTGTCAATAATCATTTGGAAATTCTAAGAGTACTATATAAGCTTGCATGAAATATGCAGGACTTTGATCATATAAATTGCATGATATTGTACAACACACTTTAGGATTCACATTTTTATCAGATCTCAATGTAACAAGACACCATTCAATCATATCATACTGTACACCTATTAATAAATATTAAAATAAAAGAAATTATTATATACAGCACACATCTGATGCTTTGCTTTTTGTATGGATCAGGTGAAAACTTATAGACTTTACCAGCATCTGCTGTTGACAAACATTTATTGACATTTTATTTTCTTCTGTTGGAACTTGGAACAAAGGTATTTGTATTCACCTTTATACAATGTGCAGTGTTCATTATATTGTTTATTGCCGAGGAATTACAGATAAATATCAATACTACACTTATTCTCTCATTCCCAGTGTGTGAACTTGCCAGGAGTTAGAAGGAATGTGCTTATGTAATACTTAGCATTGCATTTATTTGGAATTGTTTTCAGCAATATGGCAGCATAACATTATAGATAACCAGATTTGCATATAAATAAGTTGAATAACAACTTATAAAAAAATAAGCTGTAATAGCAGCTGGCATACTATTGCACTGCTTTAACCCTGTGTCTGACAAAGAAAACTGCAACACAAGGGTTAAATAAAAACATATTTTAAACATTATTGTTTTTATTTCCTTTAGGATGTTAACTAATTGGTGCTCCAGTTGTCACAAGTTTGTAATAGGCTCCTTTCTTTTCCATTAATTGTTCATGGTTTCCTTGTTCAATCACAAATCCTTGAGACATAACTGCAATGATATCTGAGTTCTGAATTGTTGACAGACGATGTGCGATCACGATGCAAGTACGGCCTTCTCTTGCTTTATCCAGCGCAGCTTGAACAGTCTGCAACAAACATAATGCAAAGTATATTTATGTTCAACTTAATTTAGTCCTGCTGAATATATTTTTGATTTATGACACATATCTATCTTCTTGTTTATATATATATATATATATATATATATATATATATATATATATATATATATATACACACACTTAACACAGATATACGTATATACACACACACACATATATATATATATATATATATATATATATACACACATATATAAACACACAAACATATATAAATAAATATATATATATATATATATATATATATATATACATACATAAATACATATGGGGTAGGTGCAGCAAAATCAAAACCACTGCTTGACAGTTGTTTCAAGCTCATTAGCTCTCATCAGCAGTAGATATGTCTGATTTGCTGCTAAGTGAAGCTCATTTCCAGGGCAAAAGGAATATGTATTTAAGGGTGTTCGTGTTTGCCCACACACCATTTTTAGTTATTCTTTCTGCTGTAGCCACAAAAACTAAAACTCACGTTCTTAGATCTGATTTTATTCATAGAACCACAATAAAAATGAGTGCAGAGTCTAGCAGGTGGCTCTTGGTCCTCCAGTTGGCCATCCCTATTTTAGGTGACTTACCATGATGAAGTACTATCATTGTGAGATATTACACAGCATTTTTATTTGAAATAATTGTGTAGCTAGTGTGCATTAAGATATTAACAGAGTAAAATCAGAACAAGCAATATACAGTTTGTTTGCCCTTTACAGCTCACAAATGCCATCTCTTATTATCCATTATTAAAGTACTAGTGGGAAAGCCTGCCCAGAGGGCAGTCTATTGTGCTGACGGAACCACCGAGCCACTCGGAATCCACCTGGATGCAGCTTACGTTGCATCCATGTGTATTCCGAAAATGGCAGGGTGGTGAAAGAATCCATTCAGGTGGATTATTTTACCACCCCTTATGCTCTCTCTCCCCCCTCTCTTTTGTTCTCTCTCCCCCTTCTCTTTTGATCTCTTCCCCCTCTCATTTGCTCTCTCTCCCCCTCTCTTTTGCTCTCTCTCTCCCCCCTCTCTTTTGCTCTCTCTCTCCCCTGTCTTTTGCTCTCTCTCTTCCCTCTCTTTTGCTCTCTCTCTCCCCTCTCTTTTGCTTTCTCTCTTCCCTCTCTTTTGCTCTCTCTCCCCCTCTCATTTGCTCTCTCTCCCCCTTCTCTTTTGCTCTCTCTCCCCCTTCTCTTTTGATCTCTCCCCCCTCTCTTTTGCTCTCTCTCCCCCTCTCTTTTGCTCTACCCCCTTTCTTTTGCTCTCTCTCCCCTCTCTTTTGTTCTCTCTTCCCTCTCATTTGCTCTCTCTCCCCTCTCAGTCTATGTATTGATAAATGAAAAAAAATTGAACTACAGAAGAAAATAAACAAATTATCAAAAATTAAACCTAATCCCTATGAAAATAAAAACGACCCCAAAATAAAAACACCCCCTAATCTAATGCTAATCTACCAATAGCCTTTAAAGGGGCTCTTTTGCAGTAACCAAAAATTCTAAGTCCCCCCTAACAGTAAAACCCACCACCCCCAAAATAAATAAACCTAACACTTAAAAACCTAAACTATCCATTGCCCTGAAAAGGGCATTTGTATGGGCATTTCCCTTAAAAGGGCATTCAGCTCTTTTGCTGCCCATCCCTAATCTAAAAAAAAAAAAATAATAATTAAAAAAAAAAAAGTCTAATTCCTAAAAATAAAAAAATTAAACCTAAGTTTAAATTAACCTAAATTACAGAAAATAAAAAAATCTAATATTACAGAAAATAAAAAACAAATTACCAAAGATAACAAATTAAACCTAATCCCTATGAAAATAAAAAAGCCCCCCAAAATAAAAACACCCTCTACTCTGCGAATAAACTACCAGTAGCCTATAAAATGGCTTTTTGCAGGCATTGCCCCAAGATAATCAGCTCTTTTACATTAAAAATACACAAATTCCCCCATAACAGTAACCCCCCCCACCCACCAAACCCCCCAAAATAAAAAAACCTTATACTAAAAAACCTAAACTACCCATTGCCCTGAAAAGGGCATTTGTCTGGGCATTGCCCTTAAAAGGGCATTTAGATCTTTTACTGCCCACCCCTAATCTAAATAAAACACCCCCCCCCCCAAAAAAAACCCTCTTCTTCCAGGAACATCCTGTGCATAGCGGAACTGAAGACCACAGAGATGAAGACCGGCGACCCTGGAACTGAAGACTGGTGACCGCGGAGCCATAGAGCGTGGAGGATCCTCTTCGTACGATCTCCGCCATACACTGAATAGTGAATTCAAGGTATGCAATTAAAGATGGCGTCCCTTGAATTCCTATTGGCTGATTTGATTCTTCCAATTCAAATCAGCCAATAGGATGAGAGCTACTCAAATCCTATTGGCTGTTCAAATTAGCCAATAGGATAAGAGCTACTGAAATTCTATTGGCTATTCAAAACTGAAGACTGTTGACCGCGGAGCCATGGAGCGTGGAGGATCCTCTTCGTATGATCTCTGCCGTACACTGAATAGTTAATTCAAGGTACGCAATTAAAGATGGCGTCCCTTGAATTCCTATTGGCTGATTTGATTCTTCCAATTCAAATCAGCCAATAGGATGAGAGCTACTCAAATCCTATTGGCTGTTCAAATCAGCTAATAGGATGAGAGCTACTGAAATTCTATTGGCTATTCAAATCAGCCAATATAATTTCAGTAGCTCTCATCCTATTGGCTGATTTGAACAGCCAATAGGATTTGAGTAGCTCTCATCCTATTGGCTTATTTGAATTGGAAGAATCAAATCACCCAATAGGAATTCAAGGGACACCATCTTTATTCATGTACCTTGAATTCACTATTCAGTGTACTGCGGGGATCTACAAAGAGGATCCTCCATGCTCCATGGCTCCACGATCGACGGTCTTCAGTTCCAGGGTCGCTGGTCTTCAGCTCCGCAGCCTTCAGTCTTCAGCTCAGCTCCACGCAGGATGTTCCTGGAAGAAGAAGAGGTTGCGCTTGGAAGAAGATTTCCCCGCCTGAAACCTGACGTTCTCCGCCGAACTTCAGGAACCGTGAGTACCAACCTGGGGGTTAGACTTAGGTTTTTTTAAGGGTTTTTTGGGGGGTTGTTTTATTTAGGGATGGGCAGTAAAATAGCTAAATGCCCTTTTAAGGGCAATGCCAAACAAATACTATTTTCAGAGCAATGGGTAGTTTAGGTTTTTTAGTGTAAGGTTTTTTATTTTGTGGGGTTTGGTGGGTGAGGGGGGTTTACTGTTAGGGGGGACTTGGTGTATTTTTAATGTAAAAGAGCTGATTATCTTGGAGCAATGCTCTGCAAAAAGCCTTTTTAAGGGCTACTGGTAGTTTATTATTAGAGTAGGGGCTGTTTTTATTTTGGGGGGGCTTTTTAATTTTCATAGGGATTAGGTTTAATTTTGTTAAATTTGGTAATTTGGTTTTTTATTTTTTATTGTTAGCCTTTTTTATTTTTTGTAAACTTATTTTTTTTTTTGCAACTTTAGATTGTATTAGTTTTAGTAATTTGGATTTATTTAATGGGGTGTTAGGTTAGGGGTTGTTAGGTTAGGGGGTGTTAGGTTAGGGTACTTAGTTATTTAAATAGTTATTTGCGTCATGGGTTTTGGCGGTTTAAAGGGTTAATAAGTTAATTAGGTTTATTGCGATGTGGGAGTTTTGCGGTTTAGGGGTTAATAGGTAAATTAGGTATATAGCAATGTGGGGGTTTTGCTGTTTAGGAGTTAATACTTTGTGTAGGATTTTTTTTTGTTATATTTCATGCGGGCAGTGTTTTTTTTTTTTTTTATACTTGATGCGGGCAGTGTTTTTTTTTTTTTATACTTGATGCGGGCAGTGTTTTTTTTTTTATACTTGATGCGGGCAGTGTTTTTTTTTTTTAAATACTTGATGCGGGTGGTTAGTTTTTTATTTTAATACTTGATGCAGACGATTAGTTGTTGCTTTTGTAATGCTCCGATTGCCTTTGCTGCATCCCAGTGGATTTTGAAAAAGGCAGGTTGTTGGATACTTCACCACCCTGCCATTTTCAGAATTCCCCTTGATGCAGCTCCGCTGCATCCAGGTGAATTCTTTTGTCCTTGCGCTGCCAACATTCCATTGAGGATGCGTGCGCAATTACAAACGCAATTATAGTATAGATAGTGTCAATGTTCATTTAATAAGTTAAGATTATTATTTTCACTTTTTTAAATCTTAAAATATCATCTTTATCAAGGAATGCAAGGTGTACACTAGTATATATTAACAAGCCATATTGGTACCAGTGTGTATTTGCAAGTAGAATTCTAAGGGGTAGATTTATTATGCTGCGGATGCAGCTGTTTCTGTGCAAGCCTTTAGGCTTGCAGGAAACAAAAGTTAAGAAGCAGTGGTCGTAAGACCTCTGCTCCTTAACTCATCTGCCACCTCTGTGGTGGTGGACAGCAATCATCCTGATTGGATACAATTGAGATGATGGACACCCCCTACTAACGACCGATTGGCTGCGAATGTGCAGGGGGCAGCATTGCACAAGCATTTCACTAGAAATGCTTGTGCAATGATAAATGCCAACAGCGTATGCTGTCAGCATTATGCAATGTTGTGCAGTTATGTTCACTACATCGAATCATGTCCGTCCGACATTTTATAAATCTACCCCGTATGTTAATGATCTAGTCCATTGACAGCCAATGGCAGCTGGTATAAATTGCATTTCTCTTTAAAATTAAAGGGAAATCAAAGATATTTGGCATTTATGCAAACTGTGTGCTTTTCCCACACTACCTATTGAGGCTAGAGAGCAAAGCTTGTTTGCACTATTTGCAGCATTTTTGAGTAATCTTAGGTGACCAAATTTGTCTTTTGGCCTCTCTAGGGATCGTGGACATAGCACAATTTTGAAACAAAAGCAAGTAGTATTTAATGTTCCTTTAGAAATATGATGTCTTTGGATTAAGTATTCGTAGTCTGCTGTTACTAACCTTTTCACTCTCTGTATCCAACGCAGATGTTGCCTCATCAAGCAGCAGGATTTTAGGGTCTCTAATTATAGCTCTAGCAATTGCAATGCGCTGCTTCTGGCCTCGAGACAGCTGAGATCCATGTGCTCCAACATTGGTGTCATATTTCTATATTAATGGATAAAAATGCTTTATTTAATAAAATCCTTACATTTAGCACTAACAGCCACATCTAAACACATATACCGTACACTTGACTTGCTAGGTTAATTTTACTAGAACCCAGCATTTTCCCTCCAAGACATTTTCAAACCTTTTTTGTAAACTGGCACCTTGGCATATGATACATTGTTTTAATATGGCAGAAATGTATTTTTAAATCAGGAAGATATGTACTCACATTTGGCAGTTCCATCACAAAATCATGCAGCTGGGCTTTCTTTGCTGCTGCAATAATTTGGTCCATTGAGATATTTCTGGTATTATCACCATATTTAATGTTATCCGCAATACTGCAGTCAAACAATACTGGCTCTTGAGACACAATTCCAATTTTTGATCGGAGAAAGGAGACACTAATATTCTTGGTGTTATGTCCATCCACTAGCTGTTCAAAAAAATAATAATACAGTATTAAATATATGCCCCATTCAATGGTGATTACATGGAAAACTCAGATGATTTAGAACATCAATATTTGAAAATATATTCTTCAAATAAGCTTGTTTGCTTTTATAATTTTTATTTTTATTTATTTATTATAAACTGGTGTGTATCTGACCGTAGAACAATAAGCTGTACAATAAATTAGCTTCTGACATTTTAGATTGTATTGAGATCTCCCTCAGAGAGAAATGTATCAATTATGAGCTCATATTTATAGTAATTAGGCTGTACATTCGGGTGTATGTTCTTAGGATATGGGTTGATGCATTTCTGCTTAATAAAAATGCATACAAACTTATTTCATTAAGCCTACACCACAATGTATTTGTGTATTTTGTCTAGGCATTCAGAGGCTGCATAAAGTGAGCATGCATGCATTTGATTTGTTTTTGTACTAAGGAAATATAAATCATGCAAAACAACATTTTGCTTTGAGAATAGATATTATGTACTGAAGTTAATTGAAGCATTACTTGCTTGTCTATTTAATTAACAGGGAGAAAGTGGCAATTTTAGCATAATGAAAAATAATGATTAAAAATAGACATTATACAACTCTAAAGAAAAATGACTATGACCTAGATTTGGAGTTTGGCGGTAGCCGTGAAAACCAGCGTTAGAGGCTCCTAACGCTGGTTTTAGGCTACCGCTGGTATTTAGAGTCACTCAAAATAGGGTCTAACGCTCACTTTTCAGCCGCGACTTTTCCATACCGCAGATCCCCTTGCGTCAATTGCGTATCCTATCTTTTCAATGGGATCTTTCTAACTCCGGTATTTAGAGTCGTGGCTGAAGTGAGCGTTAGACATCTAACGACAAAACTCCAGCCGCAGGAAAAAAGTCAGTAGTTAAGAGCTTTCTGGGCTAACGCCGGTTCATAAAGCTCTTAACTACTGTACTCTAAAGTACACTAACACCCATAAACTACCTATGTACCCCTAAACCGAGGTCCCCCCACATCGCCGCCACTCGATTACATTTTTTTAACCCCTAATCTGCCGACCGCCACCTACGTTATCCTTATGTACCCCTAATCTGCTGCCCCTAACACCGCCGGCCCCTGTATTATATTTATTAACCCCTAATCTGCCCCCCACAACGTCGCCGCCAGCTACCTACACTTATTAACCCCTAATCTGCCGAGCGGACCTGAGCGCTACTATAATAAAGTTATTAACCCCTAATCCGCCTCACTAACCCTATAATAAATAGTATTAACCCCTAATCTGCCCTCCCTAACATCGCCGACACCTAACTTCAATTATTAACCCCTAATCTGCCGACCGGAGCTCACCGCTATTCTAATAAATGTATTAACCCCTAAAGCTAAGTCTAACCCTAACACTAACACCCCCCTAAGTTAAATATAATTTAAATCTAACGAAATAAATTAACTCTTATTAAATAAATTATTCCTATTTAAAGGTAAATACTTACCTGTAAAATAAATCCTAATATAGCTACAATATAAATTATATTTATATTATAGCTATTTTAGGATTTATATTTATTTTACAGGTAACTTTGTATTTATTTTAACCAGGTACAATAGCTATTAAATAGTTAAGAACTATTTAATAGCTAAAATAGTTAAAATAATTACAAATTTACCTGTAAAAGAAATCCTAAACTAAGTTACAATTAAAACTAACACTATACTATCAATAAATTAATTAAATAAACTACCTACAATTACCTACAATTAACCTAACACTACACTATCAATAAATTAATTAAATACAATTGCTACAAATAAATCCAATTAAATAAACTTGCTAAAGTACAAAAAATAAAAAAGAACTAAGTTACAAAAAATAAAAAAATATCTACAAACATAAGAAAAATATTACAACAATTTTAAACTAATTACACCTACTCTAAGCCCCCTAATAAAACAACAAAGCCCCCCAAAATAAAAAATGCCCTACCCTATTCTAAATTACTAAAGTTAAAAGCTCTTTTACCTTACCAGCCCTGAACAGGGCCCTTTGCGGGGCATGCCCCAAGAAGTTCAGCCCTTTTGCCTGTAAAAAAAAAAACATACAATACCCCCCCTCAACATTACAACCCACCACCCACATACCCCTAATCTAACCCAAACCCCCCTTAAATAAACCTAACACTAAGCCCCTGAAGATCATCCTACCTTGTCTTCACTTCACCAGGTATCACCGATCCGTCCTGGCTCCAAAATCTTCATCCAACCCAAGCGGGGGTTGGCGATCCATCATCGGTGCCTGAAGAGGTCCAGAAGAGGCTCCAAAGTCTTCATCCTATCCGGGAAGAAGAGGCGATCCAGACCGGCAACCATCTTGATCCAAGCGGCATCTTCTATCTTCATCCGATGACGACCGGCTCCATCCTGAAGACCTCCACCGCGGACCCATCTTCTTCCGGCGACGTCCAACTGCAGAATGACGGTTCCTTTAAGGGACGTCATCCAAGATGGCGTCCCTCGAATTCAGATTGGCTGATAGGATTCTATCAGCCAATCGGAATTAAGGTAGGAATATTCTGATTGGCTGATGGAATCAGCCAATCAGAATCAAGTTCAATCCGATTGGCTGATCCAATCAGCCAATCAGATTGAGCTCGCATTCTATTGGCTGTTCCGATCAGCCAATAGAATGCGAGCTCAATCTGATTGGCTGATTGGATCAGCCAATCGGATTGAACTTGATTCTGATTGGCTGATTCCATCAGCCAATCAGAATATTCCTACCTTAATTCCGATTGGCTGATAGAATCCTATCAGCCAATCGGAATTCGAGGGACGCCATCTTGGATGACGTCCCTTAAAGGAAACGTCATTCTGCAGTTGGACGTTGCCGGAAGAAGATGGGTCCGCGGTGGAGGTCTTCAGGATGGAGCCGGTCGTCATCGGATGAAGATAGAAGATGCCGCTTGGATCAAGATGGTTGCCGGTCCGGATCGCCTCTTCTTCCCGGATAGGATGAAGACTTTGGAGCCTCTTCTGGACCTCTTCAGGCACCGGATGATGGATCGCCAACCCCCGCTTGGGTTGGATGAAGATTTTGGAGCCAGGACGGATCGGTGATACCTGGTGAGGTGAAGACAAGGTAGGATGATCTTCAGGGGCTTAGTGTTAGGTTTATTTAAGGGGGGTTTGGGTTAGATTAGGGGTATGTGGGTGGTGGGTTGTAATGTTGGGGGGCTTGGGTATTGTATGTTTTTTTTTACAGGCAAAAGAGCTGTATTTCTTGGGGCATGCCCCGCAAAGGGCCCTGTTCAGGGCTGGTAAGGTAAAAGAGCTTTGAACTTTAGTAATTTAGAATAGGGTAGGGCATTTTTTTATTTTGGGGGGCTTTGTTATTTTATTAGGGGGCTTAGAGTAGGTGTAATTAGTTTAAAATTGTTGTAATATTTTTCTTATGTTTGTAAATATTTTTTATTTTTTGTAACTTAGTTCTTTTTTATTTTTTGTACTTTAGCTAGTTTATTTAATTGTATTTATTTGTAGCAATTGTATTTAATTAATTTATTGATAGTGTAGTGTTAGGTTAATTGTAGGTAATTGTAGGTAGTTTATTTAATTAATTTATTGATAGTCTAGTGTTAGGTTTATTTGTAACTTAGGTTAGGATTTCTTTTACAGGTAAATTTGTAATTATTTTAACTATTTTAGCTATTAAATAGTTCTTAACTATTTAATAGCTATTGTACCTGGTTAAAATAAATACAAAGTTACCTGTAAAATAAATATAAATCCTAAAATAGCTATAATACAATTATAATTTATATTGTAGCTATATTAGGATTTATTTTACAGGTAAGTATTTAGCTTTAAATAGGAATAATTTATTTAATAAGAGTTAATTAATTTCGTTAGATTTAAATTATATTTAACTTAGGGGGGTATTAGTATTAGGGTTAGACTTAGCTTTAGGGGTTAATACATTTATTAGAATAGCGGCGAGATTCGGTCGGCAGATTAGGGGTTAATAATTGAAGTTAGGTGTCGGCGATGTTAGGGAGGGCAGATTAGGGGTTAATACTATTTATGATAGGGTTAGTGAGGCGGATTAGGGGTTAATAACTTTATTATAATAGCGGTGCGGTCCGGTCGGCAGATTAGGGGTTAATAAGTGTAGGCAGGTGGAGGCGACGTTGTGGGGGGCAGATTAGGGGTTAATAAATATAATATAGGGGTCGGCGATGTTAGGGCAGCAGATTAGGGGTACATAGGGATAATGTAAGTAGCGGCGGTTTACGGAGCGGCAGATTAGGGGTTAATAATAATATGCAGGGGTCAGCGATAGCGGGGGCGGCAGATTAGGGGTTAATAAGTGTAAGGTTAGGGGTGTTTAGACTCGGGGTACATGTTAGAGTGTTAAGTGCAGACGTCGGAAGGGTTACCGCATAGCAAACAATGGGGCTGCGTTAGGAGCTGAACGCGGCTTTTTTGCAGGTGTTAGGTTTTTTTTCAGCTCAAACAGCCCCATTGTTTCCTATGGGAGAATCGTGCATGAGCACGTTTTTGAGGCTGGCCGCGTCCGTAAGCAACTCTGGTATCGAGAGTTGAAGCTGCGTTAAAAATGCTCTACGCTCCTTTTTTGGAGCCTAACGCAGCCTTTATGTGGACTCTCAATACCAGAGTTATTTTTATGGTGCGGCCAGTAAAACGCGGGCGTTAGTTTTTCGGGTCGTTACCGACAAAACTCCAAATCTAGCCGTATGTATCTACAGTAGGTTATATCTATATTTCTACTTTTTATTCTTTTTTTTTCCTTATGTCTGTTCACGTCACCAAGTTTGTAAATCTTTTTTTTAATTTGATAAAGGTGATATTTTAGCTTCTATTTGTCAAATTTAAAGGTACCTGAAAAATTGAGGCATGGCTATAAATGAACTTAAAATATAATAGTATAATAAGGTACACATTATTTCTTAATACTTAAAGGTTCATTAGACCCCAAAAAATTGTTCACGATCCAGATAGAGCATACAATTTTAATCAACTTTCCATCTCCCTTCTATTATCAAATTTGTTAAAAGAGCAGAAATGCACGAATGAGATCTAGCTGAACACACTGAGTGAGCCAATGAAAAGAAGCTTTACTTATGATATTCATTATTCGTCAGTTTGTAGGACAGTAAATACTAATTTAAATGTATTTAAAATTGAATTTAAATGATATTTCAGTGTTTTAAATGTTGATAATTTGGACATAAAAATGCAATAAAAATAAATAAATAATTAAGTTTGCATTTGAGTCTTTCAAATGTGATTCTAAATGGGAGCAGGACAAAAATTCAGAATTTATTTAATTAATTAATTAATTAATTAATTAATTGAGTTTCTTTAATTAAACTCAGTTACGTTAAACCACCGATTATAATCTTTGCTACAGTTGGACAATCCCGGGATGGTGACAATGTGGATTTCTGTTTTAAAATTGTATATTTCTATTTTACAAAATTGTTTATAAATAGGATAATTGTCCTGATAAATATTTTTTTGTCTACATGTTTAAAGATCAAATATGTTTTGTTTATATCTATTATTTTTATTGTGTTGCCCCGATAATTTATGGATGTATCTGTTAATGACTGCACCTTTGAGAAACTTTTTTTCTGCTTTAAAATATTGTTTACAAGTGAGCTAATTTTCTCTGTGATTTTTTTTTTTCTACTGGCTTTAATAGGTATATGGATTATGGGGCCCATGTGTTAAAAGGTGTGCTGACAGCTTCTCAACTTGAGAAGCTGTACGCACACGCCTTCGCTGCACACTGTTCGTCCGCTGGCCCATATGCATCATCACATACTCTGCTGAGTGTGTAATGCCTGCCACTTTACTTACACGAAAGAAGGGGACTGTCAATCACTGAGAGCGAGTGAGCTCTGGGTGATTTCTCTTCGCCACCTGGGCGAAGAATGTAAGAAGCAGCATGTGTGAACCTGCCCCGCAAGGACTCCAGAGCAGCTTATGCTGCTTTGTACATGTATCCCTATGTTTTTACATGTAAAGTTCAACAGCTTTTATATCTGTTCATTTCTAGTTTGTTGTAATAACACATTACTATTTGAATAATAAAAAATATTGTGTTGCCAAGAATGACCTAATTGGAAGTCCACTTATGGCAGAAACTATACACAGAGCGTTGCTAGAAGTAGTCTGTTATGCGCGTGTGGGTTAGCACGCATATTACAAGTTGAAAGTAAAATGTTTGTACGTGAGTGAAACCCGATGTGCGCTAACTTCAGGACCTCCGATTACGTGACTGCGCAAACTTTTTCTCTCCACAGACTTAAATGGAGAACACTGAAGAAAAGAACCTAATACTTATCGCTTACGTGCTAACCGTACAGGAGTTATTAATATTTCAAATTCCAAAGATTTTCACATACAGGAAAATGATACTTTTAATTTAAATACATATATATATATATATTCCTTTAGATATATATGTAGAAATTTATATTTGACATTAACATTATCAGATATATATATATATATATATATATATATATATATATATATATATATATTTAATAATACAAATTAAATGTTTTTCTTTGTGAAGAACTTTGGAATGTAAAATATGTGTAACGTGCTACTGGTTTTGAGCTTTAGGTCTAACGTGGTATAGCGTTAGAGCACATGAATAATTAGTTATCTTAAGGTGCACCTTACGATAATTCATGTTGGGTTAGAGCACATGAAGAATTATTGTAATTCCGTCCTTTTATTTTATCCATAACCCTTTAAATGAGGTCTTCAGTGGAGCTATGCCGACACTCATTAAGATAGATTGCTCACAAGTGAACTTATTAACTTGATTGTGCAAATTAAGGCACCCATGATATTTCTAATATCGCTCACACACAAACTTTAGTGCACCACTTGCAATCAAGCATAGAAGGGGCTAAATTAAATTTATGCTTGTCTGTTTAGTGTGACTGAAGTCCTTGCATAAAGGGTTAGAGCTAAATAAAAGGTTGCACCAATCACAACATAAATACATTAAAATAAAGTAATACAATCATAAATACACTATCTAGTAAAAATTATTCATATAAGTATAATAAAAAGTTATAAGGGTTAAAAGGCATATGGTATATGACAAAGTATTTGAATTGAAAGGGCTATATTGTATATATAAATGCATATGCATGTCTAAATATGTGTATGAATGTGTATATACATATTTATACATGTGTATTTATGTATATGTTTATAAATACATAAAAACACATATGAACACGTTTACGCATATATACATATTTATATATACTTTGGAGCCCTTTCCACTCAAATACCTGAAAACAAGAAAAATATTTTTTAATAAATTTAAATACTTTATAATGTGTTTTACTATGTATGTAGTGTAAACATTTTATATTCCAACGTCCTTAACAAAGGGGAAAATGTTCTATGTATATTTAATTATATATTCCTATATATAGTTGCATATACCTATACATATTTATATATATATATATATATATATATATATATATATATATATATATATATATATATATATATATATACAGGGAGTGCAGAATTATTAGGCAAATGAGTATTTTGACCACATCATCCTCTTTATGCATGTTGTCTGACTCCAAGCTGTATAGGCTCAAAAGCCTACTACCAATTAAGCATATTAGGTGATGTGCATCTCTGTAATGAGAAGGGGTGTGGTCTAATGACATCAACACCCTATATCAGGTGTGCATAATTATTAGGCAACTTCCTTTGCTTTGGCAAAATGGGTCAAAAGAAGGACTTGACAGGCTCAGAAAAGTCAAAAATAGTGAGATATCTTGCAGAGGGATGCAGCACTCTTAAAATTGCAAAGCTTCTGAAGCGTGATCATCGAACAATCAAGCGTTTCATTCAAAATAGTCAACAGGGTCGCAAGAAGCGTGTGGAAAAACCAAGGCACAAAATAACTGCCCATGAACTGAGAAAAGTCAAGCGTGCAGCTGCCAAGATGCCACTTGCCACCAGTTTGGCCATATTTCAGAGCTGCAACATCACTGGAGTGCCCAAAAGCACAAGGTGTGCAATACTCAGAGACATGGCCAAGGTAAGAAAGTCTGAAAGACTACCACCACTGAACAAGACACACAAGCTGAAACGTCAAGACTGGGCCAAGAAATATCTCAAGACTGATTTTTCTAAGGTTTTATGGACTGATGAAATGAGAGTGAGTCTTGATGGGCCAGATGGATGGGCCCGTGGCTGGATTGGTAAAGGGCAGAGAGCTCCAGTCCGACTCAGACGCCAGCAAGGTGGAGGTGGAGTACTGGTTTGGGCTGGTATCATCAAAGATGAGCTTGTGGGGCCTTTTCGGGTTGAGGATGGAGTCAAGCTCAACTCCCAGTCCTACTGCCAGTTTCTGGAAGACACCTTCTTCAAGCAGTGGTACAGGAAGAAGTCTGCATCCTTCAAGAAAAACATGATTTTCATGCAGGACAATGCTCCATCACACGCATCCAAGTACTCCACAGCGTGGCTGGCAAGAAAGGGTATAAAAGAAGAAAATCTAATGACATGGCCTCCTTGTTCACCTGATCTGAACCCCATTGAGAACCTGTGGTCCATCATAAAATGTGAGATTTACAAGGAGGGAAAACAGTACACCTCTCTGAACAGTGTCTGGGAGGCTGTGGTTGCTGCTGCACGCAATGTTGATGGTGAACAGATCAAAACACTGACAGAATCCATGGATGGCAGGCTTTTGAGTGTCCTTGCAAAGAAAGGTGGCTATATTGGTCACTGATTTGTTTTTGTTTTGTTTTTGAATGTCAGAAATGTATATTTGTGAATGTTGAGATGTTATATTGGTTTCACTGGTAAAAATAAATAATTGAAATGGGTATATATTTGTTTTTTGTTAAGTTGCCTAATAATTATGCACAGTAATAGTCACCTGCACACACAGATATCCCCCTAAAATAGCTATAACTAAAAAAAAACTAAAAACTACTTCCAAAACTATTCAGCGTTGATATTAATGAGTTTTTTGGGTTCATTGAGAACATGGTTGTTGTTCAATAATAAAATTAATCCTCAAAAATACAACTTGCCTAATAATTCTGCACTCCCTGTATATATATATATATATATATATATATAGTGCAGTTGAAGAAGGAGTCACTCACAGGGTCTTGTATCCAAAATAACAATGTATTTATTGACGTTTCGGGGTCACCCCCATTTTCAAAATAAGCATACAAATTTACAGAGACTTACCCTCCTATATACCCCTGCCGGCAATCACGACCGCAAACCGGAAGTTGCACAGAGTCACGCGACGTAAACGTCACATGTGCTACCATGGCAACCGGACGCTAAGTCGCGAGTGCCTAGTGTGAAGTTAAAAACAACAACAGCTGTAACATATTCTGTAGTAGTGCCTGGTGTAACCTATTAACATTCAAGAATCTACATGTCATAAGACATCTCGCTAATACATAGGATCAATCAGCAATCAATGAGACAGCACCTCGCTGTGAACAATATAAACAGTACACAACATGGTCATAGTAACAAATCAAACGAGTAGAAATGAAACTGCTTAACGCAGCAATCATAAATGACAGAGTATATGGAAACAAGCATGCAATATAAACAAAACAGTATAAATAGCATATTAGTGCGGAATCAGCCCGTTATTACACCGTACTATGTTATAATGTTATGGCAAGCCTGTGATATAGACTTATATTAGACATAAATCAGAAATAATTTAATGCCGTGTGATATTAGATGGGGATTACCTAATTAAATTGATTGATTAGTACAGGTGCTGCTACTTGGATATGGAAATACTAGGATTAAGTACCCAAATCAGCAGTGGCTACTAACGATAGAATCAAGGGTATTAATAGAAAATAGAGGCCTCTAATTGTAACGTATGTATGTAGTGAATAAAGCTAATGTCACAATGTCTACCGATTCAGACATGTTAAAACAATGTTAGCTTCATTGGGATGTACAATATAAACCAAGTATCACAAAAATAACAGGTTTGTGGATGCTGTGGCCTATTAAGATACATGGTGAAATATTTAAAGATAAAAATAGTAGGCTATATATAGATGCATGGCCCATGTAGCATGTATCCTACCCAATAATTTGGAATAATAATTAACCAGAGATGTACATTCGCATCAGGGGTTCCATGTAGTACCAATATCAGTATAGGGACACTATAGGCAGCAATACCAGTCCAGGTGTACATTAAGGCCCCTAGGGGTCATAGTTCCCAAATCAAAGATCCACCTCGCCTCCCTTTGTAAGAGGGTTTTAGCCCTATTCCCACCTCTGGTGGGGGGAGGGATGTGGTCAATGATAATGTATTTGAGATCAGTGACCTTATGTTCCTTTTCGACAAAATGTCTGGCCACAGGCTGATGAGAAGTACCCTTATCCAGTGCTGCCCATATGGCTGAATGGTGGTTGGCCATTCTGGTTCGAAGGTCATCCACTGTCCACATAAAAATTTCCACAAATGCAGTGAAGCAAGTAGACTATGAATTTTGTAGTGCAGGTCACTCTGTGTCGAATCTTGTATTTCTTTGTTGAGTATGGATGGCTAAAGTAATTTCCTGATCTTTACCATAACCTACGCAATGGGAAAAGAGGGCATTGCTGACACTCCTCACAACAATTGGAACCTACTCACTACAGACAGGGATCTACCTTTCAAGAATATGCTACCACCCAGGATTGGATATCGCAGGGCCTACTCACTCAGATATCAGCTTATTAAAATGGATCCCATAAGCTGTTACAACAGCGGAACCTGGCTGAAAACAAAACCGGGTTGTTTTCGCTGTTTAGGGTGTACCACATGTGGTGGACTCACCACAGGAAATTACTTTAGCCATCCATACTCAACAAAGAAATACAAGATTCAACACAGAGTGTAGCTGCTGCTGGACTGTTTTCATTTTGGAGCACAAACATTGTTTGTTACAAGGATCGGCAAGGAGCAAAAAACAACATTCTGATTGAACTCCTTTAAGTCACTAGTTTAACAGTGCTAGAGACTCTAAGACTGCAAACAAGAGAAAAAGAACTGCTTAAAGAAAACTATTGTGTCTTTCTGGAATGACCCCTAAGCTGTGATTATAGACCGGATCACCTACACAATTCGGGACCGGATGAAAAAAGCTGCTAACACAGTAACCTTTCAGTCCTAAGAAGATTCTGACTGCATAAAGGAACCTGGGGAAAGAGGTAACAGAAAACACAGACAACAAGCTGCATACAGGAGAGTTTAAAGTGTTGGATGTTAAAACACGGTGCAAGTATAAACACATAATAAAAGTGGCATTTCAGTGAGCCTTCAGAGCAGAAAGTGCGAGCCATATCTTTTTGCGATCCTCCATTAAGGAACATTACTTAGTTGTAGCTATAGCCCCACTTAATTTAAACCAGAGAGGGAAAACCCCCCTTTTTTAGTTGTTTTAGTTTTACATGTTTTTAAGAGTGTGCACTCTATATTGTTATCCTATATGAACTGTGATTTTATGATTGTATTTTTAAAAGATAAAATAACTTGTGTTTTAAATACTGTCTTTTTTAACAAATAGGTTTTAAACAAGTTTTAAAAGAATCAATTAAATACTGTTGTAAACGTTGAATTTAGCAAGTATTGATTGTGTCAATTATTCCATATTTACCTTTAGCTGATATTTATTAGCGCTCACTCTATAAGGTTTTTTAGTTTTAATTCAACACAGAGTGACCTGCACTACAAAATTCATAGTATACTTGCTCCACTGCATTTGCGGAAAATTCTATGTGGGCAAGACAGTGGATGACCTTTGAACCAGAATGGCCAACCACTGTTCAGCCACACAGGCAGCCCTGGATAAGGGCACTTCTGATCAGCCTGTGGCCAGATATTTTGTCGAAGCAGGACATAAGGTCACTAATGTCAAATATATCATTATTGACCACATCCCTCCTCCCACCAGAGGTGGGCATAGGGCTAAAACCCTCTTACAAAGGGAGGAGAGGTGGATCTTTGATTTGGAAACTATGACCCATAGGGGTCTTAATGTACACCTGGACTGGCATTGCTGCCTATAGTGTCCCTATACTGATATTGGTACTACATGGAACCTCTGATGCGAATGTACATCTCTGGTTAATTATTATTCCAAATTATTGTGTAGGATACATGCTACGTGGGCCATGCATCTATATATAGCCTACTATTTTTATCTTTAAATATTTCACCATGTATCTTTATAGGCCACAGCATCCACAAACCTGTTATTTTTGTGATACTTGGTTTATATTGTACATCCCAAATGAAGCTAATATTGTTTTAACATGTCTGAATCGGTTTAACTTTACTTGAGATATTTTGACATCATTAGCTTTATTCACTACATACATACGTTACAATTAGAGGCCTCTATTTTGTATTAATACCCTTGATTCTATCGTTAGTAGCCACTGCTAATTTGTGTACTTAATCCTAGTATTTCCATATCCAAGTAGCAGCACCTGTACTAATCAATCCATTTAATTAGGTAATTCCCATCTAATATCACACAGCATTAATTTATGTCTGATTTATGTCTAATATATGTCTATATCACAGGCTTGCCATAACATTATAACATAGTACGGTGTAATAACGGGCTGATTCCGCACTAATATGCTATTTATACTGTTTTGTTTATATTGCATGCTTGTTTCCATATACTCTGTCATTTATGATTGCTGCGTTAAGCAGTTTCATTTCTACTCGTTTGATTCGTTACTATGACCATGTTGTGTACTGTTTATATTGTTCGCAGCGAGGTGCTGTCTCTTTAATTGCTGATTGATCCTATGTATTAGCGAGATGTCTTATGACATGTAGATTCTTGAATGTTAATAGGTTACACCAGGCACTACTACAGAATATGTTACAGCTGTTGTTGTTTTTAACTTCACACTAGGCACTCGCGACTTAGTGTCCGGTTGGCATGGTAACACATGTGACGTTTACATCACGTGATGCTGTGCAACTTCCAGTTTGCGGTCGTGATTGCCGGCCAGCGGTGTTAGATTAGCAGGGGTATATAGGAGGGTAAGTCTCTGTAAATTTGTATGCTTATTTTGAAAACGGGGGTGACCCTGAAACATCAATAAATACATTGTTATTTTGAATACAAGACCCTGTGAGTGACTCCTTCTTCAACTGCACTGTATTTACATTTGGATGCACCCAGGGCACCGTGGGCCAGTTTGGGCCCTTCAGCTGTACCAGGAGTGCTACCACTATTTTCCCTAATTATATATATACTGTATATATATATTTATAGTGTTTTGAGTGAAAACGCTAAATAGTGCGCCACTTGTAATCTGACCCAGAATAGGGAAGATGTTTCCTTCCCCAAGTCACTATAATAAACAAACTAATTCCCAAAGCATTGATATTTTTGCTGTACAATAATTAACTTCTATTTAGGGTAGGAAAGGCATGGATTTGGTTATTTATGTTGACATTTTGAAGAAGACACTTCATTATTGTAACATAATTATTTCTATATTCTGTACATTACTTGAAGTCCCTATATCATAATTAGAAGCATTTCATAGGATATTTTCATGCTTAAGATTTTTAGATGGAGAGTATACATATTCCACAAACACTGTTTTTTTATGTTTTTGAGCTAGTGACCATTATTTCTATTTATGGGAGTCTTTTAGAATAATATCTTACAAAAGAAAATGGTCAATCTTGGTTTCAAAATGCTAAAAGTGAAAATAAAGGAAGACTAATCTAAATTTAAAAACAACTTTTTTTTATTTTCATTAAATGTAATAAATAATAAAATTACCTAATGGTATCTTACCTCATAGTCACAAAAAGTTATGGAAAAAAATTAATATGATGAAGCCACAAATTAGTAAAACTTGCTTGCTTTTCTTCATATATATGAAGACAAAATACTTTGACAAGACATTAACATTTACCTTTTTTTTTAACCTATAAATATATATGTAAATGACTAAACCAGGGGTTGAAAATCCTAGTATGCTCGCCCAAAGTGACACACAAAATATTTTACCAGCATTCAAGAAGCAGGTTTTACCCATGGATACTGATATATAGATCACCAAGTGGGCCGTACTGCCAACAAGATAATTTTTTAGAAGAAAATTTAGACACATTATCTTAAAATGTTTGGGCATCCATTTGATTAAGATATATACCCAAGACTAGCACCTTAAAAATTGATAATATGTGAAACAATAAGAATGGATGAATAGATACAAAATGGAAACAGTTTGGTTATATATTCTTACAATAATTATACATGCCCTACTTACAACTGTTCCATGGTCAGGGTCATAAAACCTTTCCAGAAGCTGCACACTTGTACTTTTTCCACAACCACTGCTTCCCACAAAAGCAAGAGTCTGTCCTGGTTGTACAGAGACATTGAGTCCATTCAACACTTGGATATCAGGACGGGTAGGGTATGTAAACTTGCAGTTAATAAATTCAATGCCACCTTTAAAATTATTCTGTGGATAAAAAAAATTAACAAGAATTATTAACAAGCTAAATTATTTCTTTAGTAGGTGATTGTATTTTAATGCAAAAAAGTAACTTAAATACCAAAGAAACTGTTTGGTTATAAGTACTGTTCACAAGGAGGTCAGGCCCCATTTCCCTTTAGTGCAATTAAAAACTGAAGTTCAAATCAGTTATTATGTATGAAGTGTGTTAACCCCTTTATGTTAAAAAATAGACACAACACCTGGCTGAAGTCTACTGTGGCATTTAAAAGGTTAAATCTATCAATTTTAGAAATAATAGGGAAGAAAATTGCACCTTAAGGGCTATATTACAAAAAAAAGAGGTGTTTTATTGCGTGCCCGCAAATGGCAAATTTGCCTTTTTGCGGGTGCGTGATAAATAACCAGCTATTACAAGTGGCTGGTTATTGCTACCACAAGCTCACGGTAGCAATTAGTGCTCAGAAAATTAACCAGAGATCAGAGCTCTGGTTAATTTTCTAAAAGTGCCCCAATTGGCCCTAAATTTCAATATAGTAATCTTTATTAAAAAATAAAAATGGTTACATCTTTATTTTTTTAAAAAGTAATTGCAAAAAGCAGTTATAAGGGGCTAAAAGTGGCGGCTGAGGGGTGTTGGAAAATAAATGGCACTGAAAGGTGCCTTTACTTAGCAGTCTATGGGAACTGTGTGTTCCCTGTAAATATATATGTATTTGAATATATACATATATATTTATGTGTTAATATATGTATATACACAGGTTAACACATAAATACATATGTATATAGTCATATACAAATATATTTATTTATGTGTTAATATATGTATATACACAGCTTAACACATAAATACATATGTATATAGTCATATACAAATATATTTATTTATGTGTTAATATATGTATATACACAGGTTAACACATAAATACATATGTATATAGTCATATACAAATATATTTATTTATGTGTTAATATATGTATATACACAGGCTAACACATAAATACATATGTATATAGTCATATACAAATAATATTTAAAATTGCTGCTTGACTTACCTCCTTCACTGTACTAGTTCTCATCCCGTGTCTGATGGCATGAGAACGAGGCTCCCATTGGAGCTTATGGAAGCACACTCTTGTGAGCGCAATGCTTCAGTGCAATGCGAATGCAAAGTCACATGCACTGGTATTACTGAGTGGAGCACAAATATTGATTTTGCATAAGCAATATTATTCCCTCAACTCACAATCTGGCCCTAAATGTTTTACTAGAAGAATAATTATTTGCAATATTTGTAATATTACTATAAACTTCAACAAAATTACTCACCCATTTCTCGCCTTCATTGTTATATAAACTAATTTTGGGGACACGATCTACTAGTTTAAAGAACCGTGCAGCAGAGATTTTAGCTTTTGCATAATCTGGAGTATAAGATGATGCTCTTCCCAAAGCAGTGCCACTGGTCACAATTGAAGATATTACTCTAAAGATAATAATAGAAAAAAACTACTTAACAAATCAATTCAGTTAAATCTGATTGTCAAGAAATTTTTCTGCATTGTTTAGTTCCATCCATTTATCACACTTCCTACCATCTACTTGTCTGTATGTCCATAAACTTTAAATCCTTTACATTCAATAAATTAAAAAGTGCATGGAATGTGAGTAGCAGACATTTAGGTCTAGATTACAATTGGAGCCCAAAAATATTAGATCTATGAGCTAACATTACTCAAGCGCAATCAATAGCGGTTCTATTTTTGTGCTCATATTTATTTTTATTGCTTGAGCAATAGTCTAGGGTGCGCTAACATCTGCATGTCAGATAACAATAGAGTTACATGGGGCGCACAGTCAAATTAATGTCGGATACCACTTGAGTGGTAAGCCAATGTTTTTCAAGTAGTGGAGTTTTTCATGTATTTCGGTGCTATACTATTAATAATAATGGTTTACTTCATGTCTGTAAAAGAGCTCAAATTGACAGATATATTTTGGATTGCACTCGTGTGCAACACATAACTCACCACTTTTAATAATACGCTGTCAATTAAAACTACACTGTACGCTAAAAAATTTTGGTTGGTGTTAAGATGCTTTGGCTATAAAATTTAAGCATACACTTGCAATACCAGATTGTGTGTTATTCTTATGGAAGGTAGCGCTCCACTTGTAACCAAGCCCTTAGTAAGGCATATTCAAAATATCCTGGTGCTGCTTAGCTGTAGTCATTATATGAGCCTATTGGTTATATAACAATGTCTAGCTTTCTTTGCTTGCTTCTGTTGTCTAGTACTCATGCTTGATTGCTGTTGGAACAACTACTACAACAAATAACAGAATTTATGCTTACCTGATAAATTACTTTCTCCAACGGTGTGTCCGGTCCACGGCGTCATCCTTACTTGTGGGATATTCTCTTCCCCAACAGGAAATGGCAAAGAGTCCCAGCAAAGCTGGTCACATGATCCCTCCTAGGCTCCGCCCACCCCAGTCATTCGACCGACGGACAGGAGGAAATATATATAGGAGAAACCATATGGTACCGTGGTGACTGTAGTTAGAGAAAATAATTCATCAGACCTGATTAAAAAACCAGGGCGGCCGTGGACCGGACACACCGTTGGAGAAAGTAATTTATCAGGTAAGCATAAATTCTGTTTTCTCCAACATTGGTGTGTCCGGTCCACGGCGTCATCCTTACTTGTGGGAACCAATACCAAAGCTTTAGGACACGGATGAAGGGAGGGAGCAAATCAGGTCACCTAAACGGAAGGCACCACAGCTTGCAAAACCTTTCTCCCAAAAATAGCCTCTGAAGAAGCAAAAGTATCAAATTTGTAAAATTTGGCAAAAGTGTGCAGTGAAGACCAAGTCGCTGCCTTACATATCTGGTCAACAGAAGCCTCGTTCTTGAAGGCCCATGTGGAAGCCACAGCCCTAGTGGAGTGAGCTGTGATTCTTTCAGGAGGCTGCCGTCCGGCAGTCTCATAAGCCAATCGGATAATGCTTTTAAGCCAAAAGGAAAGAGAGGTAGAAGTCGCTTTTTGACCTCTCCTTTTACCAGAATAAACAACAAACAAGGAAGATGTTTGTCTGAAATCTTTAGTAGCCTCTAAATAGAACTTTAGAGCACGGATAACGTCCAAATTGTGTAACAAACGTTCCTTCTTTGAACCTGGATTCGGACACAAAGAAGGTACAACTATCTCCTGGTTAATATTTTTGTTAGAAACAACTTTAGGAAGAAAACCAGGCTTAGTACGCAAAACCACCTTATCTGCATGGAACACCAGATAAAGAGGAGAACACTGCAGAGCAGATAACTCTGAAACTCTTCTAGCAGAAGAAATTGCAACCAAAAACAAAACTTTCCAAGATAGTAACTTAATATCTATGGAATGTAAGGGTTCAAACGGAACCCCTTGAAGAACTGAAAGAACTAGATTTAGACTCCAGGGAGGAGTCAAAGGTCTGTAAACAGGCTTGATCCTAACCAGAGCCTGAACAAATGCTTGAACATCTGGCACAGCTGCCAGTCTTTTGTGTAGTAAGACAGATAAAGCAGAGATCTGTCCCTTTAGAGAACTTGCAGATAATCCTTTCTCCAAACCTTCTTGAAGAAAAGGAGAGAATCTTAGGAATTTTTATCTTATTCCATGGGAATCCTTTGGATTCACACCAACAGATATATTTTTTCCATATTTTATGGTAAATTTTTCTAGTTACAGGTTTTCTGGCCTGAACCAGAGTATCTATCACCGAATCTGAAAACCCACGCTTTGATAGAATCAAGCGTTCAATCTCCAAGCCGTCAGTTGGAGGGAGACCAGATTTGGGTGTTCGAATGGACCTTGAACAAGAAGGTCCTGTCTCAAAGGTAGCTTCCATGGTGGAGTCGATGACATATTCACCAGGTCTGCATACCAAGTCCTGCGTGGCCACGCAGGAGCTATCAAGATCACCGAGGCCCTCTCCTGATTGATCCTGGCTACCAGCCTGGGAATGAGAGGAAACGGTGGGAATACGTAAGCTAGGTTGAAAGTCCAAGGTGCTACTAGTGCATCTACTAGAGTCGCCTTGGGATCCCTGTATCTGGACCCGTAGCAAGGAACCTTGAAGTTCTGACGAGACGCCATCAGATCCATGTCTGGAATGCCCCATAATTGAGTTATTTGGGCAAAGATTTCCGGATGGAGTTCCCACTCCCCCGGATGAAATGTCTGACGACTCAGAAAATCCGCTTCCCAATTTTCCACTCCTGGGATGTGGATCGCAGACAAGTGGCAGGAGTGATCCTCCGCCCATTGAATTATTTTGGTCACTTCTTTCATCGCCAGGGAACTCTTTGTTCCCCCTTGATGATTGATATAAGCAACAGTCGTCATGTTGTCTGATTGGAACCTTATGAATTTGGCCTTTGCTAGTTGAGGCCAAGCTCTGAGAGCATTAAATATCGCTCTCAGTTCCAGAATGTTTATCGGGAGAAGAGACTCCTCCCGAGACCATAGACCCTGAGCTTTCAGGGATTCCCAGACCGCACACCAGCCCACTAAACTGGCGTCGATCGTGACAATGACCCACTCTGGCCTGCGGAAGCTCATTCCCTGAGACAGATGGTCCAGGGTCAGCCACCAACGGAGTGAATCTCTGGTCTTTTGATCTACTTGAATCATTGGAGACAAGTCTGTATAATCCCCATTCCACTGTTTGAGCATGCACAGTTGTAATGGTCTTAGATGAATTCGTGCAAAAGGAACTATGTCCATTGTTGCAACCATCAATCCTATTACTTCCATGCACTGCGCTATGGAAGGACGAGGAACAGGATGAAGCACTTGACAAGAGCTTAGAAGTTTTGATTTTCTGACCTCTGTCAGAAAAATCCTCATTTCTAAGGAATCTATTATTGTTCCCAAGAAGGGAACTCTTGTTGACGGGGACAGAGAACTCTTTTCTTTGTTCACCTTCCATCCGTGAGATGTGAGAAAGGCTAGAACGATGTCCGTATGAGCCTTTGCCTTTGACAGGGACGACGCTTGTATTAGAATTTCGTCCAAGTAAGGTACTACTGCAATGCCCCTTGGTCTTAGAACCGCTAGAAGGGACCCTAGCACCTTTGTGAAAATCCTTGGAGCAGTGGCTAATCCGAATGGAAGAGCCACAAACTGGTAATGTTTGTCCAGAAAAGCGAACCTTAGGAACTGATGATGTTCCTTGTGGATAGGTATATGTAGGTACGCATCCTTTAGATCCACGGTAGTCATAAATTGACTTTCCTGGATGGTGGGTAGAATCGTTCGAATAGTTTCCATTTTGAACGATGGTACCCTGAGAAATTTGTTTAGGATCTTCAAATCCAAAATTGGTCTGAACGTTCCCTCTTTTTTGGGAACTACGAACAGATTGGATTAAAATCCCATTCCTTGTTCCTTTATTGGAACTGGGTGTATTACTCCCATCTTTAACAGGTCTTCTACACAATGTAAGAATGCCTGTCTCTTTATTTGGTTTGAGGATAAGTGAGACTTGTGGAACCTTCCCCTTGGGGGTAGTTCCTTGAATTCCAGGAGATAACCTTGAGAAACTATTTCTAGCGCCCAAGGATCCTGAACATCTCTTGCCCAAGCCTGAGCAAAGAGAGAAAGTCTGCCCCCCACCAGATCCGGTCCCGGATCGGGGGCTACTCCTTCATGCTGTTTTGTTAGCAGTGGCAGGCTTCTTGGCCTGCTTACCCTTGTTCCAGCCTTGCATTGGTTTCCAGGCTGGTTTGGGTTGTGAGGCATTACCCTCTTGCTTAGAGGATGCAGAGTTAGAGGCTGGTCCATTTCTGCGAAAGGGACGAAAATTAGATTTATTTTTAGCCTTAAAAGACCTATCCTGTGGAAGGGCATGGCCCTTTCCCCCAGTGATGTCTGAAATAATCTCTTTCAAATCAGGTCCAAATAAATTTTTAACTTTGAAAGGAATGTTAAGCAATTTTGTCTTGGATGACACATCCGCTGACCAAGACTTTAGCCAAAGCGCTCTGCGCGCCACGATAGCAAACCCTGAATTTTTCGCCGCTAATTTTGCTAATTGCAAAGCGGCATCTAAAATAAAAGAGTTAGCCAATTTAAGTGCGTGAACTCTGTCCATAACCTCCTCATATGGAGTTTCTCTACTGAGCGACTTTTCTAGTTCCTCGAACCAGAACCACGCTGCCGTAGTGACAGGAACAATGCATGAAATTGGTTGTAGAAGGTAGCCTTGCTGTACAAAAATCTTTTTAAGCAAACCTTCCAATTTTTTATCCATAGGATCTTTGAAAGCACAACTATCTTCGATAGGAATAGTAGTGCGTTTGTTTAGAGTAGAAACTGCCCCCTCGACCTTGGGGACTGTCTGCCATAAGTCCTTTCTGGGGTCGACCATAGGAAATAATTTCTTAAATATAGGGGGAGGAACAAAAGGTATGCCGGGCTTTTCCCACTCTTTATTTACTATGTCCGCCACCCGCTTGGGTATAGGAAAAGCGTCGGGGGGCACCGGAACCTCTAGGAACCTGTCCATCTTGCATAATTTCTCTGGAATGACCAAATTGTCACAATCATCCAGAGTAGATAACACCTCCTTAAGCAGTACGCGGAGATGTTCTAATTTAAATTTAAATGTCACAACATCAGGTTCAGCTTGATGAGAAATTTTTCCTGAATCTGAAATTTCTCCCTCAGACAAAACCTCCCTCATGGCCCCTTCAGATTGGTGTGAGGGTATGACAGAACAATTATCATCAGCGTCCTCTTGCTCTTCAGTGTTTAAAACAGAGCAATCGCGCTTTCTCTGATAAGTAGGCATTTTGGATAAAAGATTTGCTATGGAGTTATCCATTACAGCCGTTAATTGTTGCATGGTAATAAGTATTGGTGCACTAGATGTACTAGGGGCCTCCTGCATGGGCAAAACTGGTGTAGACACAGTAGGAGATGATGTAGTATCATGTTTACTCCCCTCATTTGAGGAATCATCTTGGGCAATATCATTATTTGTGGCAGTACTGTCCTTACTTTGTTTGGACGCTATGGCACAATTATCACATAAATTTAAATGGGGAGACACATTGGCTTTCATACATATAGAACATAGCTTATCTGAAGGTACAGACATGTTAAATAGGCTTAAACTTGTCAACAAAGCACAAAAAACGTTTTAAAATAAAACCGTTACTGTCACTTTAAATTTCAAACAGAAAACACTTTATTACTGAATATGTGAAAAAGTATGAAGGAATTGTTCAAAAATTACCAAAATTTCACCACAGTGTCTTAAAGCCTTGAAAGTATTGCACACCAAATTTCAGAGCTTTAACCCTTAAAATAACGGAACCGGAGCCGTTTTTCAATTTAACCCCTATACAGTCCCAGATATAGTCTTTGCTAAGACCCAACCAAGCCCTGAGGGGAATACGATACCAAATGACGCCTTCTAAAAGCTTTTTCAGAGATTCTTAGATCCTCACACATGCATCTGCATGCCCTGCTCTCAAAAAACAACTGCGCATTAATGGCGCGAAAATGAGGCTCAGTCTATGACTAGAAAAGCCCCCGACTGAAAAAGGTGTCCAATACAGTGCCTGCCGTTTAATAAACGTTCCCCAAGATTATAAATGCCAATTATTAGCCTAAATCTGAATAATATGCACAAATAAAGCAATCGATTTAGCCCATAAAAATGTCTGCCAGTTTTTTAGCCCATAATAAGCCCTTTATTCTGTTTGTTTTTGACTAAGAAAATGGCTTACCGGTCCCCATGAGGGGAAATGACAGCCTTCCAGCATTACACAGTCTTGTTAGAAATATGGCTAGTCATACCTTAAGCAGAAAAGTCTGCTAACTGTTTCCCCCAACTGAAGTTACTTCATCTCAACAGTCCTATGTGGAAACAGCAACCGATTTTAGTTACTGTCTGCTAAAATCATCTTCCTCTTACAAACAGAAATCTTCATCCTTTTCTGTTTCAGAGTAAATAGTACATACCAGCACTATTTTAAAATAACAAACACTTGATAGAAGAATAAAAACTACATTTAAACACCAAAAAACTCTTAACCATCTCCGTGGAGATGTTGCCTGTGCAACGGCAAAGAGAATGACTGGGGTGGGCGGAGCCTAGGAGGGATCATGTGACCAGCTTTGCTGGGACTCTTTGCCATTTCCTGTTGGGGAAGAGAATATCCCACAAGTAAGGATGACGCCGTGGACCGGACACACCAATGTTGGAGAAAAGTCCATACATTTGGGGGTGTAACATTGGAAGTTTGTTAATTTGACTTACTTACTTATGTATTGTAAGATGTTTGTTGTAATGTAATTGTGCCATATAAGAACAACAGGTCAGCACTTAAATCTAGTACAATCTATCATTTGGACATAGCAGTAATAAAACCTTCATTTGAGTTGTTCCAACATGGCTACACACAACATACTCTTCATTTGTAGTCAAGTTATATCTTTATGACATGTCCCATAAGATATGATTGATGAAGATGTACTTTGCAGAATGATTATTAATAATTTGAGGCCACTTTAAAGTGATGGTAAATTTCAGACTATAAGAATGATGCAATGAAAAATATATTAGTTTGCAAGTAATATCACATAATTATTATTATTTTTTTAAAGTGTATATATAATTTTTAATAAAAGAATTATAATCCTAATTTGTATTGTCTGTTCCTTCACCCCCCTTAATTTCCTCTTTTGGCTAGGCTGCAATGTATAGAGCAGTCCCACCTACTACATTGGCTTTTTAATGGCTTTAAAGGGGCTGGACTTCCAGATTGTCAAATGACACACGTGTTGATTTTTATGTTAACTGTAATTGTCATAAAAAAAAAAAAATAGTTTGTCCAAGTGGGCTGGCATATCATTGCAATAGAAGCATTACTATATGAACTAATTTAACCCTTTCACAAATGTATTAAAAACAAAAAAAAAGATTACATATATGGCATATGATTAGTTAAAGTTTACCGTCACTTTAAGGTTGGGACAGTTAGCGTCATATGTGTTTAAAAATAGAATCAGTTTTTCATGTTACATTCCATTTAAATGCATCCCATTAGATGGAGTGCTGTGCTTAAAAGAGACTCCTGTGGAGTTCCATAGGAGTCAGTATTGACTGACTAAAATGCATGTATGTATATAAATATAGAACTTAAATAAGGGTTTAGTCTGCAGAGGCTTAGATACACGGTTTTCACAGAAGTAAAAAGTATATTAATATAACTGTGTTGGTTATGCAAAACTGGGGAATGGGTAATAAAGGGATTATCTATCTTTTTAAACAATAACAATTCTATTGTAGACTGTACCTTCAACATTAAAAAAAACTACTATACCTGAAAACAAAGCTGTAATGAAGATTTTCTTTATCTACTAAGTATCCACCATATCTGTATGAAACAGAATTTGCAATGAACACAATGCACTGAGCAAAACCAAAGCAAAGTCCATAGACATTTGCTTTTTTGATAGCTGATCGGTAAGGAGCTTCCAGCTGCTCTTCATACATTTGCACAAATTTATTTTCTTTTGCAATTCCAGCAATAGTCCTGATGTTCCCAAGAGCTTCACTTGATATCTAAAATATACAAAATATTGTTAGTATAGAGTAAGCACTGCATTTTTAGTACAAAAAAGAGATATTAGGGGGGTGGCGCTAAAGAACTTAGATTGTGTTGAGTACTAAAATAATAACTGGATATGCATATATTATATTACAAATATAAAATACACATTTATTTTGCTATGCATACAAACTATATTAGACACCAGTGTCCATACATTCAATTATTTAGAGAATTCCAAATAAAACACAATATTAAAATAATACAATATGTAACACAAACACAATGTGGATACAATGATATAATGGTGTCTAACTATTAGATTGTGTATCCTGCACTGGTCAGAGATAGAAAAACCCTGCAACTTTTACTAGAAACATATCGCTTTACATGCTTATATTTACTTTTATACAGATGTTTTGCAACATTGTACATAAAGGGACAGCCAAGTCAAAATGACACTTTCATGATTCATGATTTCCGACCTACAATTCTAAAAAAAACATTCAATTTACTTTTATCATCACATTTGCCTTGTTCTTTTGGTATTCTTTGTTAAAAGCTAAACCTAGGTAGGCTCATATGCTAATATCTGAGTGATTGAAGGCTGCCTCTTATCTCAGTACATTTTGAGAGTTCTTCACAGTCAGACACTGCTAGTTCATGTGTGCCATATAGATAACATTGTGCTCACTCCCATGGAGTCATTTGTGAGTCAGCACTGATTGGTACTGATTGGCTAATATGCCAGTCTGTCAAAAGAACTGAGATAAGGGGCAGTCTGCAGAGGTTTAAATACAAGATAATGTATTAATATAACAGTATTGGTTATGCAAAACTGGGGAATGGGTAATAAAGGGATTCATTTTTTTTTTAAACAATAACATTTTTCAAACAGACTGTCCCTTTAACTGCTGATATATACTATGCATTTATAAAATATTTGATGTCCCTTTATAATCATAGGTAAGATTGACGTGGCAATGCCTGAGCAGTATCAGTTACAATTTCATTTTCAGTTCATTGTATGTTCTGTTGGCATTGTGTCAGTGTTAGAGCTCTTTGCCAGAAGCATGAAATCAGTTTGCAACAAATCTGTTTCATAGCTTGAAGACTTCTTTAAAGGGACAGTCTACACAAAAAATGTTATTTTTTAAAAAAGATAGACAAAGCCTTTACTACCCATTCCTCAGTTTTGCACAACCAACATTTTTAGATTAATATACTTTAGAACATTTACATTTCTGCCTGATTCAAAGGCTCTATAGACAGCCTCTTAATCACATGCTTTTGTATTTGCTTTTCACAACAGGATACTGATAGTTCATGTGGGCCATATAGCTAAAATTGTGTCCACGCCCGAGGAGTTATTTAAGAGTATGCACAACACAATACTAAATTCAAGTCAATAGATAATAAATATTCACAGTCATGTGATCAGGGGGCTGTCAGAAGACGCTTAGATATAAGGTAATCACAGAGGTAAAACGTATATTAATATAAGAGTGTTGGTTGTGCAAAACTGGGGGGTGGTTAATAAAGGGATTATCTATCTTTTAAAGCAATAAAAATTCTATTGTAGGCTGTCTCTTTAAGTGCAAGACAAGGTGTTGACACATACATTAAACAATGCCGCTGATGTCTTACATTAAACAATACAACTTAGGTTGTCTGTTGAATGAAAGCAACATTCACAATTTAGAAACTATCAAAAACAAGATGGAGTAAAGATATTTTAAGGCTCAATTGTGGTGAAATGTTTTACATGACCAATTTGCAATTTATTAAAAAAGTTTTTGAAACCTGTTTCTATATAAAACTGAAATACACTCATGTACATTTCAGTGTTAAAAACGTGCAATTGTAGATCTGTTACGTCACTATAAAGAAAGAATTTTACAGATTGTATTTATCTCTGATTGAAATATTCTAAACCGCATTTAATTGTAGTTTCTTAGATAAAATAAATGGCTTTACCCTTCCAGCTGATTCCATTGCATGCTTATCTTGATTAGCAAATCCTGTCAACATTCTCGCTTGCAGAGCACCTGACAGCGCCAGGAAAGGTAAGAAGCACAATATCACGAGACTCAATTTCCAGCTGAAGTAGAAAGCAATAATAAGTGCAACTCCGATGTTTGTAAATGAGTTTACAATCATTCCAATCTGTGATCCAGTGGCCTGGAATTATGCAAAAAATATTGTGTTTCATTATTAGTTACTTAAAGGACCACTAAATACAGTAGAGTTACATAATTAAGTGCATAATAAAAATACAATGCAGTAATACTCTGAATTTCAAATAAGCAGTAAAAAAATTCTGACAAATGTATTTTTACCCCATTTGCTGCCCCCCTTGTATCATGTGACAGCCATCAGCCAATCACAGACTAGTATAAGTATACCCTTTGAACTTGTGCACATGCTCGGTAGTGGCTGGTGCCTCAGAAAGTGTGTATATAAAATGTGCAAAATTTGTTAATAGAAGTAAATTGAAAAGTCTCTTAAAACTGCATGCTTTATCTGAATCATAAAGGGACTTGTGTCCCTTTAAGCAACAAAGCAGTGCATTTAAAGAAACCCCGAATATCACTTCTGAAGAAAGGTGCTAACATAATAACATACTAGAAGCTCTCAGAAAAACTAATATTGTGCATTATAAGACCATATACAAATAATATATGATTTATAAAAATAAACTTAAAGGGACATGAAACCCCTACTTTATTCTTTCAAGATTATAGGGTCAGTGTGCTGTGAAATTAACATTGTATTACTTTTCTCTCCTACCTCCCACTGGGAGTGTAATTTCTTTTGCTGGCTATGTTTACAAAGGTTTTCTATACCCAATATGTAAGTATTGACATGTACAGTATAGGTGGGGATACCACAGGAAAAATCAGCTATTTCAAATGCCCAAATAATGTTATAAAGGAGCCATTTGTAAACATTTTCATTAACTCCAGCAGGTAAAATGGATAATTGTGAACAAATTAAAGGGGAGAAAAAATTGTAACATACTGTTCCTTTAAGTGTTGGTAGCCCTATATGGCTTTAAATGGACAATTATTTTTCTTCCATGATTATAATAGAACATACATTTTTAAATACCTTTCCAATTTATTTATATTATCAGTTTTGTTTTGTTCTCTTGGTATCCTTTATTGAAGGAGCAGCAATGCACTACTGGGAGCTAGCTAAACACATCGGTAAGCCAATGTTCAGAGGTATTTATGTGAATCCATCAATAAGCAGCTAGATCACAGCTTCTAAGCCTAACTAGTTATGCTTTAAACAACGGATACCAAGAGTTTGAAGCAAATTTGATTACAGAAGTAAATTGGAAATTTGTTCAAAATGTTTTGCCTTATCTGAATCATGAAAGAAAAATTGTGGGTTTCATGTCCCTTTAACAATGTCATATACTTTTGGGCACTATGTGACAGCAGTGTTTGCACTAGTTATAACAATGTCATATACTTTTGAGCACTATGTGACAGCAGTGTTTGCACTAGTTATAACAATGTCATACACTTTTGAGCACTATGTGACAGCAGTGTTTGCACTAGTTATAACAATGTCATACACTTTTGAGCACTATGTGACAGCAGTGTTTGCACTAGTTATAACAATGTCATACACTTTTGAGCACTATGTGACAGCCGTGTTTGCACTAGTTATAACAATGTCATACACTTTTGAGCACTATGTGACAGCAGTGTTTGCACTAGTTATAACAATGTCATACACTTTTGAGCACTATGTGACAGCAGTGTTTGCACTAGTTATAACAATGTCATATACTTTTGAGCACTATGTGACAGCAGTGTTTGCACTAGTTATAACAATGTCATATACTTTTGAGCATTATGTGACAGCAGTGTTTGCACTAGTTATAACAATGTCATACACTTTTGAGCACTATGTGACAGCAGTGTTTGCACTAGTTATAACAATGTCATACACTTTTGAGCACTATGTGACAGCAGTGTTTGCACTAGTTATAACAATGTCATACACTTTTGAGCACTATGTGACAGCAGTGTTTGCACTAGTTATAACAATGTCATACACTTTTGAGCACTATGTGACAGCAGTGTTTGCACTAGTTATAACAATGTCATATACTTTTGAGCACTATGTGACAGCAGTGTTTGCACTAGTTATAACAATGTCATACACTTTTGAGGACTATGTGACAGCAGTGTTTGCACTAGTTATAACAATGTCATATACTTTTGAGCATTATGTGACAGCAGTGTTTGCACTAGTTATAACAATGTCATACACTTTTGAGCACTATGTGACAGCAGTGTTTGCACTAGTTATAACAATGTCATACACTTTTGAGCACTATGTGACAGCAGTGTTTGCACTAGTTATAACAATGTCATACACTTTTGAGCACTATGTGACAGCAGTGTTTGCACTAGTTATAACAATGTCATATACTTTTGAGCATTATGTGACAGCAGTGTTTGCACTAGTTATAACAATGTCATACACTTTTGAGCACTATGTGACAGCAGTGTTTGCACTAGTTATAACAATGTCATACACTTTTGAGCACTATGTGACAGCAGTGTTTGCACTAGTTATAACAATGTCATATACTTTTGAGCACTATGTGACAGCAGTGTTTGCACTAGTTATAACAATGTCATATACTTTTGAGCACTATGTGACAGCAGTGTTTGCACTAGTTATAACAATGTCATACACTTTTGAGGACTATGTGACAGCAGTGTTTGCACTAGTTATAACAATGTCATACACTTTTGAGCACTATGTGACAGCAGTGTTTGCACTAGTTATAACAATGTCATATACTTTTGAGCACTATGTGACAGCAGTGTTTGCACTAGTTATAACAATGTCATACACTTTTGAGCACTATGTGACAGCAGTGTTTGCACTAGTTATAACAATGTCATACACTTTTGAGCACTATGTGACAGCAGTGTTTGCACTAGTTATAACAATGTCATATACTTTTGAGCACTATGTGACAGCAGTGTTTGCACTAGTTATAACAATGTCATACACTTTTGAGGACTATGTGACAGCAGTGTTTGCACTAGTTATAACAATGTCATACACTTTTGAGCACTATGTGACAGCAGTGTTTGCACTAGTTATAACAATGTCATACACTTTTGAGCACTATGTGACAGCAGTGTTTGCACTAGTTATAACAATGTCATACACTTTTGAGCACTATGTGACTGCAATGTCATACACTTTTGAGCACTATGTGACAGCAGTGTTTGCACTAGTTATAACAATGTTGAACGTATTCTAGCATTACTTCTGCCATATAGTGCTTCACACGTGTGCCACAGTGCCACATTCCTGAGACTACCTACCTGCTTTTTTTTATAGAAGTAAATTGAACAGTTTTTTTTTTAATTATACCCTCTATCTGAATAAAGACAACAACTTGTGTTTTATTATTTTGAAAATACTAGGTGGGCAAATGGGTGTTTTTTGTCATCGTCGCCAGTATTTGAAATCAATTTTCAGGGACATTTTGCAGTAGAGCAATCAAGAAATATTGACCAGATTAACCAAAACACTAAGGCCTAGATTTAGAGTTCGGCGGTAGCCGTCAAAACCAGCGTTAGAGGCTCCTAACGCTGGTTTTGGCCGCCCGCTGGTATTTGGAGTCAGTGATTAAAGGGTCTAACGCTCACTTTACAGCCGCGACTTTTCCATACCGCAGATCCCCCTACGCCATTTGCGTAGCCTATCTTTTCAATGGGATCTTTCTAACGCTGGTATTTAGAGTCGTTTCTGCAGTGAGCGTTAGAGCTCTAACGACAAGATTCCAGCCGCCTGAAAAAAGCAGGAGTTAAGAGCTTTCTGGCTAACGCCGGTTTATAAAGCTCTTAACTACTGTACCCTAAAGTACACTAACACCCATAAACTACCTATGTACCCCTAAACCGAGGTCCCCCCACATCGCCGCCACTCGATTAAAATTTTTAACCCCTAATCTGCCGACCGCCACCTACGTTATACTTATGTACCCCTAATCTGCTGCCCCTAACCCCGCCGACCCCTATATTATATTTATTAACCCCTAACTTGCCCCCCACAACGTCGCCGCAAGCTACTTAAAATAATTAACCCCTAATCTTCCGACCGCAAAGCGCCGCCACCTACGTTATCCCTATGTACCCCTAATCTTCTGCCCCTAACATCGCCGACCCCTATGTTATATTTATTAACCCCTAATCTGCCCCCCACAACGTCGCCGACACCTACCTACACTTATTAACCCCTAATCTGCCGAGCGGACCTGAGCGCTACTATAATAAAGTTATTAACCCCTAATCCGCCTCACTAACCCTATCATAAATAGTATTAACCCCTAATCTGCCCTCCCTAACATCGCCGACACCTACCTTCAATTATTAACCCCTAATCTGCCGACCGGAGCTCACCGCTATTCTAATAAATGTATTAACCCCTAAAGCTAAGTCTAACCCTAACACTAACACCCCCCTAAGTTAAATATAATTTTTATCTAACGAAATAAATTAACTCTTATTAAATAAATTATTCCTATTTAAAGCTAAATACTTACCTGTAAAATAAATCCTAATATAGCTACAATATAAATTACATTTATATTATAGCTATTTTAGGATTAATATTTATTTTACAGGTAACTTTGTATTTATTTTAACCAGGTACAATAGCTATTAAATAGTTAAGAACTATTTAATAGTTACCTAGTTAAAATAATTACAAAATTACCTGTAAAATAAATCCTAACCTAAGATATAATTAAACCTAACACTACCCTATCAATAAAATAATTAAATAAACTACCTACAATTACCTACAATTAACCTAACACTACACTATCAATAAATTAATTAAACACAATTGCTACAAATAAATACAATTAAATAAACTATCTAAAGTACAAAAAATAAAAAAGAACTAAGTTACAGAAAATAAAAAAATATTTACAAACATAAGAAAAATATTACAACAATTTTAAACTAATTACACCTACTCTAAGCCCCCTAATAAAATAACAAAGACCCCCAAAATAAAAAATTCCCTACCCTATTCTAAATTTAAAAAGTTACAAGCTCTTTTACCTTACCAGCCCTGAACAGGGCCCTTTGCGGGGCATGCCCCAAGAAGTTCAGCTCTTTTGCCTGTAAAAGAAAACATACAATAACCCCCCCAACATTACAACCCACCACCCACATACCCCTAATCTAACCCAAACCCCCCTTAAATAAACCTAACACTAAGCCCCTGATGATCTTCCTACCTTGTCTTCACCATGCCAGGTTCACCGATCCGTCCTGGCTCCAAGATCTTCATCCAACCCAAGCGGGGGTTGGCGATCCATAATCCGGTGCTCCAAAGTCTTCCTCCTATCCGGCAAGAAGAGGACATCCGGACCGGCAAACATCTTCTCCAAGCGGCATCTTCTATGTTCTTCCATCCGATGACGACCGGCTCCATCTTGAAGACCTCCAGCGCGGATCCATCCTCTTCTTCCGACGACTAGACGACGAATGACGGTTCCTTTAAGGGACGTCATCCAAGATGGCGTCCCTCGAATTCCGATTGGCTGATAGGATTCTATCAGCCAATCGGAATTAAGGTAGGAATTTTCTGATTGGCTGATGGAATCAGCCAATCAGAATCAAGTTCAATCCGATTGGCTGATCCAATCAGCCAATCAGATTGAGCTCGCATTCTATTGGCTGTTCCGATCAGCCAATACAATGCGAGCTCAATCTGATTGGCTGATTGGATCAGCCAATCGGATTGAACTTGATTCTGATTGGCTGATTCCATCAGCCAATCAGAAAATTCCTACCTTAATTCCGATTGGCTGATAGAATCCTATCAGCCAATCGGAATTCGAGGGACGCCATCTTGGATGACGTCCCTTAAAGGAACCGTCATTCGTCGTCTAGTCGTCGGAAGAAGAGGATGGATCCGCGCTGGAGGTCTTCAAGATGGAGCCGGTCGTCATCGGATGGAAGAACATAGAAGATGCCGCTTGGAGAAGATGTTTGCCGGTCCGGATGTCCTCTTCTTGCCGGATAGGAGGAAGACTTTGGAGCACCGGATTATGGATCGCCAACCCCCGCTTGGGTTGGATGAAGATCTTGGAGCCAGGACGGATCGGTGAACCTGGCATGGTGAAGACAAGGTAGGAAGATCATCAGGGGCTTAGTGTTAGGTTTATTTAAGGGGGGTTTGGGTTAGATTAGGGGTATGTGGGTGGTGGGTTGTAATGTTGGGGGGGGTATTGTATGTTTTTTTTTACAGGCAAAAGAGCTGAAATTCTTGGGGCATGCCCCGCAAAGGGCCCTGTTCAGGGCTGGTAAGGTAAAAGAGCTTGTAATTTTTGTATTTTAGAATAGGGTAGGGAATTTTTTATTTTGGGGGTCTTTGTTATTTTATTAGGGGGCTTAGAGTAGGTGTAATTAGTTTAAAATTGTTGTAATATTTTTCTTATGTTTGTAAATATTTTTTTATTTTCTGTAACTTAGTTCTTTTTTATTTTTTGTACTTTAGATAGTTTATTTAATTGTATTTATTTGTAGCAATTGTGTTTAATTAATTTATTGATAGTGTAGTGTTAGGTTAATTGTAGGTAATTGTAGGTAGTTTATTTAATTATTTTATTGATAGGGTAGTGTTAGGTTTAATTATAACTTAGGTTAGGATTTATTTTACAGGTAAATTTGTAATTATTTTAACTAGGTAACTATTAAATAGTTCTTAACTATTTAATAGCTATTGTACCTGGTTAAAATAAATACAAAGTTACCTGTAAAATAAATATTAATCCTAAAATAGCTATAATATAAATGTAATTTATATTGTAGCTATATTAGGATTTATTTTACAGGTAAGTATTTAGCTTTAAATAGGAATCATTTATTTAATAAGAGTTAATTTATTTCGTTAGATAAAAATTATATTTAACTTAGGGGGGTGTTAGTGTTAGGGTTAGAATTAGCTTTAGGGGTTAATACATTTATTAGAATAGCGGTGAGCTCCGGTCGGCAGATTAGGGGTTAATAATTGAAGGTAGGTGTCGGCGATGTTAGGGAGGGCAGATTAGGGGTTAATACTATTTATGATAGGGTTAGTGAGGCGGATTAGGGGTTAATAACTTTATTATAGTAGCGCTCAGGTCCGCTCGGCAGATTAGGGGTTAATAAGTGTAGGTAGGTGTCGGCGACGTTGTGGGGGGCAGATTAGGGGTTAATAAATATAACATAGGGGTCGGCGATGTTAGGGCAGCAGATTAGGGGTACATAGGGATAACGTAGGTGGCGGCGGTTTACGGAGCGGCAGATTAGGGGTTAAAAGTGTAATGCAGGGGTCAGCGATAGCGGGGGCGGCAGATTAGGGGTTAATAAGTGTAAGGCTAGGGGTGTTTAGACTCGGGGTACATGTTAGAGTGTTAGGTGCAGACGTAGGAAGTGTTTCCCCATAGGAAACAATGGGGCTGCGTTAGGAGCTGAACGCTGCTTTTTTGCAGGTGTTAGGTTTTTTTTCAGCTCAAACAGCCCCATTGTTTCCTATGGGAGAATCGTGCACGAGCACGTTTTTGAGGCCGGCCGCGTCCGTAAGCAACTCTGGTATCGAGAGTTGCATTTGCGGTAAATATGCTCTACGCTCCTTTTTTGGAGCCTAACGCAGCATTTGATTAAACTCTCGATACCAGAGTTAAATTTATGGTGCGGCCAGAAAAAAACCCGCGGAGCGTTAACAGCCCTTTTACCGCCGAACTCCAAATCTAGCCGTAAATGTGAATTGCACACAAATATTACATTGCACACAAATATTACATTGTATTACTCAAGTTAATTTATAAACTGTAGGAAATTCACAAATAGCCAATGCACCACTAAATATTATTTTAATATCCATGTGTAAAACAAATCTCATATCTGATTCCCTACACTCAGGCATTCACTACAAATCTACAGATTGGGGCAGATTCCTGGGACAAATATACCAAGTGTACCCTTAGGCCAAAAGCCGGTCTTTACAATCAGATTGACATTGCACACGTTTAATGACAATCTGTTAAATTGATTTGGCATGGATTTGGCATTTGTTTGCTAAATGAGTGCCTTTTATTGCCCACGGCTAATGTACACACCCACACTTATTTATAAATTCATTCTGTTACAGATTTTTTTCATTTTATTGTACTTGAAAACAACAACCATATGAGTTCCTAGCAATACTTTTTCTGTCTGTCAAATTATCTGTGATACATTTCACTCATTCCTCCATAAAAGCATCTCAATTAGACTTTGTTAAGCAAAAAAAAACCAAAAAAACACATTTACACAAGAAGCCTGCTTGAATTTAACAGTTACCCAAAGTATAAATAATTACTTGGTTTCCATTTACAAAGAGGCGGGTGTCAAGTAAAGAGAATCTGGTCTATATGGCTTCTTCATATAATATTTAAAAAACAAGACATTTCTTTAAAGTTATATTATATGCTGCGATTAGTCCTTGCTAGATGGACCCGATGATCAAACCTTTGTAAGATCAGACACCCGCAGGGACTGATTTTAGGGGAATATCTATAAAAGGGGCTCTCCCTGTGAGTTGTGAGATGTCTCCTGTAAAACGTAATAGAGCTTACTGGAAAAGGAAACATTGGTGGGGAGAACGAAGTTAGTTGGGCGCACTTTAAAAGGTAACTACTGCAGCCAATACAAATAGGATTACTCTGCTTTCAGCATATGCTGTCATATAATAATATTTGCATATGTATCTGTTTTTTCTATGAGGATAATAAGTGTTTCTCATATTTTGTGAGGAAAAACAGCAACACCAGCAGGGGGGAAATGTTTAGACAATATGGCAGATGTTGCAGAGACCTTTTAGCTACTCCCATGGAACACCCCTGTTCAGCCACTAGCAGAAGCAGAAAAACTCATTTTACAAAAAGGAAAGTAATATGATTTCAATTTTGTATTAGAAATACAAATTTCACAGCATTTTTTTGCCTGTGCAGTGTAGGTTTATTACAGTTTCTACTGTGTGCCTTCAGTTTTGTTTCCTGAGTAACTTCAATACAAATTTAAATTTTGCATAAAATATGATTTTGCTGAGTAATTTTTATGATTTTTACTGCAATTAAATAGAAACATTTTTTTGAAGACACTAAGTAATTATATTTACAGTGCAGGCTGGAAAAGTAATTAAACCCTTGAATTTAGTAACTTGTAGATCCTCCTTTGACTGCAACAACCTCCAACAAATGTTTCCAGGTAGCTGCTTATAAGACTGGCACAGCAATGAGGATCTATGTATTTCTCTTGATAACGTATCTAAACTTTCTAGGATCTTTTGCACTCAGTAAAAAATATTGACATGCGCAAAAGTTTTTAAATTGTAACATTTGAATGTTGATTTACATTAGGCTTGGGCATTAGTTTTGTAACAAATGCTAGGTTTTTAATGAAACAGGGATTTTAATTTTTGTTTACACTAAATGAAAATCCAAATGAATGAACCTCAAAATTTAAAGAAAATGAATAAATACTGGTGAAATGTGTCAGTATTCATTTGTTTCCTTTAAATGGTTAATATACTTAACTTCAGTGCGTTAGAGAGCCACACTACCCCCCACTCTCCCTCTTCACAATGCTCCTATTAGTGCGGTGCGGTATTCCCAGGGCCTGATCTAAAGGAGAAGGTCCTTAAAGGAACATGAAACCCAATTTTTTTCTTTGATGATTTAGAAAGAGCGTACAATTTTAAACAACTTTCTAATTTAAGTCTATTATCTCATTTGCTTCATTCTTTTGATATCCTTTGCTGAAAAGCATATCTAGATAGGCTCAGAAGCTGCTGATTGGTGGCTGAACATAGATGCTTTGTGTGATTGGCTCACCCATGTGCATTGATATTTCTTCAACAAAGGATATCTAAATAATGAAGCAAATTAGATAATAGAAGTAAATTGGGATGTTGTTTAAAATTGTATTCTCTACCCAAATCATGAAAGAAAAATGTGGGGTTTAGTGTCCCTTTAAGTGCAGGCCCTGGAAGCCGCCACAAAAAGCCTCCTAATAGCGCATCCGGTGCTCTCTGAAAAAGAGGAGCAGGGAGTGCAGCTCTCCAGCACCCTAAAGGTTTAAAGAAAACAAATGTAAATGTTTAACCAATATTTAATATTTGTTTTGTTTTAAAATATCGGAGAGCACAGGCAATGAATATTCAGAGAAGCAAATTTCCAAGTCTAATTTAAAAAGAATGTAATGTAAATCTATTGGAATCAATATTCAAATATAATATCTAAAAGTTAAAATGTAACATTTGATTGTTAGATACAGAACGGACAAATATCTGGCTGAACATTTGTTCTAAAATTTAAATATAAGAATTGCAAAATTGCCCATTTCTAGCAAATGCATTGAAACTAAGTAGTCTATGACTGCCACTCTTACCCCTTGAACTTGTGATGCATCTGTTGCAAGCCTTGTGGTCAGTGCTCCAGGGCTATTCTTGGGGTCATCAAACCATCCAACCTCCTGACCCAGCATAGCATGGAAGCCAATCTTACGGAGCCGTCGTGTAAGCAGTTCACCAGACTTTGCAAAAGTATAACCCTGAGGAAAGATAAAACAAGATATCAGGAAAAAATAGAAACCAAAATATTATCCATTTAAAATACAAAGTTATATATTTATTTATTTACCTGCAAAAACTGTGTTAAAAATGATACAGCACCAATAAGCACAAAAAGCACACAGATTCCATCAATCTGCGCCCGTTGCTCTTCCTCATTTGGCAGCGAGAATGTCTGGAAGTATAAAATAACTGCTCATCACCAACTCTGCTTTTTAATGTTTAGATCTGTTATAGAGATCACTTTAGAGTCTTGTCACCTTATTAAAACAAATCCTGTATCTATTTGTACTGAGAACTGCAGTGTTTTCATTCCAATAAATTGGCCCTACTTGAGCTCAAATAATTTTTCCAGTATGGTAAGATGTAAGAAGATAAATCATGTAAGGAGGTTAAGTTGTTACTGCACTAATAGAGACATTATACAGACTGTAAGTATGATTAATTAATATTGAGGGGCGTTTATATGTTTTAATGCTTTTATTACACACACACTAGCAACTGAATACTGAATGTTAAAGGAACAACAAAATCAAAATTACATTTTCATTATTCAGACAGATGGTTCAGTTTTTTAGGTATTCATTATTAAAACTTAGCTCTGTTCTATCATAGCATATTGAGGTTACTTTTTATTGACACTTTTGCCATATATTGCATGGTCCTTAGCCTATCTCAATATGCTATCAAGGAAAAAAAATATGTTTCAACAAAGGCTACCAGGAGAAAATGGCAAATTAAATAATAATAGTAAGCTGGATTTTTTTATAAATTGTACACTCTCTCGGAACTATGCAAGGTTAATTTTTATGTCATCTCTCTTTTTAACATATGAATATTAAATGTAATATTCAAGTATTTGATCCTAAAATCTGAATATTGCATTTCAATACTAATTCCCTTCGACGCTATTAAATTTTCTATAGGGAAAATTAATAATGTTTTCATGGTATTATGTATGTTTTAAATGGGAATTTTATATGTACCAACATTTACTGTGAATTACTTAGCAACCTACTATAAATTACCTGTTGCTATAAAACAATAATGCATAATTTACTAAATGACTTCTGTACATTAAAAGACGCCAGAATACACTGTGTATTTACTTCCTAATCACACCTATGGCTAAAGTATTCATATGTCTCTAATGGTAATATGCCTTGAAATGAAAAATTACAAACAAAATATAGGAATCAATAAATAAAATGAATGTTTAACAGTCATAAAGAAATCCTGATTAAACTGTCTCTTTAAAACATAATGGTAACTATTTAAAAAAAATATATATACGTGTTCTTACCCCAAGAATCTGACTAAACAGCAGGGCATAGAGGGGATTTACAGCACCGTTCACTGCTGCACCAATTGAACCAAATAACATATAAGGCCATTCTGGAGCATTGTATTTTAATATTCTGGCTACTGGAGCTGGCTCTACGTGGTCATCATCATCATCCAAAGCTTCCTAAAAGAAAAAAAAAAATACACTACATTTTTTGCAAATGAAAGATATAATTATTTTTGTATGTATTAAATATGAGCACATTACATTACAGGATGTCACTATCTAATGTGATTCTCTTTGTAACAAAGAATAAAACAGAACTGAACATCTAAATAGAGTGGTGTATATATAACAGAATAAGTAATATATAAAACATTTCACGAGAGATTAAAGGGATATGAAACACAAATTGTTAATTTCATGATGTAGATAGAGCATGCAGCTTTAAACAACTTTCTAATTTACATTAATTATCAATTTGTCTTTGTTTTCTTGGTATTTTTTGAAAAGCAAGGATGCATGCTTAAGAGATGGCCCATTTCTGGAGCAGTTTTGCAAGAATGTTATCCATTTTCAAGAGCACAAGAGGCCAGCACTATTTACTACCATGCAGTGCTCCAGATGCGTACCTAGGTATCGCTTCAACACAGAATATCACGGGAATGAAGCAAATTTGATAACAAAAAACAGAATTTATGCTTACCTGATAAATTACTTTCTCCAACGGTGTGTCCGGTCCACGGCGTCATCCTTACTTGTGGGAATATCTCTTCCCCAACAGGAAATGGCAAAGAGTCCCAGCAAAGCTGGCCATATAGTCCCTCCTAGGCTCCGCCCACCCCAGCCATTCAACCAACGGACAGGAGGAAAAAATAGGAGAAACCATAGGGTGCCGTGGTGACTGTAGTTAGAGAAAATAATTCATCAAACCTGATTAAAAAACCAGGGCGGGCCGTGGACCGGACACACCGTTGGAGAAAGTAATTTATCAGGTAAGCATAAATTCTGTTTTCTCCAACATTGGTGTGTCCGGTCCACGGCGTCATCCTTACTTGTGGGAACCAATACCAAAGCTTTAGGACACGGATGAAGGGAGAGAGCAAATCAGGTTACCTAAACAGAAGGCACCACGGCTTGCAAAACCTTTCTCCCAAAAATAGCCTCCGAAGAAGCAAAAGTATCAAATTTGTAAAATTTGGCAAAAGTGTGCAGTGAAGACCAAGTCGCTGCCTTACATATCTGATCAACAGAAGCCTCGTTCTTGAAGGCCCATGTGGAAGCCACAGCCCTAGTAGAGTGAGCTGTGATTCTTTCAGGAGGCTGCCGTCCGGCAGTCTCGTAAGCCAATCGGATGATGCTTTTAAGCCAAAAGGAAAGAGAGGTAGAAGTCGCTTTTTGACCTCTCCTCTTACCAGAATAGACGACAAACAGAGAAGATGTTTGTCTGAACTCTTTTGTAGCTTCTAAATAGAATTTTAGAGCACGGACTACAAAGTCCCTGAGCTTTCTGTATAGTCCCCATTCCACTGTTTCAGCATGCACAGTTGTAATGGTCTTAGATGAATTCACGCAAAAGGAACTATGTCCATTGCTGCAACCATCAACCCTACTACTTCCATGCACTGAGCTACGGAAGGACGAGGAATAGAATGAAGAACTTGACAAGCGTTTAGAAGTTTTGACTTTCTGACTTCTGTCAGGAAAATCCTCATTTCTAAGGAATCTATTATTGTTCCCAAGAAGGGAACTCTTGTCGACGGAGACAGGGAACTTATTTCTATGTTCACCTTCCATCCGTGAGATCTGAGAAAGGACAGAACGATGTCTGTGTGAGCCTTTGCCTTTGAAAGAGACGACGCTTGTATTAGAATGTCGTCCAAGTACGGTACTACTACAATGCCCCTTGGTCTCAGAACCGCAAGAAGGGACCCGAGTACCTTTGTGAAAATCCTTGGAGCAGTGGCTAACCCGAATGGGAGAGCCACAAACTGGTAATGTTTGTCCAGAAAGGCGAACCTTAGGAACTGATGATGTTCTTTGTGGATAGGAATATGAAGATACGCATCCTTTAGATCCACGGTAGTCATAAATTGACCTTCCTGGATTGTAGGTAGAATCGTTCGAATGGTTTCCATTTTGAACGATGGTACTCTGAGAAATTTGTTTAGGATCTTTAAATCCAGAATTGGTTTGAAAGTTCCCTCTTTCTTGGGAACTACAAACAGATTTGAGTAAAATCCCATTCCTTGTTCCGCCGATGGAACTGGGTGTATCACTCCCATTTTTAACAGGTCTTCTACACAATGTAAGAATGCCCGTCTCTTTATTTGGTTTGAGGATAAGTGAGACATGTGGAACCTTCCCCTTGGGGGTAGTTCCTTGAATTCCAGAAGATAACCCTGAGAAACTATTTCTAGTGTCCAGGGATCCTGAACATCTCTTGCCCAAGCCTGAGCAAAGAGAGAGAGTCTGCCCCCTACTAGATCCGGTCCCGGATCGGGGGCTACTCCTTCATGCTGTTTTGTTAGCAGCAGCAGGCTTCTTGGCCTGCTTACCCTTGTTCCAGCCTTGCATCGGTTTCCAGGCTGGTTTGGTTTGTGAAGCATTACCCTCTTGCTTAGAGGATGCAGAATTAGAGGCCGGTCCGTTCCTGAAGTTACGAAAGGAATGAAAATTAGACTTATTCTTGGCTTTGAAGGGCCTATCTTGTGGGAGGGCGTGGCCCTTTCCCCCAGTGATGTCTGAGATAATCTCTTTCAATTCTGGCCCAAAGAGAGTTTTACCCTTGAAGGGAATATTAAGCAATTTTGTCTTGGATGATACATCCGCTGACCAAGACTTTAGCCAAAGCGCTCTGCGCGCCACAATTGCAAACCCTGAATTTTTCGCCGCTAATCTAGCTAATTGCAAAGCGGCATCTAAAATAAAAGAATTAGCCAACTTAAGTGCGTGAACTCTGTCCATAACTTCCTCATATGGAGTCTCTCTATTGAGCGACTTTTCTAGTTCCTCGAACCAGAACCACGCTGCTGTAGTGACAGGAACAATGCACGAAATGGGTTGCAGGAGGTAACCTTGCTGTACAAAAATCTTTTTAAGCAAACCCTCCAATTTTTTATCCATAGGATCTTTGAAAGCACAATTATCCTCGATAGGAATAGTAGTGCGCTTGTTTAGAGTAGAAACTGCCCCCTCGACCTTAGGGACTGTCTGCCATAAGTCCTTTCTGGGGTCGACCATAGGAAATAATTTCTTAAATATAGGAGGGGGGACAAAAGGTATGCCGGGCTTCTCCCACTCCTTATTCACTATATCCGCCACCCGCTTGGGTATAGGAAAAGCGTCGGGGTGCACCGGAACCTCTAGGAACTTGCATAATTTTTCTGGAATGACCAGGTTGTCACAATCATCCAGAGTAGATAACACCTCCTTAAGCAGTGCGCGGAGATGCTCTAATTTAAATTTAAATGTCACAACATCAGGTTCAGCCTGTTGAGAAATTTTTCCTGAGTCTGAAATTTCCCCATCTGACGAAACCTCCCTCATGGCCCCTTCAGATTGGTGTGAGGGTATGACAGAGCAATTATCATCAGCGCCCTCCTGCTCTTCAGTGTTTAAAACAGAGCAATCGCGCTTTCTCTGATATGCAGGCATTTTGGATAAAATATTTGCTATGGAGTTATCCATTACTGCCGTCAATTGCTGCATAGTAATAAGCATTGGCGCGCTAGAAGTACTAGGGGCCTCCTGCGTGGGCAAAACTGGCGTAGACACAGAAGGAGATGATGTAGAACTATGTCTACTCCCTTCATCTGATGAAACATCTTGGGCAATTTTACTATCTGTGGCAGTGCTGTCCTTACTTTGTTTGGACGCTATGGCACAATTATCACATAATTTTGAAGGGGGAGACACATTGACTTTCATACATATAGAACATAGCTTATCTGAAGGTACAGACATGTTAAACAGGCTTAAACTTGTCAATAAAGCACAAAAACCGTTTTAAAACAAAACCGTTACTGTCTCTTTAAATTTTAAACAGAGCACACTTTATTACTGAATATGTGAAAAAGTATGAAGGAATTGTTCAAAATTTACCAAAATTTCACCACAGTGTCTTAAAGCATTCAAAGTATTGCACACCAACTTTCAGAGCTTTAACCCTTAAAATAACAGTTTTAACCCCTCTACAGTCCCAGCTACAGTCTTTGCTGCGATACCAAAAGAAGCCTTCTAGGAACTTTTCCAACTACTTTCAGATCCTCACACATGCATCTGCATGTCTTGCTCTCAAAAGTAACTGCGCAGTAATGGCGCGAAAATGAGGCTCAGCCTACAACTGGGAAGGTCCTTCCTGACTGAAAAGGTGTCTAACACAGTGCCTGACGTTAAAAAACGTTCCCCAAGTTTATAAGTGTGAATAACAAGCATAAACATGAATAAAATGCCCAAATAAAGCAATCGATTTTGCCCATAAAAGTGTCTACCAGTTTTATAGCCCATATTAAGCCCTTTATTCTGTTTGAGACTAAGAAAATGGCTTACCGGTCCCCATGAGGGGAAATGACAGCCTTCCAGCATTACACAGTCTTGTTAGAAAAATGGCAAGTCATACCTTAAGCAGAAAAGTCTGCTAACTGTTTCCCCCAACTGAAGTTACTTCATCTCAACAGTCCTATGTGGAAACAGCAAACGATTTTAGTTACTGTCTGCTAAAATCATCTTCCTCTTAAACAGAACTCTTCATCTTTTTCTGTTCAGAGTAAATAGTACATACCAGCACTATTTTAAAATAACAAACTCTTGATAGTAGAATAAAAAAACTGCAACTAAGCACCACATACTCTTAACCATCTCCGTGGAGATGTTGCCTGTGCAACGGCAAAGAGAATGACTGGGGTGGGCGGAGCCTAGGAGGGACTATATGGCCAGCTTTGCTGGGACTCTTTGCCATTTCCTGTTGGGGAAGAGATATTCCCACAAGTAAGGATGACGCCGTGGACCGGACACACCAATGTTGGAGAAAATATTGTAAACTTTTTTTTAAATGGTATGTTCTGTCTGAATCACAAAAGAAACATTTGGGGTTTATATCCCTTAAGGAGGCACAGTATTTTCACAAATGTTAGCAATGAATTTAATCTCTTTAATGTTTTAGATATGTACAAAAATGCATATAGTCGTTGAGTAAAACTGAATTCTCTCTGAGGCTAAATAAAGCCTATGTATAATTAGTTATATAATTTATTTGCTCACTTTGGCTCCCATCGTACAATTAAATATTTGTTTTTAAAGGGACATTAAACCCAATTTTTTTCTTTCATGATTCAGGTAGAGAATACAATTTTAAACAACATTCCAATTTACTTTTATTATCTAATTTGCTTCATTCTTAAGATATCCTTTGTTTAAAAATAGCAATGCACATGGGTGAGCCAATCACACAAGGCATATATGTTCATACACCAATCAGCAGCTTATGAGCCTATCTAGATATGCTTTTCAGCAAAGGATATCAAGAGAATGAAGCAAATTAGATAATAGAAGTAAATTAGAAAGTTGTTTAAAATTGCATGCTCTTTCTTAATCATGAAAGAAAAAAATTGGGTTTAATGTCCCTTTAATATTTGAGGAACAAACCTCAAGTATTTTAAAAGAATATTTTATGTCTGAAAGTATCCTATACATAATAATAATTATATATTTGTACGTTAATTCATATTTATTGCTACTGTGTTCCTTTTCTTTAGTAAATGAATTGTTGTGCTTGTAGTAAAAGCTGAGTAGAGCTATGTGTACATCTGTAATGTTGATCCAGTGGAATCATACCAAAGATATTAATTCACAGGCCAAAAGCTCAAACATTGTTTACATTATTATTATTATACTTTATTTATAAAGCGCCAATTTATTCTGCAGTGTTGTCTGTGGGTACAATAAATATAAGTAACAAAAGGATAGAATTCTTGTAAGAGACAATATAGAATTTGACAAATAAATATAAGAGGAATTGAGGGCCCTGTTTCTGTGGGATCTAGACGGGTAGAAGGGGGAGAAACAGGAGGTGAGGACTGCAAGGGTGAGAGTGATGTTAATACAGAGTTAGACAAGGGCTATTATTAGGAAAGTGCTATTCATTTGTTACTGAGTTGGGTGATAGGCTTCCCTGAACAAAAATGTATTTAGGGAGCATTACTGTTATTATCATTCTTATAATTATTGTTAGAGATGGGTGAATTAGGGAAACAGAAGATTCTGAGCAGAGACTGGGGAGGGGGGGGGATGGATTAAACACACCAGGTAACAAATGAAAAAGATGAATCAGTGCTTGTATCAGAATGTGTCCTTTACTCACAAATGCTTAATTAATTAACGGCTAGATTACGAGTTTTGCGTTATAGTAAAAAAGCAGCGTTAAGCCTCATAACGCTGCTTTTTTACTACCGCTGGTATTATGAGTCTTGCAGATTTAGGGGCACCGCACACTTTTTTGGCCTTACCGCAAATCAACTTACGCAAATTGCATATAGTCTTTTTTCTATGGGACTTCCATAGCACCGGTATTATGCGCTTGTCCTGGGAGGCCAAAAAGTGAGCGGTACAGCCTATCCCATCAAGATTTGTACCGCATTTTAAAGTTAGTAGTTATGAGTTTTACACTACAAAGCTGTAGCATAAAACTCATAACTAAAGTTTTACAAAGTACACTAACACCCATAAACTACATATTAACCCCTAAACCGAGGCCCTCCTGCATCGCAAACACTAAAAAAAAAAGATTAACCCCTAATCTGTCACTCCGGACATCGCCACCACTATAATAAACATATTAACCCCTAACCGCCGTACTCCCACCTCGCAAACATTAGTTAAATATTATTAACCCCTAATCTGCTGTCCCCTAACATCGCCGCCACTAACCTACATTTATTAACCCCTAATCTGCCGCCCCCAACGTTGCCGCCACTATACTACATTTATTAACACCTAAATCTAAACCTAACCCTAACACCCCCTAACTTAAATATAATTAAAATAAATCTAAATAAAACTTACTATTAATAACTAAATAATTCCTATTTAAAACTAAATACTTGCCTGTAAAATAACGTGGCCGGACTTTTGGCCGACGGACACTTGGCCGACGGACATTGGGCCGACGGACATTTGGCTGAAACACAAGTGGCTGTCACATAACAGTCCGGCCACGAGATAGATAGATTTGATAGATAGATAGATAGATACATAGATTAGATAGATAGATCAATAGATGCAATAGATACATTTGATAGATACGATAGATAGATAGATTTGATAGATAAATAGATAGATTTGATAGATAGATAGTTTCCCAGACAGAGAATTACAAAACGTGCGGCCTAGGACCCATGGTAAGGTTCCCAGAGGCAGTTGCGGCGCCCGAGGCTGTGATTAGAACAGAGAACTCTGGAACGTATCTGCCCTCGGCCGAAATCGGAACATTCTTTAGCTGTCTGTCAGCCAAATGTCTGTCGGCCAAATGTCCGTCTGCCAAATGTCCTTCTGCCAAATGTCCTTCTGCATTTTGTCAGAGCACCGTAAAATAAACCCTAAGCTAGCTACATTTTAACTTATAGTTACATTGTATCTAGCTTAGGGTTTATTTTTATTTTACAGGCAAGTTTGTATTTATTTTAACTAGGTAGAATAGTTACTAAATAGTTATTAACTATTTACTAACTACCTAGCTTTACTAACTACCTAGCTAAAATAAACACAAATTTACCTGTAAAATAAAACCTAACCTGAGTTACACTAACACCTAAAACTACACTACAATTAAATAAATTACCTAAATTAAATACAATTAAATAAATTAAATACAATTAGCTAAATTAAAACCCCCCCACTAAATTACAGAAAATAAAAAACAAATTACAAGAGATTTAAACTAATTACACCTAATCTAATAGCTCTATCAAAATAAAAAAAGCCCCCCAAAATAAAAAAAAAACCTAGCCTAAACTAAACTACTAATAGCCCTTAAAAGGGGCTTTTGCGGGGCATTGCCCCAAAGAAATCAGCTCTTTTACCTGAAAAAAAATACAAACAACCCCCCCAACAGTAAAACCCACCATCCACACAACCAGCCCCCCAAATAAAACCCTAACTAAAAAAACCTAAGCTCCCCATTGCCCTGAAAAGGGCATTTGGATGGGCATTGCCCTTAAAAGGGCATTTGGCTCTATTGCGGCCCAAAGCCCTAACCTAAAAATAAAAACCCACCCAATAAACCCTTAAAAAAACCTAACACTAACCCCTGAAGATCCACTTACAGTTTTGAAGATCCGACATCCATCCTCAACGAAGCCGGGAGAAGTCCTCAACGAAGCTGGGAGAAGTCTTCATCCAAGCCGGGAGAAGTGGTCCTCCAGAAGGGCAGAAGTCTTCATCCAGACGGCATCTTCTATCTTCATCCATCCGGCGTGGAGCAGGTCCATCTTCAAGACATTCGACGCAGAGCATCCTCTTCTTCCGATGACTACCCAACGAATGAAGGTTCCTTTAAGTGACATCATCCAAGATGGCGTCCCTTAGATTCTGATTGGCTGATAGAATTCTATCAGCCAATCGGAATTAAGGTTGAAAAATCCAATCAGCCAATAGGATTGAGCTCGCATTCTATTGGCTGTTCCAATCAGCCAATAGAATGCAAGCTCAATCCTATTGGCTGATTGCATTAGCCAATAGGATTGAAGTTCAATCCTTTTGCCTGATTGCATCAGCCAATAGGATTTTTCAACCTTAATTCCGATTGGCTGATAGAATTCTATCAGTCAATCGGAATCTAAGGGACGCCATCTTGGATGACGTCACTTAAAGGAACCTTCATTCCAGAAGAGCCGTCGGAAGAAGAGGATGCTCCAAGTTGGATGTCTTGAAGATGGACACCGCTCCACGCCGGATGGACGAAGATAGAAGATGCTGTCTGGATGAAGACTTCTGCCCGTCTGGAGAACCACTTCTCCCGGCTTGGATGAAGACTTCTCCTGGCTTCGTTGAGGACTTCTTGCCACTTCGTTGAGGATGATGTCGACTCTTCAAAACTGTAAGTGGATCTTCAGGGGTTAGTGTTAGGTTTTTTAAGGGTTTATTGGGTGGGTTTTATTTTTAGGTTAGGACTTTGGGCCGCAATAGAGCTAAATGCCCTTTGAAGGGCAATGCCCATCCAAATGCCCTTTTCAGGGCAATGGGGAGATTAGGTGTTTTTAGTAGGGGTTTTATTTGGGGAGTTGGTTGCGTGGGTGGTGGCTTTTACTGTTGGGGGGGTTGTTTGTATTTTTTTCAGGTAAAAGAGCTGATTTCTTTGGGGCAATGCCCCACAAAAGGCCTTTTTAAGGGCTACTGGTAGTTTTGTTTAGGCTAGGGGGGGTTATTTTGGGGGGCTTTTTTAATTTTGATAGGGCTATTAGATTAGGTGTAATTAGTTTAAATATCTTGTAATTTGTTTTTTATTTTCTGTTATTTAGTGTTTTTTTTTGTAATTTAGCTAATTGTATTTAATTTATGTAATTGTATTTAATTTAGGTAATTTATTTAATTGTAGTGTAGTGTTTGGTGTTAGTGTAACTTAGGTTAGGTTTTATTTTACAGGTACATTTGTATTTATTTTAGCTAGGTAGTTAGTAAATAGTTAATAACTATTTAGTAACTATTCTACCTAGTTAAAATAAATACAAACTTGTCTGGAAAATAAAAATAAACCCTAAGCTAGCTACAATGTAACTATTAGTTATATTGTAGCTATCTTAGGTTTTTTTTACAGGTAAGTATTTAGTTTTAAATAGGAATTATTTAGTTATTAATAGTAAGTTTTATTTAGATTTATTTTAATTATATTTAAGTTAGGGGGGGTTAGGGTTAGGGTTAGACTTAGATTTAGGTGTTAATTAATTTAGTATAGTTGCGGCGACATTGGGGGCGGCAGATTAGGGGTTAATAAATGTAGGTAGGTGGCGGCGATGTTAGGGGCGGCAGATTAGGGGTTAATAATATTTAACTAGTGTTTGCGAGGCAGGAGTGCGGCGGTTTAGGGGTTAATGTGTTTATTATAGTGGCGGCGATGTCTGGAGCGGCAGATTAGGGGTTAATAAGTGTAGGTAGATTGGGGCGACATTGGGGGCGGGAGATTAGGGGTTAATAAATATAATGCAGGTGTCGGCAATGTCGGGGGAGGCAGATTAGGGGTTAATAAGTGTAAGATTAGGGGTGTTTAGACTCGGGGTTCATGTTAGGGTGTTAGGTGTAAACATAAATTTAGTTTCCCTATAGGAATCAATGGGGCTGCGTTACTGAGCTTTACGCTGCTTTATTGCAGGTGTGAGGCTTTTTTTCAGCTGGCTCTCCCCATTGATGGCTATGGGGAAATCGTGCACGAGCATGTACAACCAGCTCGCCGCTGACTTAAGCAGCGCTGGTATTGGAGTGAGGTATGGAGCACAATTTTGCTCTACGTTCACTTCTTGCCTTTTAACGCCAGGTTTCTGAAAACCTGTAATACCGGGGCTGTAGGAAAGTGATTGGTGACAATAAAGTGCAAGTTAGCAACGCACCCCTCATAACGCAAAACTCGTAATCTAGCCGTAAGTAAGCTGTAGAAATAATGTAATATGCCAAAAGATAAACAAATACACTATATTCAAGGGCATTGCTATAAACACAGTGATAATGATTCCCCTCCAACTCAAACATTATATACTGTATCTGTATAGACACAACCTTTTCCATACACACCTTCACAAGAATACACCTGTGTCTTTTTGATAACATTTTTTTCTCCAGGCTAAAAGGCTTAGGAGAATCAAGACTTGAATATGCTCTAACCCTAACTAATAACTCTATCTGTGTAAAGGAATATATAACCAATACACAGATTACTGTCCTTTATTTCTCTTTATAGACAAATATCTTCTCCACAGAACTTTGTTTTTGTGTATGTATGTGTTTCTCTCACCTTTGGTCTTTTTTTTGTCTCCTCATACTCTGAGCTGTGATGATAGGCATCTGAGGTATCCCCCACTATTAACAAGCTACTGTCTGGTACAATATTAGACAGCTGAGATTTTGATCGCATACGAATAGAAGCACTGCAAGAATAAAAAAATAAACATTGTTTGCATTTAGAAATATTAGATAGATTGTCTTATGAATGGACTTACTGTTACTAATCAGTTTTATCACTCCACTTAGTAGTTGATTACATAAAACTTAGAATTGAACAGTACATCAGGAACATTTACTAGGGTAGCCACCTTTTTTCCTGGATAGTTATGAGTTTCACATGCTGCAGGGTTTGCAGGGAGGAACATGCATTGTGCCTTTGGACATCACATAAATAGTGCTGCTGGACTACACTATTCATGTTCCTACCTGCACTTCCTGTCCAAGAAAACATAGCCGGGGTGGAACCCCTAAACATTACTCTGACCTAAACTACTGACATACATCAGTCTTCTTATAAAGTCAATCTCTGGTAAAATCTTAAAACAGAAAACTTAAATATAGCAGATTCCATGAAAAGTTAATTATATTTTCACATACAGCTTCCATTTGGTTGATTGCATGAAAAAAAAAAAATGAAGTTTCTTTGTTCATTAAAATGAATAGAAACCTGAAGATTTTATCAAAACATGTTTTCTATAGCATTATGGAGACCAACAGCAGGGAAATAAAGCTTTTTCCTTCCGCCTTATCTGTATAAGTAGGAAAAGTCAGTGAGCACATTTTTACTTTCAAACACCGACTGATTTTGTGACTGTGTAGTTGCAACCTTACAGTGGATTTAATATTAAACAGCTGTATGTATTATAAACAAGCACATTTCAATCCTCTAAGTGACCTTTAAAAGAAAAATGGATCATAAGACTCTAGCTAATCTGCATATATTTGTTTTACTCATCTATCCTCTTAATGTATTGGCTGTGAAGCTAATGCATATTTAAATTGTATTATTACCTTTATCTCAGTGTGACCTGTTGTTAATTCATTTGCTTTAGTTGATATTCTTTCTATGGTGAATAATGGGTTTCTTAAATTGCCAGTGAAAATATTATTTAAATCCAACTATCTTGTCTTCATATGTTAATGTTAGAAACGCAGCACTATATTGGTTTACTCAGCACATTGGTTCTCAGTGGTTTATGCTTTACCGCACACCTGACCTATTTTTCAAGGTTAGATGATGTACTCAATCCCTAATGCAGCACAAGAGGAACTGGCTACAAATAAGACAAGTAGGCCAATGATGGGGCATAATGCGTGAATTATCATTAGCAGTAAGGCGTTAATCATGGTCTCTGTAAGTCACTGGCAGCCAAGCTGCCAATTCCTGTTTGTATGTCACTGGCTTCTAAGGTATAATTTGTATCTTTTCATTCACCCTCCTGACTCCTATCGCTTGCCTGTCTTACCCTGCAAATCCCATCATTTTACTTCCCATGTTCTGTCCTGTCTTCCCTTCCATTGCTCTTTCTTCTTTCTCTTTCTCTGCATCCCTTCTCTCTTTCTTCTCTCAATCTCCCCCTCTCTCCCCCACCCTCTACCACATATTTCTTTTCCTCTGGCCTTCCATTCTCCATTTTCCATTTCACTATGTTTTCTGTGTCATTCTTCCCACTACTTTCTACCATTCATCTTCCCTACCCTGTCCTTCCCTTCACCTTTCTTTCTTCCCTACTATCTATCTTCACCTCTCCCCTCCTTCCTTACTTGTTACTTCAGCCTTTGGGGTAGATTTATCAAATGTCAGGTGGACATGATCCGCTGTAACATTAACATTTCTGGTGAAATGCTTGTGGAATGCTGCCCCCTGCACATTCGCTGCCAATCGGCCGCTAGCAGGGGGTGTCAATCATCCTGATCGTATCCTATTGGGATGATTGCTGTCCACCACCTCAGAGATGGTTAGATTGCAGCATCTGCTGCTTGATAAATCTACCCATTTCTCTCTTCTTGTCCGTACCTTTTCCTCTCACTATCTCTTACTCTACATCTCTATATAACCCTTTCAATTATTTCCACATCTTCTTTCACTTTCTCTATTTTCCATCTCTTCATTCCTCCCATTCTCTCTCTTCCTCCCTTCCCCTTTTCACCCAACTTCTTTCCAAGCTAAATCCTCTCTGTCTCTTTCATCCCCTCTATCCCCATGTCTCATTTTCCCCCTCTATCTTTATCTCCTTCTCTTTATGCCAATCACTCTTCCATAGCTTCCTTTTTCCCATTCCTTCTCTTTGTCCTGTTTACTCACTCTCCATTCATTTCCCCTTCTATCTTCTTCTTCTTCATTTTCCTTTTCTTTCTTCTCCATCCTCTATCTGCATTTCTTTATCACTTTCATTTAACACTCTTCTTTCCTTTCTTTCTTTCTTTCTTTCTTTCTTTCTTTCTTTCTTTCTTTCTTTCTTTCTTTCTTTCTTTCTTTCTTTCTTTCTTCCTTCCTTTCTCTCTCTATTTTCACTTCCCTTCTTTTTTATTCCCCATTATTCCCTTTCCATGCTTTCCATACATACATTTCCCCCCTTCAATCACGTTCTACCTTAATTATCCACTCTCACCATTCCACTCTCTCCCTGCTACTGTTTGTTACCCATCCCCCTCTCTCTCTGTCCTTCTTTATCCATTTGCTCCTTTTATCCCTTAACTAAAAAAATAAATAACAAATATGGAATTTGGTTTCCATCTCATATACAAGCATAGCATTATCGTTTAATTATTATTATTAGTGGTGTATTTTTAGACATGAGATGTTTTTAAATGCATGTTATGCCTTGTTTTAAACAATATAATTATATTATAGGACCTAGTATATACAATCTAAAACAATGTTTTTTTTTGAGGGGAATTATGTGTCATTGTTAAAGGAACATTTTAATAGCAAAGCCATGTGGTGCATTTAAAAACATATATATGTATAAATTTGTACAAATCCATTTATTTCATGTTTTGTTCTATACTATAAGAAAGCATAATATATTATTCTATCGGCTGTGAGCTTTAGTAAAGTAATTGAATTCATGATTCACATACCGCAGACTTGCCCGATAGCTTCCTCTTTTAAAAGACTGAACTTTCTCGAGTTTAGGCTCCTCAAATTCTTTGCTACTGGTATCTGAAATATAATATAGTTCATTTAGCAAAAATAATATTATTATATTCATTTGTAATCTGCCAATATATTCTGCAGCCTTATAGCACAATACAAAATACAATGATAAACAGACTGAAGCAGAAAGATTTGTGATCTCTGGTATTCTGCATTTTATGAAGGAACACCCTTTCAAATGGGCTGGGCTCTCTGTCTCTCCCTCCCCCCAGCAGTGATGTTGATTTGTTCTGATATCTCTTTTTTTACCTTGTTTTTCTATAGCCAATACTGCAGTATTTAACTTTTTCAGTATGTGTAGGTATCTCAGGCACAATTCTCATGCTATTTCTAAACAATTTAATTCACTCCAGTAGGTAAAATGGATCATTGGAAACATATTAAGGAAGAAAAGAACATTTTTTTAGTACAGTGTCCATTAAATTTAAATTATACACTTATCTAAGCTCTTCATGAGCATATTTCAGAATAAGTTAATATAAAGGATTTTGTGTATTTGTGAACCATTGATCTCACCCATAAAGGGACATGAAACCCAAATTTTTTCTTTCATGATTTAGAAAGAGCATGTAATTTTAAACAACTTTCTAATTTATTTCTATTATCTATTTTGCTTCATTCTCTTGATATACTTTCCCAAAAAGCATATCAATATAGGCTTAGTAGCTGCTGATTGGTTGCTGCACATAGATGCCTCGTGTGATTGGCTCACCCATGCATTTTTTTGGGGGGGATTAGTGTCCCTTTAAAGCAAGTGTAATGGTGGGTTAATTCAAGTAAAATAGAACATAGCAGTATATCATTGTAACGCATAAAACATGAAGCTTGTAGGTTCAGAAAATAAAGACACTGCACTAGACTTATAATGTGTGAAAATAACTCAACAGTTAGATACATCTCCCCATGTAACGATCTTATGGAAATGATCTGCTCAGAGTTGTAAAGTTTTATTAATTGTGTTGGGAATCCACTCTTTATGGCACTATAGAAAGCTAAATATTTTTCTAACAAGAGACGTCTTCAAATTCTTAGCAAATCTCAGTGTTATATCATGAGAAGGTAAAAAAATATACTTTTATTCTTAAAGAAACATATTCTTGCCTTTCTTTTCATTGAGTGCTTTATCCCCTTGACTTTGTAATGTCACCAAAGTAAAATAAACTCCTTTCCTCTCTAGAAGTTCATCGTGTGTTCCTCTCTCTACAGCTCTTCCGTGCTCAAAGCCAATGATGACATCAGCATTTTTAATTGTTGATAACCGATGTGCAATAGAGATGGTTGTACGACCAAAACGAACCTTTAAAAGAGAACACAAAATTGTGAGCAAATCTGAAGTACCAAACCTTTATGTCATGATACACAGAATACCACAAAAGAACTAAGAAAACCACAAAACCACTAATTAAATGCCACCAAATAATACATTTAAGAATTACATTATTATTCTTCATAAATAAAATTATTAAATTATTTTAAGACATTTTTAATATCCAAATTTAAATCATGATCAAACATTTAGATCACATTTTATTTGTGAGTATGTTTCATAGTTCAAAAGTGTAACTTATTAACTAGTTTAACATTTTAATTAAACTAGGTAATGAAATCGTTTTTTAAATGTTAATATGGCTAAAATATTTTACATGAGGTACTATAGATTATTTTAAGTAATCCATAGAATATATCTATATATTTTTAAAATATGTATAATCATTTTATTTATATTTTAAATATTTAATATTTCTATAACGTGCATTGAAGATAGCAATTCTTCATGTGCGCTAATCCGACTGCGTTAGTCCTAAATTGCGAACCCCAATGCACATTACTTATATTTTACATTACTATATTCTTCACATAGAAAATAATGTATTTGTTATCATTAAATATATATTTCTATATATATACGTTTCTGGTACTGTTAATGTAAAATATACGTATATATATATATATATATCTATACCTATATATCTATTAGAATAGATATACATTTATAGGTATATATAAATATATATATATATATATAGATATTTGTATTTGCAATAAAAAAGTACACCATCCTATAAGTGAAGAACATTGGAATTTGAAATATGTATAGTACATATGCAGTAAAACACATAAATACTTAAATACATCAGTACACACATATATGCATCTATGTACACATACAGTATATATACATATTTAGCAATGGTAAAACTTTTTCCAGACTTTTTTTTTCTTCTAACACCTTATACAACCTTCCCTACAGAGGTTTTGGAACTACATTTCCAATGATGCTCAGACACTTTCAGTTGGCTGAGCATCATGGAAAATATAGTTCCAAAAAACCTCACCCCTGCCTTACACCATCTATATTTGAGCACTTATAACTTTTTTTTACTAATTTATTTTTAACTATTTTATATCAGATAGTGTCAATATGCATGTAACAGTACTTTTACTCATAATACACACTGTATTTAAGTAACAAAAAGCCGGAAAAATCTGATTTTGCTTGCATGCTACAGTTAGCGTGCCACTTGTAATCTAGCCCATAAGGGGGTATGTGAAAGACTGCCAGCATACAGGGTACATCGGCAGTCATTAAGTGGTTAAATAATATAATAATAAAAAATTAAACTCATTGGGGCGTGTCCATGCAGCGTACTGGATAGGACGCATATTCTGAGTGCTCCAGAGATATCTTTGATAATCCGCTGATTATTAACCCTCAGCAGCAACATTAAGCATACAATTTATAAGGGTGTCGCAGTCCTGCTAATTGTGACCCCATTTGTTATTCTCCCGGCTGCTGTAAGATACTGGGACCTCAGATTGGAACATTAAGGCCTAAGGCAGCGGCCTACTACTAGGTATCCACCTCCCCCCCGGGAAGAGCCGGGTCATCAGTGCCGTCAGCAATACTGACTTACTGAACCTCTTCAAAACCTCACTAAGAAGTCCTCAAGCTAATCTACTGTTCTCCACAACCAAGCAGCATTAAGTTTCTTGCAGCGAGGAATGGAAAACTTTATTCAGCGACACTCGATAAGCATGGCGGAAGAGAGCTGCCTGTCGCAACCTGAAGATTTCTTTACAAAATTAGACATCCTCATGCACAGGTTAATTGAGAGAGCTCCGTATGAATATTTGCTGAAGCGTCTAAACTTGGAGGAAGAGACCACAGCACACATGATAGACTCACTGGTGGTAAAACCCTGCAACGAGCATACTGGTGCTAAATACAAACCCATGCCAAAGGAGCCGCACAGCTCAATGAGTAATCAACCACCCCCCAATACATACAAAGGCTCTCACAGCAAAGAGCTGCAATCGCGGCCTCAAAAGAACCGGCCATCGGTAGTGGGAAAGACCGCGGAGCTGTCAGAAATGCCTACAATAGCGCAGGGAGAACCTAATATGTGGAGCGCAAAATCTAGGAACCGCATTCTTGAATATAATTGGGCCGATCAGCAGACAACACCGGCACAAGCTGTTTTAATGCAATGGCCCGGAAGGGCTCCCCCGAAAAAGCAACACCAAATGCCGGACAAGCCTCTTACCTGCAAACCTAACCGTGATGAATCTTGCAGACACGGCAACACATTATCTACACTGCCAGTTATCTCTCTGCAAGACACCCTACACCTTCATAATGAGGGACATATCCCGAAGACAGGAGAAGGGTAATGTGAAGGCGTTTTTTTCTTTTCAAGCAAGATACTACTGAAGCGCTGTTAAATAGGACTCTGTTGCTATCAACATGCGCTCTGCAGTAGGGGCAATGATATTGCTGGGGCATGTTTTAATGTGATGTCAGCCATATATTTTATAATTTAAGTAGCAATCATTTTTGCCCACACCCTTCCCATCAGATTTTGCCTACAGGGGATAATCCGGGGACTGAGTATGATTGGACTCCCTGCTAGAAGTTATGTGCGATAAATATCAGTGGACTGTGTCTATTACTATTTACTCGTGCTTTGTGGTGCCTGCAGTTTCCTATAGCTCACATACTCAGCTAGATACTCTCAATGAGTGTATATGTTCAGCAGGGCATATGTGATATTACCACACCTGGCAAATTATACTTATGTTCTATTATTATGTTAATGATTATGATATCTTATTGTGTTATGGGGTAATGAGGGGATTGATATTCCTTTTAATTAATATATCTTTGGTTCATTGCATCTCAGAAAGCAAATAGGGCACAGAAGGCTAATCTATATAGGATCCCTGATATGTGACCAACGGCCGGGGTTACTGAAGGGCAGAATAGGCTGTGCACGCATTGAGAGTGACATACTAAAGCAATCTCTTTTTAGAACCAATGTACCCATAAGCAATCCTCTAATTGTTATGCTGCTATAAGCTTCCTGCTGCCCAACTTAACCGGCATCCACGAAAAGGTGACAGTTCCACATAGCAATGATTATGATATCTCTGGCAGGAGCATAACAACCCAGTTTTTACCTCACTGGAATGGATATAATATTTAGAACCAATATCATCTAGAAATTACAACCCCTTATCCCCCTTTGCCCCCAAATCTTAATGCCACACATCCCCAATACAGTACAGCTAAGCCTCCTCATTAAAGAGTTTACACCATATTACCTATATCCCTGGTAAACTATAAGCTCCCAATTAGAAATTACATAAATTTAATTGATTGCTGGGACTGTACAAGCACTGTTTTAGATAATAATGTTGTCAGCAGCTGTGGCTCATCACATTTCAATTTGTTCAACTTGTTTCTGTTCTTTTCTATGTTACTGTTATGTTTACTATGGTTATTAATAATCCCTATTTATGGACATATATAACACCACAGGTCCAAGAGTGACCTTTTAGAATAGAAGGGATGGAAAAAAATAAAAAGAGGACTATCATTGTGTCAGCGACAAACCACCAAGCATGTTATGAGTAATTGATGTATATGACAATTATGTTGTAATAATGCTTTGTTATACTGTCCTCAATAAAAAAAAAAAAATAAAAAAAAAAAAAAATTAAACTCATTATTAAAATAAAAATTCAGGAACAAGTTGATTCATATTGCCCCTGTAAATGTCAATTAAAATTAGGAATTAAAGGGACACTGTACCCAAAATTTTTCTTCCGTGATTCAGATTGAGCATGAAATTTTAAGCAACTTTCTAATTTACTCCTATCATCAAATTTTCTTCATTCTCTTGGTATCTTTATTTGAAATGCAAGAATGTAAGTTTAGATGCCGGCCCATTTTTGGTGGACAACCTGGGTTGTCCTTGCTGATTGGTGGATAAATTCATCCACCAATAAAAAGTGCTGTCCAGAGTACTGAAACAAAAAAAAAGCTTAGATGCCTTCTTTTTCAAATAATGATAGCAAGAGAACGAAGAAAAATTGATAATAGGAGTAAATTAGAAAGTTGCTTAAAATTGCATGCTCTTTCTGAATTACAAAAGAAAAAATTTAGGTACAGTGTCCCTTTAAATAACATTTGTGAGGACGAACTTTCCCAAATATTTACAATTAAGGTTCTTTATTTCATTTAAGTACTAACTTTGTCAAGGGCCTCTTGCACTGTGGCTTCGCTCTCATTATCCAGCGCAGATGTGGCCATATCTAGCAGGAGGATTCTGGGATTCCTGACCAGAGCTCGGGCAATGGCAATTCTTTGCTTCTGTCCTCCACTCATTTGACCTCCACCCTCTCCCACAAGAGTGTCAAATTGCTGAAAAATATATATATATTTCAAGAAATAAAAAAAATAAAATAAAAAAAAAAATAACAAAAGTGAAATAAATACCGGTAATTAAACTGAACATGCAAATATCTCTAAAAACAGAAATGACATGGTATATTAATTATACTATTGTAAGCCATGTTCAATACTAAATACCAAGACTACATTATATTTATAATTAGGTCAAAACCCTAATCTGATTGTCCTCTGTTTCAGTTTAATAGTACATCACCAGGTTACATTTGCTTCACATACTAAAACTCCTAAATCTCTTGACGCTCCAATTGTTTATGTGATTTTAATTCTATTTTTCTATTTTTAGTAAATGCTGGACATGCCAAAATGTATACTGTTCATAAGTAATATAGTAACCGGAATTCAACAATAATTACAAATAAAATGCTTTATTGTTTATCAGACGCTGGGTAAATTGGCAAGCAATTTGCTGAATTTCTTTTCCAGGTAGCACAAACTAATAATACGTAAAATATGTTAGAAAAACAATAAGTGAAATAAAAGAACTAAATAGAAAATATACAATGACATTAATTGCCAGTGATTTTCTAGTATCCCATTACCAAGTTTTCTGACGGCAACAATGCTGGTAATCAAGGATCGTGTGAGCTTAAATTATTCCCTAATTTCAAGTGGGTGGGATTTTGTATGTAATGTCAGGGTCATAGTACTGTAGGACCAATATAAATGGCCTGGAAATAAACATAGATCCATCTCTTAAATGATCGCTTTTTTCAGTCCTAAAGAAGAACGCTCATACATACAGTATATTGCTGTGTAGGCACAATGAAGTTTATCTTCATTGCTGTGCTCTTTGGACTGGCATCAGCAACAACTACACCAGAAGGTAAGTGATTAGCACAGGGTTCAAGCTAATTTAAACATGCTAACTCACAGTTAAACAGCATCAAAGATCAAGACATCATTTTGTTTTATTTCTAAAATAATTTGTTTATTATTATTATTATTTGCAATCTGGGGGCCACCACCCAATCCTACCCTTGCGAATGGGCCTGCATAGTGACAGGCATCGCTGGGGCTTCCCGTTACATGCGGTGACATCACGCGCAATGACGTGATGATGTCACTGCGCAACGTTATTTAAAATTGTCAATACAAAGTGAAAGGGGGCATGCTGCTTAGAAACCTGTATCTCAGGGATCTAAGCAGCTACAGACCCCCAAGACCCACATTGGAAAGGTAATCGCCTAACCTTTCCAACGGTATAAGGCTTGGGGATCTGCAGAAAAAAATAAAAAAGTAAAAAAAAATGTTTTTTGAAAATAGTAAAAAACAGAAAAATATTAAATTCAGCTTAGCACTCAAAGGGTTAAATGTGTTTACATCATTGTCTGTATCATTTCTAATTGTTTGCTAAGGAACATATCACATATCATTTTCTGATCCTCCTGCTGTAAAAATTCAAATCATAAGTGATATTAGACATATTTTTTTCTGAACAATGTCTTTATCTTCAACAATGTTTACTCAACACATTGAAAAGTTTAAGTTAAATGGTGTTTGGAAATAAATTATTATAGTATGTATTACAGCTTCCAGAGACAAATGTATAACATACTCAAATCTCATATACTGTGATCGTTTTAATTGTAGGATGATTAAACTTATATCAGCAACTAAACACTGTAAAATAGAAGTTTAATAATAATTTAATATTGTAATTTTGTTAGCACAGTTTACAAAGTTTGCAAATCAAGAGCAGATCAGGCATATATCCCTTGAAAGTCTTTATGAAATCCATGTTCTTAGCCTCTTTGCTATGGCAAATTAGGGTAATTTGCAAATGATTTTATGTACTGAGGTAACTAATTACTACGTAGGATGTTGCAGGCTCACGTAAACCTCACCACACTTAAAGGTATATGAAAGTCAAAATTAAACGTTTATGATTAAGACAGCATGCAATTTGTCCTGGAATCCTTTGTTGAAAAGAATAACTAGATAGGCTAAGGAGCACTCTGTATGCCATATTTCAAATGCTGTTGACACACACACACAGATATATATATATATATATATATATATATATATATACTGTATATAGTGCACAAGACACCGTAATGCTCCATCACTTACCTAGGTATCATCTTCCACAAAATATATCAAGCAAACAAAATAAATTAGATAATAGATGTAAATTGTACGTTTTTTTAAATTGTATGTTCTGTTGAAATCATGTTTAATTATGACTTTCATGCCCCAATAAGTATAATACAGTCACTCCAGGTTGTCTTAAAATAAAGAGAATAATTTGTTTTATATTATTTAATTAAGTTGAGCTTAATGTACCATTAAATAAAACATCAAAATCCTTATTTCAAAATATATATAAATAATAATAATAATATTGAAATATACGTTTCACAGTATTAAAAAAAACTCTTTATATCTTCAGCTCAGCTCTGAGATGTTAAACCATATTGCTGATAATTTATTTCTCTTATTTAAATATTTGAAGGTTTGATGTATCTTTTCTTAGACATTTGTTGGTTATATCTATTATACTGATATATGGAAACATGCCATTAGAATAGCACAATAGTAGAATCGTACAGTGTTCTAGCATTAACATTTTCTTTCCTGCCTCTCTCAGGTACACAAAGCACAAATGGAAGACCTGGGGCATGTCCTCCATATTTTGGTAGAGATTTTATCAGAAACAAAACTTACAATAGATATAAGGACAACATAAACCATACAGATTCTTGGAAATCAAGGCACAGGAGCCATACAATATGTTTATTACCAGACTGCACTAAGGACAATGACTGTGTCTCACTCTCTACTGAAACTAAGTGCTGTCAAACGTTTTGTGGATTTAAGTGCCTGAGACCTTTACATGGTAGGCCAAAAACGTTATTCTTTATAACCTATACTTAAACTAATGATTTTATTACAAGACCACTGGTTTATATAAGCAAAAAAGAAAGAGGTTTTACAGAAAAACACTTAATTAGAATGATGAAGGGATATTTGTATCCTAGTTAAATGTTTACATGTATAGTAGTGAAATATAAATTCAGTTCCAAGTATGTATGTATGTATGCGATTTACAAAAATGCTTCCACTGTTTTAGTGAAAACATTTCCTGTGCAAAGCTCTGGGTCACATTTATGTACATTTCCTGATTTCTCCTGAAATCATACACCACAATGCCTGGATACATAATTGAGGAATATTAATGCACATAACATATGACCTTTTCTATGGAGGCCCCTACAGCAGTGAGAGGAGCCCTGTTTCTAAAGTTGGCTTGCTGGAAAAGTCTAACTTGGCAAAATTGTTGATGCAGAGGCCCACTGCCCAGGTCAACAATTTGCCAAAACAACATTAGGGGTCACTCACCTGAGTGCTCTGAATCAGTTCTAAAAAAATTAAGAAAAGTGAATGCACAAGTTTTGCAAGTCTGCTGTTCTTACTATGAATGGGATAGTTGTAAAGTAGTCTATTAACATACAGTTTCATAAATACCCATTATTTAAAAATAGACCAAACTCAGAAACATTATGCAAATTAGAAAGACCATTAAATACAGTAGAACTGCAGAATCAACAAATGCAAAATTAAATACAATAATACTTGCTTTGAACTTTAAATGAGCTGTAGATAATTTTTTTCTGAATATTTCAAAATTTACTTCAATTTGCCAGCCTTCTATATCATGACAGCTATCAGCCAATCACAGACCCATATACATAAACATCATGCATTTTTGCACAAGCTCAGTAGTAGGTGGTGTCTCAGAAAGTGTGTAGATAAAAAGACTGAGCACAATTTAATAAAGGAAGTAAATCGGAAAGCCTCTAAAAACTGTATCCTCTATATCAGTGGTTCTCAACCAAAGTGACCTCAAGGCCCGGTAAATTTTAGCTAGACATGTCCAGGGCCCGGTAGTTTTAAGTGAGCAGCAGAGGCGAGCTGATCAGCCAGGCAAATAGGACCTGGGCCGAGGAACCAGCAAGTAAGGGGGCCCACAAATGGCATCTCCACGGATCCTGGTGCATTCCTTAAGCTGGAGTTTTCAGTTGCCCTATCAGTAACTAAGCAAAAAAAGTGTGAGTTTAGAGGGGCCCTGGCGAGGGTCTGTGACTGTGAGGGCCATGGAGTGTGGGGTCTGGCCCTGGAGGTTGGGTACCCTTTCTCTGGACCTTAATGTTGGGGGTCCTGGATCTGGAGGTTGAGGGGCCTGTTGGGGGCAGGGCAGGGAGGCTACCATGTTCAGTTGCATATAATTTAATACATTTTGTTCAGTGTGAGACAGTGTTCCTGGGACCTTGAAGGGTATCAGTCTGCCCTTGGTGTGCAGTGGGGTAAGGGTGTGCAGTGGGGCCCTGACAGGCCGGGGCCCACCAGCAGGGCTATCACGGCCCGGTACTGGGCCACGGCCCGGATGTTGAGAAACCAGGCTCTATATGAAACATGAAAGTTTAAGTTTGGCTTTAGTGTCTCTTTACTTCTGGTTTTGATCTACAGACATAAAATAATTGTTTTTACTAGTTTGCTCCTTTTATAAATAAATGCTTGTTTCCATCCCATAATGTCTGGAACCCCGTGGTGCTTCAGTTCTATATATGTCAAATTCATGGTGAATCTAGATAGCACATCTTGAAGATTGTTTTAGTGTTTTGACTTCTCCAATTACTAGTGGTCCTGTATATATTTTTTATTATTATTTTTACATTTGAGTGTGTCTTTAATTTTGTATTATATTTATAAATATTTATGTTTCTATTTTTGTAGAAATACAAAAAAAAAAAAAACAACATTACAGCTCATTGAAAGTGGGTTTGCCAGAAAATAAAAACAATAAAAACTTTACAGGAAAACCAAAGAGCAGTGAAGAGGAAGATATGGTATCATCCAATCCTAAAGAAGCAAATAATCTGGACTCTCTACGAAAACAAGATTTTAATGAAAATAGGAAAATCAGCTTAAGAGCAAAAAGGGGTATACATTGGAAAGATTTGGTTCTAGGAAGGCAGAAGAGAGCAGGAAAGAATCAAGGAAAAAAGAAAGAAAAGAAGACAGGACAACGGCCAGGAGAGAAGAGAGGTCAGAAAACAGTAGAGAAGGCAGGTCAGCAAGCAGAAGAGAAGACAGGTCAGTATGCTAGAGAGAAGGAAAGAAATAAGTCAGAAGACAGGACAGTTCAGCAAGTAGGAGAGAAGACAGGTCAGCAAACAGGAGAGAAGCAAGGAAAACAGCAAGTGGAGAAAACAGGTCAGCCAGTAGTAGAAAATATAGGTCAGCAAGAAAGAGAGAAGCAAATAAAACAGTTAGGGGGACACACAAGCTTACAGGCGGTAGAGAATACAGGTCAACAAGTAGGAGAGAAGCAAGGAAAACAGCTAGGAGTGAAGACAGGTAAGCAAGCAGGAGACAAAACAGAGCAACAGATGGGAGAGAAGACTGGTTGGCAAGCAGTAGAGCAGGTAGTTCAGCAAGTAGGAGAGAAGACAGGAAAACAGCCAGGAGAGAAGACACATCAGCAAGCAATAGAGAAGGCAGGTCAGCAAGCAGGAGAAAAGACAAGTCAGCAGGCAGGAGAGAAGCAAATAAAACAGCTGGGAGAGAAGATGGGTCAGCCACTTGGAGAGAAGAATGGTCAGCAAGCAATAGAGAAGACAGGAAAACAGCCAGGAGAGAAGACAGGTCAGCTAGGAGACAATCAAGGAAAACAGCTAGTAGAGAAGACAGGTCAATCAGAAAGAGAAAAGATAGGTCAGCAAGAAGGAGAGAAGCAAGGAAAAAAGCTAGCAGAGAAGACAGGCCAGCCAGTAGGAGAAAATATAGCTCACCAAGCAGGAGAGAAGCAAATAAAACAGTTAGTGGAGAGCACAGTTCAGAAAGCAGTAGAGAAAACAGACCTACAGCAAGGAAAGAAGACAGGTCAGCAAGCAGTAGAGAAGGCAGGCCAGCAAGCAGTAGAGAAGGCAGGTCAGCAAGTAGGAGAAAATATAGTTCAGCAAGCAGGAGAGAAGACAGGTCAGCAAATAGATGAAAAGAAAGTAAATCAAGCAGGAGAGAAGCAAGGGAATCAGCTAGTAGAGAAGACAGGCCAATCAGAAGGAGCAAAGATAGGTCAGCAAACAGGAGAGAAGCAAATAAAACAGCAAGGAGAGAAGACAGGTCAGCAAGCAGAAGGGAAGACAGGACAACAGCCAGGAGAGAAGACAAATCAGCAAGCAGTAGAGACGTCAGTTCCGCTAGCAGGAGAGAAGACAGGTCAGCATGCAAAAGAGAACACAAGTCAGCTGGCAGTAGAGAAGCAAATAAAACAGCTAGGAGAGAAGATGGGTCAACCAGTAGGAGAAAAGATAGGTCAGCAACTAGGAGAGAAGACAGGTCAGCAAGCAATAGAGAGGACAGGAAAACTGCCAGGAGAGAAGACAGATCAGCAAGCAATAGAGAAGACAGGTCAGCAAGCAGGAGAAAAGATAGGTAATCAAGCAGGAGACAAGCAAGTGAAACAGCTAGAAGAGAAAACAGGTCAATCAGAAGGAGAAAAGATAGGTCAGCAAACAGGAGAGAAGCAAGGAAAAAAGCTAGTAGAGAATGCAGGTCAGCCAGTAGGAGAAAATATGGCTCAGCAAGCAGGAGAGAAGCAAATAAAACAGCTAGTGGAGAGCACAGTTCAGAAAGCAGTAGAGAAGACAGACCAACAGCCAGGAAAGAAGACAGGTCAGCAAGCAGTAGAGAAGACAGGCCAACAAGCAGTAGAGAAGGCAGGTCAGCAAGTAGGAGAAAAGATAGTTCAGCAAGCAGGAGAGAAGACAGTTCAGCAAATAGATGAAAAGAAAGGTAATCAAGCAGGAGAGAAGCAAGGGAATCAGCTAGTAGAGAAGACCGTCCAATCAGATGGAGCAAAGATAGGTCAGCAAACAGGAGAGAATCAAATAAAACAGCAAGGAGAGAAGACAGGTCAGCAAGCAGAAGGGAAGACAGGACAACAGCCAGGAGAGAAGACAAGTCAGCAAGCAGTAGAGACGTCAGTTCCGCTAACAGGAGAGAAGACAAGTCAGCATGCAAAAGAGAACACAAGTCAGCTAGCAGGAGAGAAGCAAATAAAACAGCTAGGAGAGAAGATGGGTCAGCCAGTAGGAGAAAAGATAGGTCAGCAAACAGGAGAGAACCAAGTTAAACAGCAAAGAGAAAAGACAGATCAGCAAGTAGAAGAGAAGACAGGTCAGCGCATAGGAGATAAGACAGGTCAGCAAGCAGAAGAGAAACAAGGAAAAAAGCTAATAGAAAAGGCAGGTCAGCCAGTAGGAGAAAACATAGGTCATCAAGCAGGAGAAAAGCAAATAAAACAGCTAGTGGAGAGCACAGGTCAGAAAGCAGTAGATAAGATGGACCAACAGCCAGGAAAGAAGACAGGTCAGCAAGCAGTAGAGAAGGCAGACCAGCAAGCAGTAGAGAAGGCAGGTCAGCAAGTAGGAGAAAGGATAGTTAAGCAAGAAGGAGAGAAGACAGGTCAGCAAAAAGAAGCAAGGATAGGTAATCAAGCAGGAAATAAGCAAGTAAAACAGCAAGGAGAGAAGGCAGGTCAGCAAGCAGAAGAGAAGACAGGTCAGCAAGTAGGAGAGAAGACAAGTCAGCAAGCAAGAGAGAAGACAGGAAAACAGCCAGGAGAGAAGACAGGTCAGCAAGCAATAGATAAGGCAAGTCAGCTGGCAGGAGAAAAGACAGGTCAGCAAGTAGAAGGGAAGACAGGACAACAGCCAGGAGAGAAGACAATTCAGCAAGCAGTAGAGAAGTTAGGTCCGCTAGCAGGAGAGAAGACAGGTAAGCAAGCAGAAGAGAAGACAAGTCACCAGACAGGAGGTCAGGAGGGAAATATGCCAGGAGAGAAGATAGGTAAGCAAGCAGGAGAGAAGCATGGAAAAAAGCTAGTAGAGAAGGCAGGTCAACCAGTAGGAGAAAACAAAGGTCAGCAAGCAGTAGAGACATCAGGTCTGCTAGCAGGAGAGAAGACAGGTCAGCAAGCAGAAAAGAAGAAAAGTCAGCAGGCAGGAGAGAAGCAAATAAAACAGCTAGGAGAGAAGATGGGTCAGCCAGTAGGAGAAAAGATAGGTCAGCAACTAGGAGAGAAGACTGGCCAGCAAGCAATAGAGAAGACTGGAAAACAGCCAGGAGAGAAGACAGGTCAGCAAGCAATAGAGAAGGCAGGTAAGCAAGCAGTAGAAGAGATAGGTAAGCAATCAGGAGACAAGCAAGTGAAACAGCTAAAAGAGAAAACAGGCCAATCAGAAGGAGAAAAGATAGGTCAGCAAGCAGGAGAGAAGCAAGGGAAAAAGCTAGTGGAGAAGGCAGGTCAATCAGTAGGAGAAAACAAAGGTCAGCAAGCAGTAGAGATGTCAGGTCTGCTAGCAGGAGAGAAGACAGGTCAGCAAGCAGAAAAGAAGAAAAGTCAGCAGGCAGGAGAGAAGCAAATAAAACAGCTAGGAGAGAAGATGGGTCAGCCAGTAGAAGAAAAAATAGGTCAGAAAACAGGAGAGAAACAAGTAAAACAGCAAGGAGAGAAGACAGGTCAGCAAGTAGGAGAGAAGGCAGGTCAGCAAGCAGGAGAACAGACAGTTCAGCAAGCAGGAGAGAAGACAGGTCAGCAAATAGGAGAAAATATAGGTAATCAAGCAGGAGAGAATCAAGGGAAACAGCTAGTAGAGAAGACAGGTCAATCAGAAGGAGAAAAGATAGGTCAACAAACAGGACAGAAGCATCTAAAACAGCAAGGAGGGAAGACAGGTCAGCAAGTAGAAGAGAAGACAAGTCAGCAGGCAGGAGATCAGGAGGGAAATAAGCCAGGAGAGAGGGTAGGTCAGCAAGCAGGAGAGAAGAAAGGAAAAAAGCTAGTAGAGAAGGCAGGTCAGCCAGTAGGAAAAAACATAGGTCAGCAAGCAGGAGATAATCAAATAAAACAGCTAGGGGGGAACACAAGTCAGCAAGGAGTAGTGAAAGCAGGGCAACGGCCAGAAGAGAAGACAGATCAGCAAGCAGTAGAGAAGGCGGGACTGCAAGTAAGAGAGAATATGGGCCAGCAAGCAGGAAAAGAGGTGGAAAAAGATCACAAAAATGAGTCAAATAAGAAAAAAGGAAACAAGATATGCAGGAAATCTGGAAAGAAACATGGCCAAAACCCAAATTATAGTAATAATCAGATTAAGGTCCAGACAAAAACAAAGCCAAATATTCAAACAAGCAAACAACCACCCCTGAAGCTACAGGAGCAAACAATACTGGAAACAAATGTAAAGCTGCCATAACATAAAAATGCAGGGCATCCAGAGCAGACACATTTCCAGAATAGATAAATGTAGGTCAGCTTGCAAATTCAGGCATAAAACTACCAGAAGAAACACACACAAAAAACAAAAAAATTGTATACAGACCAACCAGAAGAAACAAATGAAAAACAACCAAAAGATACAGCTGTAGAGCATCCAGCAGATGAAAATTTAGAGCTGCCAGAAAAAAACTTAAAGATAAAAGAGTTGAAGAACATGCAAATGTAAACCAACCAAAATATACAAATGCGTTGTAAGAAGAGTTAAGTGTAAAATAAATACAAAATACAAATGTAAAGCAACTGGAAGATCAAGTAGAATATACAAATGTGAATCCAACAGAGATACAAAAAAACTAAACTTAATAATTACTATCTCCACAATTATTTCTTTTTATTTTCTTTCCCACTAGTTTTAGAATTATATGTTATCAGAATAAAATAGTTTTTCTAACCTCTACATGTCCCGTGTGTGATGATTTTGTGAAAAAACATTTAACGTAATTTTTCACCCAATATTACAAGAATGGAATGAACATAATTCCGATGGATTTATGTCTAATGACATTCTACCTCTGATTTATTTATGTACTTTGCTTAAACAAATACATTTATAGACATCATAATCATTATGTTGTCCTTTCTGTAGATAACATACAAGTACACACATGTAAAACATTTTTTGTTTTCTTTGTTTGTTTGTTTTTTTACAGCACCTTTCATTATTTTAATTAGAATCTGACCAGTTAAAAACCATTTAGGATATGACTATAAGATAATTTTTCAAAATATTATGGTTCTTTTATACTAATAATTTTGGCAAACTATCAATAATTCCTCTTAAACTCTGTACTAGACATTCCATACTTTAGGTATAGGAAAATGACAAAGACTATGATACAAATGCACATGACTTATTACAGATTAAAGTGAGCAACATGCGAGGCCAAACACAGGGGCCGCTAGCAGGGGGTGCCAATCAACCCGATCGCATTCAATCGGGTTGATTTCTGTCCGCCGCCTCAGAGCAGGCAAACAAGTTATGGAGCAGCAGTCTAAACAAGGGGCCTCAAGCTCCATACGGCGCATGATAAATATGCCCCCAAATCTTATAAAATGTATTTCAGAAGAACAGCAGAGGTATTACATTAACTTTCATTTTACCTTAACATAAAAATATAATTTGAACACTGAATTTTAATACAAATAATGATGTTCAAATTATGGAATTCCGTAGCAAAAATCTAACTAAAAGATTAATTGGCATATGTATTATATCTTCTAAGAATACCTGACAGATGTATGACTTGCACATATATTGCATGAATAGAAAATAAAGATGGCTACCTGAGGTAGATCCATGATAAAGTTGTAGGCATTGGCTTCTTTTGTAGCATTCACAATGTCTTCCATTGTTGCACTTTCCTTACCAAACCGAATGTTCTCAGCAATTGTGGTAGCAAACAGAACTGGCTCTTGCTCCACAATACCAATCAAAGAACGCAACCACTGAATATTAAGGGAACGAACGTCATGCCCATCTAATGTCACCTACCAAAAAAACAACAAAATATTATATGTATGTTGAAATACATATTTAAAGTATATGTCCAATCTCCAAGAATGATTCCTTTGTAATATTTTATTTATGAATAATTTATAGATTAATTATACAAGGTGCAAATGTCAGTGAAATTGTTCTCAAAAACACAAATAACATTTACAATGCTACCTTTGATTTTTATCATCTCTTTTGGGAGGTTTTTGAATTACAAGTTGCAAAAGTAATTGTATTTCTAGTAATACTGTAGTAATAACTTTAGAAAGAGGTTGCAAACTTACCATACCCTCATCAGGATCATAGAATCGCTGAATAAGCTGAATTGTAGTACTTTTTCCTGCTCCACTTGGGCCTACAAAGGCTGTTGTCTCACCTGATTTAATAATCATGTTTAATTTTTCTAAAATCTGTAAACACAAAAAATACAATATGATTTACTGTTTTTTACAAACAACTAAATGGGGATAATTCAAAACTATAGAATGAAAAAATATAATTCTATTAAGCAAGGATTGCGATTTATGGTAGAAAGGAGCCACACAAAGCTAAAGAACAATATTTCAGAAACTTTACAAGATTAATCTTTCTGTTAGAAAAAAAAAGTACAGAAAGACTATGCCAATCAAGGCTAAAGGACCATTCTTACTGCCAACCGTTTTTTTGGCCTATCACAGGCTTTGAAACTGCCTGCTACTGCAACTTGCAAAGAAGGGTTAAAATGCATTGTTAAGGCTTTTCTCTCCATTTGTATATTGAATTTCAGTTTAAAGTGAAGGTCAATTTTGACGAATTAGTGCCCATTTTTTAATAATCTTATTAAAAACAAGGGCACTTTAATTAATCAAAATTGACATTTCAAGCGTTTTCTTCAAAAATTTACCTTTGAATCCTGAGAGCCGCTGCAGTGCTTCCTCCGCCCATCGCAAGTCCTCTTCTCGGGTCTAAAATGACAAATCTGGCTTCGTCCAATGACGGCATTCCCTCAGGCCATGATCCCCCGGGGGGAACGCAGTGATTTGAGGAAGCCGGATTGGTCATTTCTGACGTAAGTAGAGGCCTCCGACGGCCGGGGGAATCGATGGAGCAGCTTTCAGGATTAAAAGGTAAGTTTTTGAAGAAAACGCTTGAAATGTCAATTTTGATGAATTAAAGTGGCCTTGTTTTTAATAGGATTATTAAAAACCGGGGACTAATTCGTCAAAATTGACCTTCACTTTAACAGAGAGAGACATAGTAATCTGGAAAGACACAGTCTAAGACGTTTATGATTCAGGTGGAACATGCAATTTTAAACATCTTTTGAATTTACTTCTATTTATCTAATTTGCTTTGTTGTCTTGGTATCTTTTTTTATAGAAACATACCTAGGTAAGCATCAGAGCAGAATTGCATTACTTGGAGCTAGATGCTGATAGGTGGCTTAAAATATATATGTCTCCTGTCATTGGTTTGCTGGATATGTTCAGTTTGCTCCCAGTAGTGCATTGCTGCTCCTTCAATAAAGGATACCAAAAAAAATGAATCACATTTGATAATAGGATAGGAGTAAAATGGAAAGTTGTTTAAAATTGTATTTCTTCATGGATGGCCTCTCACCACTTAAAGATTAACATATCAAAGACTGAGCTCCATCTTATCCCACCTCAAGCTCTACGCTGACTTCTGACTTCTCTATCCCTGTTTACGGCATCACCATTTCCCCATCGCCCCAAGTCCGCTGCCTCAGAGTTACACTTGACTCAAATCTATCCTTCATCCACCATATCCAATCGCTTTCTACATCCTGCCGCAACCATCTACGCAATATTTCCAAGATTTGCCCTTTTCTGAGTGCTAACACCGCAAAGCAAATAATCCACTCCCTTGTTATTTCCCGACTTCACTACTGCAATAACCTACTTACTGGCCTTCCTCTTTCCCGCCTCTCCCCCTTCAATCCATCCTAAATGCCTCTGCCAGGCTGATCCACATTTCCCGTCACTCTGTATCTGCTGCACCTCTCTGCGAGTCCATTTATTGGCTCCCCATTCACAGCAGAATTAAATTCAAAATTCTCACCCTTACATACAAAGCTATCACCAACGCCGCTCCCCTCTACCTATCCTCTCTAATACACAAGTATACTCCAGGCCCCCCACTAAGATCCAACAATGACCTGCTCCTTGCATCCGTGACTGTCACCTCCTCTCATGCTAGACTGCAGGACTTCTGTCGTGCAGCACCTACCCTCTGGAACACTCTCCCTCGTGCTGTCAGGCTTTGCCCTAATCTTTCTTGCTTTAAATGCTCCCTGAAGACTTTTCTGTTCAGAGAAGCCTAATACCCAACTCAATAATAAATTAATTTCACTTACCTAACATTTCCCTCATCTAACTCTGCATTAGCATCTTTCTCAATCTCGCAGTCCTCACCTCCTGTTTCTTAACCTCCTACCCTTATAGATTGCAAGTTCCCATGGGAATAGGGCCCTCAATTCCTCCTGTATGTGTTTGTAAATGTTGTCCTGTCTCCTAGAAGTTTTATATCAATGTTTTATTTAAATGAATTGTATCCATGGACAGCGCAGCGGAATATGTTGGCGCTTCATAAATAAAGTATAATAATTATAATAAAAAATTGTATGTTCTGTCTTAATCATGCAGGAAAAAATTAAGGACTAAGTAAATTTTGTGTGAAATACATTACAGCAATTTGTATCTAATTTCAAGGTGAAGACAGTAAATTGTACATCTTTAAAGGTACAGTAAAATAGGTCCTGCAGTCAGGAGATGAGAATAAAGTTAGTTGAAACTCTTACTAATCACACTCCAGGAGAAGAGGAGTTACGTTTTGCAAGTCAATAAGTAAAATGTAATGAATTCCTTGATACCGGAATTGTAAAAATATATGAGATATGACAATATATAAATGAATCCAATATATCTAGATATTTACATTATTTCCAAACTGCAGTTTTTACTGTCATTGATCTTTATTTACCTTTACTTCTGGTCTGGATGGGTAGTGGAAAGAAATATTATGAAATTCAATTTCTCCTTTTACTTTATCCAGCTTATATCCTTCTTCTGACATGCAATCAATTGTTGGCTCCTGTAAAAAAATGCTAAGATTGAAATAAAAGATGGCAAAAGTCATTTTCCTCTATAAATAAAGGAACCAGTTTTTTATATTCTTTCATATTTTGAGGAGCAATTTGATTGAACATAAAATAGCAGCATAGAACTTTGCGTGATAAGAATTCTGAGATAACCATTAACTTGCATAGAAGTCAAAGAGGCCACTGCCAAGAGATTCTTAGCACCAAAAACTAGCAGCCTATATGATCTGTAACATTGTGAAAGGGACACTGAACCCAAATTTTTTTCTTTTGCGATTCAGATAGAGCATGAAATTTAAAGCAACTTTCTAATTTACTCCTATTATCAATTTTTCTTCATTCTCTTGGTATCTTTATTTGAAATGCAAAAATGTAAGTTTAGATACCGGCCCATTTTTGGTGAACAACCTGGATTGTTCTTGCTGATTGGTGGATAAATTCATCCACCAATAAAAAAGTGCTGTCCAGAGTTCTGTAATAATAAAAAAGCTTAGATGCCTTCTTTTTCAAATAAAGATAGCAAGAGAACAAAGAAAAATTATTCATAGGAGTAAATTAGAAAGTTGCTTAAAATTGCATGCTCTATCTGAATCATGAAAGAAAAAATTTGGGTTCAGTGTCCCTTTAATATTCTCTTGCAAGTAAATTCTAAGAGGCCTATTTATGAAATTTCTGTCCGACATGATCCGATCAGCGGATCATGTCAGACAGACATCGCTAAATGTGGAGAGCAATACACTCTCTGCATTCAGCATTGCACCAGCATTGCACCAGCTGGCGCAATGCAGCCCCCTGCAGATTTGCGGCCGGGGGTGTCAATCAACCCGATCGTATTCGATCAGGTTGATTTCACGCAATCTCTGTCCGCCTCCTCAGAGCAGGCGGACAGGTTATGGAGCAGTGGTCTTTAGACCGCTGCTTCATAACTGGTGTTTCTGAAGTCTCGCCAGAAACATGGCCCTTCAAGCTCCATACGGAGCTTAATAAATGGGCCCCTAATTCTGCACGTAAGAAATAAAGAGACATTCAATAGGAAATATGACATGCTCTGATTCAGTAACTCATGTAATTTTTTCCTTACTAAACTAAGATGACTCTCAGCTAGATTACAAGTTATGCGCGCAATAGGGAAATTAACGAACACAACAAAAGTTGCGTTATTTAACCCCCTATAGCGCAGTCATTACAAGTTTTTAAAAACCCGGCTTGAGCGTGCGATATGGTGCTTTTAAGCTCCATACCGCACCAAAAACAAGCACTGTTTTGACGTGCTCGTGAACGCTTTCCCCATAGACATCAATGGGGAAAGCGGGTCAGAAAAAAACGTAACACCTGCGGTCGCAGAATGAAAAGCTCCGTAATGCAGCCCCATTGATGTCTATGGGGAAAAAAAACTAACGTTTAAACCTAACACCCTGACATAAACCCTGAGTCTAAACACCCCTAATCTGCCCCCACCAACATCGCCGGCACCTACATAATGTAATTAAACCCTAATCTGCCACCCCCCATTTCGCCCGCTACCTAAATAAAACTATTAACCCCTAATCTGCCGCTCCCGATATCGCCGCCGCTATACTCAAGTTATTATCCCCTATTCCCCTGCACCCCAACATCGCCCACACTATAATAAATATATTTACTCCTATTCTGCCGCACTCCGACATCGCTGCAACTAAATTAAGCTATTAACCACTAAACCTCTGGCCTCCCACATCACTACCACTAAATAAACCTATATATATAGTTATAGTGTAGCTAGCTTAGGTTTTATTTTTATTTCACAGGTAAGTTTGTATTTATTTTAACTTTGTAGACTAGTTAGTAAATAGTTATTATTAATAACTACCTAGTTAAAATAAATACAAACTTACCTGTGAAATAAAACCTAAGCTACCTTACACTAAAACCTAACATTACACTAAAATTACTAAAAAATAAAAAAAAACTACCATTACAAAAAATAACAAATTAAATTATCCAAAATAATAAAAATTATTCCTATTCTAATACCCTTTTAAAAAAATAGAAAACCCACCCCAAAATAAAAAAAAGCCTAATCTAAAATAAACTACCAAGGGCTCTTAAAAGGTCCTTTTTTGTGGGCCCTTAAAAGGGCCTTTTGTAGGGCATTGCCCTAAAGTTAACAGCTCTTTTGCTACAAAACAAAACAAACACCCCCTAACAGTATACAAACCCCCACCCTCCAAACCCACAAAATAAAAATAAAGTAAAACCTAATCTACCCATTGCCCTGAAAAGGGGGCATTGCACTTAAAAGGGCATTTAGCTATTTTGCTGCCCAAGCCCTAATCTAAAAATAAAAACCCACCCTAAAACGGAAAAATACATTACACAAAATAACAAACAAATTATCAAAAATAATAAACATTATTTCTATTCTAATACCCATTTAAAAAAAAAAAACACCCCAAAATAAAAAACCTATTATAGAATAATCTACCAATAGCCCTAAAAAGGGCCTTTTGTAGGGCATTGCCCTAAGTTAAACAGCTCTTTTACCTGAAAAAACTAATAATAAAAAGACCCACTATCATTACAAACCCCCACCCCCCCAAACCCACAAAATAAAAAAAACTATCTAAAAAACCTAAGCTAACCATTGCCCTGAAAATAGCATTTGTATGGGCATTGCCCTTAAAGGGCATTTAGCTCTTTTACAAGCCCAAACCCTAAACTAAAAAAAAAAACCACCCAAAAAACCCTTAAAAAACCTAACACTAACCCCCGACAATCCACTTACAGTTTTTAAAAGTCCCGCTTGAACGATCTTCATCCAGGTGGCGAGAAGTCTTCATCCAGGCGGCCTCTTCTATCTTCATCCAGGCGGCCTCTTCTATCTTCATCCAGGTGGCAAAGTCCTCATCCAGGCGGCGAGAAGTCTTCATCCAGGTGGCCTCTTCTATCTTCATCCAGGTGGCATCTTCTATCTTGATCCCGGAGGCGCGGAGCGGGTCCATTCAGAAGACATCCGGGGCGGAGCATCCTCTTCATACGGTCGTCGCCGCCGTACACTGAATCTTCAATGCAAGGTACGCGATTCAAGATGGTGTCCCTTGCATTCCTATTGGCTGAATCCAATAGAATGCGAGCTGCTTAAATCCTATTGGCGGATTTCAACAGCCAATAGAATTTTAGCAGCTCTAATTCCTATTGACTGATTCAAATTTTTCAGCCAATAGGAATGCAAGGGATGCTATCTTGAATCGCGTACCTTGCATTGAAGATTCAGTGTACAGCGGTGACCATGTGAAGAGGATGCTCTGTGCCAGATGTCTTCAGGATGGACCCGCTCTGCTCTGCCGGGATACAGATAGAAGATGCCACCTGGATGAAGGTAGAAGAGGCTGCCTGGATGAAGACTTCTCGCCGCCTGGATGAGGACTTCGCCGTCTGGATGAAGATAGAAGAGGCCGCCTGGATGAAGACTTCTCGCCGCCTGGATGAAGATCGTTCAAGCAGGACTTCAAAAACTGTAAGTTGATCGTCAGGGGTTAGTGTTAGGTTTTTTTAAGGGTTTTTTTGGTGTTGTTTTTTTAGTTTAGGGTTTGGGCTTGTAAAAGAGCTAAATGCCCTTTTAAGGGCAATGCCCATCCAAATGCCATTTTCAGGGCAATTTGTAGCTTAGGTTTTTTTAGAGTTAGGTTTTTTATTTTGGGGGGTTGGTTGGGTGGTGGGTTTTACTAATGGCGGGGTCTTTGTATTGTTTTTTACAGGTAAAAAAACTGTTTAACTTTTAAGGGCTATTGGTAGTTTATTGTAGGCTAGGGTTTTTTTATTTTGGGTGGGCTTTTTTATTTTGATAGGGCTATTAGATTAGGTGTAATTCTTTTTTATTTTGGATAATTTCATTTGCTATTTATCTTAATTTAGTGTTTGTTATTTTTTGTAATTTTGTCTTTTTTATTTTTTGTAATTAGATTCTTTGTAATTTTTAGAGCAGTGTTAGGATTTTTTTAATGTGTATTTTAGTTTTATTTAATTGGTAGTTACATTTTAGTTTAATAATTATATTAGTTTAATTGTTAGTTTAAATTAACTTTTTTTAATTTGACAGGTAAGTTTTAATTTAATTTAAGATAAGGAAATTGTAATTGTAATCTAATGTTTGGGGGGCGTTAGGTTTAGGGGTTACTAGTTTAATTTAGTTTATTGCGATGTGGGGTACTTTTGGTTTAGGGGTTATTAGTTTACTTTAGTATATTTCATTGTGGGGGGGCTTGCGGTTTAGGGGTTATTAGGTTTATTATAGTGGCGGCGGTGTAAGGCTTAATAACTTTAGTATAGTGGGGGCGATTTGGGCGAAAGTAAACGTTTTCCTCAATACACAGCCTGACATTATACATCACAAACAACAGTTAATCAGTTATGATTATGTAAAAAAAATATGATGTTTTTAGATAGCTTCCCCAGCTAGAATGTACCGGTATGAATTTCTGTAGGGTTAATTTTACAAATGGGCACCAATTAAATTTAATTTGTAAATATTTATTTTAAAAAATTCCATTGCAAGGAAATATATTTTTCTTGTACTGTTTAAGTTCATAGTTATATATTGATTTTTATTTTGCTTTATTCTAAATTGTTTTCATCACTTGTTACGCTGCCGACTGCAGCTCAGGAAATATTTTTAAAACACATGTACAGAATATATTTACAATTTCAATTTATGTTGTAGTAATTATCAATTTAAGGGGACAATATACTGCAAAATAGTTTTCCCATAAAAAATGTTTTAATGACTTGTTATACGAGCAGCAGAGTATAAAATATATGAGAAGTTATTTTCCTTTAGGTTTATTGTAGTAAATGAAATAGCAAAAGGTTTGCAGGGAGAGCATTCCACATTAGCTTATCTGTAATTATTTACCCACACTATTCCTTGTCTTATTTCTCACAGTTTATTTAAAAAACAATTAATAGAGAGAACAATGGAGGTGAACATTTTCAGTATCTCTCTGTCACACCCCTACTAGGATCATGATTTTATCTAAAACCTCTAGTTTTAAATAACCCATATTTAAATTACTAAAAATGTTCAGTGTTGGTGAGGATATAGAAACAAAACACTTCTGCACTCCTAATGTTGCAGCAAATACACGTTCAATTACTTAAAATATATAGTCCTTTATTTGTACAAATTTAAAAACAAAATTATGTAGAAATAATCCATAAAAACAAGCACGTAGATATCCAGTGATATTCCTGGTCAAATGGAGCACAACATTCCAAAAAATAAGATCCTTAGATACAACATGTCTATGTGTAAACAATCTTGTAAACATTGCATAATTTAACATTGAATTTAATAGAATAAGCTAACATCTATAATGGAATTTAGACCATATGTAATTTGAAAATCTAAATGACCTCTCGCTGGTTGAGAAGTTGCTCTTGTCCCCACCTCTCATGTGTCTAGGTACCTGTTCTATGGCAATAGGAGTGTTATAATCTTGATTTTCTATGCCCCTCAAATGCTCAAGAATTCTGTCTCTAAGGGCACTTTTTGTGTGCCCAACATATTGGATGTTAAAACCCACCTCATGTTAATAAATATATAACGTGTGGTGTTACATGTGAAGTTAAATCTGATTTTGTAATTATGTCCTTTTTTTTGTAGATGAAAAGCTATCACCTTGTATGATGTGTGTACAAGTTTTACATGTTTTTCTTCTGCATTTATTGCAATCTACTTTTTGAATATCCAAATATTTGTTTTTGCTTGAAGTAGCATAGAAGGAGAAAAAATATTTCTAAGAGTTTTGGCCATTCAATGGTGGGGATTACAACAGGCAAAAACAGTTGTTGCAAATGTTACAATAAAGGTAAATTAGCTATTTGTAATATATATATATATATATATATATATATATATATATATATATATATATACAGATAGATAGATAGATAGATAGATAGATAATTGGGAAAACATCACAGTACACTCTTTTCATTAAATACACGTATTGTTACAAGACTGATATTAAACACACCTTTTACACAAGTCTTGGAACTTACTTTATCAATGGTCTCAAATATATTAGTTGCTGCTCCACGACCGGAAGCGAAGGCCTGTAAGCAAGGAGATGCCTGACCAAGATTTAAAGCACCGACCAATACTCCAAAAAATACCTTTAGGAAGATAATACAAAAAAGAAGAGCATACATTTATTCACCATTCCTGTAAAACAATGATTCAGTTAACATAAATTTCCAGATAATTAAGATATATTGGCCCCAAATATTATTTGACAGACGGACAAGAATTCTGACTTGGCAACTTGTCCTCCATCCTTCGCAATGAATGGGCAGCGGATGCTATACGTCCACTGCCCGCTGTACCATGGCATAAAGACTCCATGTTCAACACCAATCATGAGAGAGCAAGTCCTCTCAAACACCCCAAACAAGCAGCTAAATGGGAATGGAATGGAGAATCTCATCAAGAAGTGATACATTATTTATTAGTCTTCCTTGTGTGTTTGCTTGCACCATATTCATGTCAGGTTATATTAAACTTTAATGATTCATTTTACAATTTTAAAACAATTGATTTCTTTTATCAAATTCTCTATTTTTCTCATAGTATCCTGTGTTGAAACTTAGCTTCTTTCCCCGAGAGCATACTGAAGTAGGCTCAGGAACGTGCATGTGTCTTGTGTACTATATCAATAACATTGTTAAAAACATTGTTGTAAACACTGTTGCCATATATAAATAAATCAATTAATTAATTAAAAGTACTTTTGGAAACATTTTCTGTGTTACAAGATGTTAAAAGACTATTGAGATTCATATGAAGATTAATATAAAAAGTAAATTATTTAAAGATAGGAAAATCCCAGTACTGTAAGTTATTTTATGTTTGGCATAAATATCTGCACAATTTTTCATTATGCCAATTTATTAAATCTTCTCACAGTTAGCTGTAAGTCATAGCTTATCTGGCTGTTGTATTTATTTCCTGTTATTCATACACAAAACAAAAAGGAATATCATATTGCTTTGAAACTCATATAAAAGATAATATTATTATAGAATGTACACAGTTCTAAAGCTATTTTCCAGAAATGTTCCACTAAAATCTTAATTAAATATTGATAAAGGTTGAGCGAGTAATATGTACTCGTATTACAAGTTGAAAGTAAATGCAATCCCGCAAACGCAATCGCATTTACCACTCAAACTTTTGAGTTTGTCCGGAGGAAACAGGGGAACTAAACCTATTAAATCCTAGCCCGCCACCCCCCACATGGCAAACTATCTCTTCACACTATTAACCCCTAAACCAACACACCCCACCACAAAGTAAAGCACTACACTATTAACCCCTAAACTTTCAGCCACTAACATAGAGTTAGGTTGTTGTTTTTTGAGGTCAGTTTTTTTTTTAACATTATGGTTAGTTTTTTTAATCTGGGCAGCAAAAGAGTGCCTTTTCAGGACACTTTTTAGAATAAGTTGCATTTATTTTTATTGTTTGATCACTTTAGGGCAATGCCCTACAAAAGGCTGTTTAGTTTAAATTTTTGTTATTATTTTGGGTGGGTTTTATAATTTTTATTTTAGAATAGGCATAACCTATTGGGGTTTTACATTTTTTTTAAGCAATGTAATTTTTTTTTTTTTTTGGATATGGTAGTTTTTTTTAGTTTTTCTTTTTACAATAGTGGTAGGTTGTTGTTTTTTTAGAGGTAAGATTTTTTTTACAGGTAGTTAGATTTTTTGTTTGTAAAGCTAGGGTTAGTCTATTTTGGTTTAACTTAGGGGGTGTTAGGTTAGGGGGTTTAGATGTTAGTTTGTTACTTTGCGATGTTGGGGGCTTCTGGTTTAGGGGTTAATAGTGTAGGTTACTATGGGGCAGTAGGTTATCGCATGCACGATAGTGTAGGTTTGGCTTTTTGCGACAGTCGGGTTAGCCCAGGAGCGATAAGTTTCACTTTCAACTCATAATATCAGTGCAACCCGAGTCACGCAAAAGGTTTACCGCTAGCGCCATTAGCGATCTAGTGAAAGCACTAGTCAGCACTCCACTTGCAATCTGGCCCTTTATGGGGCATAACATTTTAAGATTAATGTCCCTTTAAATAGGGAATTCTAATTCATTACATCAATAGATTTATGCATTACTGACTACATTTTTTTTTATTTTTGAACCCTGACAAATAGGTTAAATGCATCCTGTTCAGGACCTGTAAGCATTCCTGGTTCTGAGCTGGACACAGCTGCTCAGCAAGCCAGTAAGAGGCAGCAAGATTTAGCCGCCACCGTTGTTGTCTTCCAAGCAGTAGTGGTTCAATAGAGGTGCAGGGGGTGCCATGAACTTTCAAACACAGGTGTAGAACCCCTGTTGAGCTGCAAAAGGCTCCATATATTATGTCTGCATACTTTTTCAATTAGCTCCCAAATATTAGGTTCTATAGCTGAAACAGCTTCCAAGCACAACTTTACCTCTGTTTAACCACTGTTTGAGGCTTAAACCCAAAGGGCCAGAATACAAGTGGCACGCTATTTAGCACTTTTTCTCAAGCGTAAGCTTCACTAGAAGTAAGCTTTCTTGCGTGTGTCATGTAGCACGTGTATTGTTGTAAGTTGAAAGTAAAGTTTGTGCACAAGCGAAACCCGAAGTTCAAAAACCAAAGGACTTTGAATATCACGGCCGAGTCAACTTATTCTCCCCTATAGACTTCAATAGAGAACGCAGAAGAAAAAAAATCGAACATTTAACCCAACAGGAGCTATTTATTTTCTATGTGAAGAACATAGGAATGTAAAATATGCGCAACACTTTTTGTGTTTCACAATTTATCTCTAACGCAGTGGAGGGTTAGCAAACATGAAAAATTACTAATCTTAAAATGTGTTCTTGAAATATTAAATTTTAAATATTAAAAATAATATTACAAATTATCATACATACTGTAATTTATATATACCTGTATATATATTCTATGGAATTTTTTACTGTATGAATAATAATTTTTAATAATAATTAATAATTTGTAATACATATATATATTTAGACATGCATAAGTATGTATATACTGTATACAATATAGCCCTTCAAACAGTCATACACCTTGTCATTTACCATATACCATTTAACCCTTATAACTTTAAAAAAAAAAAATATTTATATGAATAATTGTTATCAGATGGTGTTTATATGAGTGTAACTGTAATTTAAATGTATTCATGTTGTGCTTAGTGCAACTTTTTATTTGTTAACACCACCCTCTATACATGGTTTTGAATCATGCTAACCAGACGAGCATAAAAAGCTCTTGCAATCACATTTATTTTCAACTTGTAATACGAGCGTTTTTTCTGTTGTGCACAAAAAGACGATATTGCTTGCGTGCACCATTTCTAATCTAGCCCATATTAAGCTGGAGTCAATAATGCAAAAAAACACATGGTCTAACGAATTTGAGCTTTTATTTTCTATGTCTGCATGTCCCTTTAACAGGACTGCACTTTATTGATAGCAATACAGGGAGTGCAAAATTATTAGGCAAGTTGTATTTTTGAGGATTAATGTTATTATTGAACAACAACCATGTTCTCAATAAACCCAAAAAACTCATTAATATCAAAGCTGAATATTTTTGGAAGTAGTTTTTAGTTTGTTTTTAGTTTTAGCTATTTTAGGGGGATATCTGTGTGTGCAGGTGACTATTACTGTGCATAATAATTAGTCAACTTAACAAAAAACAAATACTGTATATACCCATTTCAATTATTTATTTTTACCAGTGAAACCAATATAACATCTCAACATTCACAAATATACATTTCTGACATTCAAAAACAAAACAAAAACAAATCAGTGACCAATATAGCCACCTTTCTTTGCAAGGACACTCAAAAGCCTGCCATCCATGGATTCTGTCAGTGTTTTGATCTGTTCACCATCAACATTGCGTGCAGCAGCAACCACAGCCTCCCAGACACTGTTCAGAGAGGTGTACTGTTTTCCCTCCTTGTAAATCTCACATTGGATGATGGACCACAGGTTCTCAATGGGGTTCAGATCAGGTGAACAAGGAGGCCATGTCATTAGATTTTCTTCTTTTATACCCTTTCTTGCCAGCCACGCTGTGGAGTACTTGGACGCGTGTGATGGAGCATTGTCCTGCATGAAAATCATGTTTTTCTTGAAGGATGCAGACTTCTTCCTGTACCACTGCTTGAAGAAGGTGTCTTCCAGAAACTGGCAGTAGGACTGGGAGTTGAGCTTGACTCCATCCTCAACCCGAAAAGGCCCCACAAGCTCATCTTTGATGATACCAGCCCAAACCAGTACTCCACCTCCACCTTGCTGGTGTCTGAGTCGGACTGGAGCTCTCTGCCCTTTACCAATCCAGCCACGGGCCCATCCATCTGGCCCATCAAGACTCACTCTCATTTCATCAGTCCATAAAACCTTATAAAAATCAGTCTTGAGATATTTCTTGGCCCAGTCTTGACGTTTCAGCTTGTGTGTCTTGTTCAGTGGTGGTCGTCTTTCAGCCTTTCTTACCTTGGCCATGTCTCTGAGTATTGCACACCTTGTGCTTTTGGGCACTCCAGTGATGTTGCAGCTCTGAAATATGGCCAAACTGGTGGCAAGTGGCATCTTGGCAGCTGCACGCTTGAGTTTTCTCAGTTCATGGGCAGTTATTTGATTGTTCGATGATCACGCTTCAGAAGCTTTGCAATTTTAAGAGTGCTGCATCCCTCTGCAAGATATCTCACTATTTTTGACTTTTCTGAGCCTGTCAAGTCCTTCTTTTGACCCATTTTGCCAAAGGAAAGGAAGTTGCCTAATAATTATGCACACCTGATATAGGGTGTTGATGTCATTAGACCACACCCCTTCTCATTACAGAGATGCACATCACCTAATATGCTTAATTGGTAGTAGGCTTTCGAGCCTATATAGCTTGGAGTAAGACAACATGCATAAAGAGGATGATGTGGTCAAAATACTCATTTGCCTAATAATTCTGCACTCCCTGTATATTATACCATCTTCTTCAATGGGTTTTGTCATTTGTCTTTAAAACCACATGAGCCTCACATATTGTAAAGAAGATTACCTGCAAAAGGTTTCCAGGAGAGTATTCCTCTTCCTCAAGGACCAACTTTGAACCATACCAGAAGGCCAGAGCGTAGCAAAGAAATATAATAAACCACATATATCCAGTAAAGAATCCCATAATCACTCCTTTCCTTATTCCCCAGCGCTGGGCATACACCAGGTTTTTGTCATATCTAAATGAAGATGAAACAATGAAAAATACTAAGCACTCATTTGGTTATTGTGCAACATAAACACAATTACATAGGTACACACCATATTTAAAAAAAACCCAACAACTAATTAACTGTTTCACTGCTGAGCCGCTAAAAAAATCTGACCTTAGAGGGAACACTGGTTACTGGAACACTGGTTACTGGACATGTAGTCAGAAGTGTAGTTAGTCACTATTTGATATGCCCTTTTGCTAACACAGGATTACCCTGCTGAACATTTTTGTAGACATTTTGTTACATTTAAAGTGATGGCAAACTTTACATGCTTTAAAATTAAATCCAGAATAAAAGGGATATTTTAGATGGACTTTAATTGATCACTTCTAATAAGGATGCGCTGTAACTTGCTTTTTAATCTAGCCATTCTAATACCCTGTGCTCCGGCCGCCCACATCAAAACTCATCTTTTTTGTGAGCTGTTCTCCAATCAGCACTTTAGTCATACAACACTTTTTATTTTAGCTAGAGCACCAATTGGAAAACAGTCAGCTCACAAAAAATATGAGTTTTGAAGTGGGCAGCTGGAGCGTGTGGTATTAGAATGGGACTGCTAGAATAAAATGTAAGTTACAGCACATCTTTATTTAAATATGATCACTTAAAACAGACATCCTCATACTTGGCCCTTCATAGGTTTTGGAACTACATTTCCCATGATGCTCAGACAGCTTATATGCTGGCTGAGCATCATGGAAAATGTAGTTCCAATACCTCTGAAGGGCCAAGTTTGAGAATGTCTGACTTAAAATCTGGACCTAATTTAAAAACATGTAAAGTTTATCATTACTTTAAGAATAAAATAGCTAACTGAAAATTAGCTTGTCTAAGGTTCAGCTTTTCATATAAGCACATATACTATAATTAGTATTTATTGAAACAGACAGGTTAATACGTACCAAGATAAAATTAAGTTTATGTTTATTAACTAGTATAATTGTTCAAACAGCTACAATATTCTATTCCTGATTTATGGTTCCGATGTTACTATACTAGATTAGAAGTGGAGTGCAGGGTCCATATTGCAGTCCTGTACTAAGAATAGCTCACAATCTGGTATTATAAGTGAATGGTAAAAGATTTACCAGAGGATCTTAGTGTGGACAACATTTTGTACACTATACTTTAAGTAGATAGCACAGGGTGCACTATTATACCTCATATTAAAGGTGGTGAGTTATGTGTTTCACTGAAGATGCTGGAAAATTTAGCGCTTTTGGAGAACTGAAGTACAGTGCTAAGGCTAGAATATATGCATAATAAAACACATGCATAATATATTAAAATAAATGAGTTCACTCACTGAAGTAAATGTTTTAACAGTGATTTAAAGGGATATGCTTTGTGATAAGGTGTTGGACTGGGAATCCAAAATCATAATTTGGCAACTTTGTAGATTAATTTTAATTTTATTTTTACATGGGCAAGAATAGGGCTATTCCAAGTATGGTTAAATATTCAAATCATTTTTTAATTCTCTACTTGTAGAACAAGGGATCCATTTATCAACTGGTGGGTGGACAAGGATTGCAGTCAGGAACCTCATCCGCCCGACCTTGCAGTGAGCAGGCAGCACCCGCTGCCAACATTTAACAGGCCAATTGCACGTAAGCTGGAGCTTTCAATCATCCGAATCAGATCAAATTGGGATGATTGAAATCTGCTACATTTTAGGTAGCAGAGAGGTTAAGTAGCAACTTGATAACTGAAGCCCCAGGACTTTCTTAAAATTCTTTACAATTTTATTTTAAAAACCAACCGTAATATCATTTATTTAAAGGCTTTTAAGCCTTAGCACACCTTCGGCTTAGAGCTCACGCGATAGCCGACATGAGGTTTTCAGCATCCCCCATAATAAGCTTACTATGCTTGAGCTAATATTTTACTTTTACCTTGTAATACAAGCACAAAAATAATACTAATTTAACTTGAGCGGTGTAAGCACACAATTGCACTAATATTTTTGTACTCCATTTCTAATCTAAGCCATTGGTGTTAGTTAGTTAGTTAGTTAAGTGTTAGTTAGCCATCAGTGTTCTGTTAACTGAGTTAGATATATCTGTATGTAAATCTGTATTCTATACCTACAAATATACAGTCTACTTGACATCACTACAAATAGAGAAAATATATATTGAATGTATCCTGCTTTCATATTACAAACCTTTCAACTTCTTTGAGCTCTCCTCCAAAAGCAGCCACTGTCCTGATACCCGAAAGTACTTCATCAGCAACAGCACCAGCTTTGGCATAAGCTCGCAACTCTCTGCCAGTAAGTTTTGCTACAGCCTACAGACAAGGGGAAATAAATAACACAAAAAAAGCAAGGATATGTTACACAAATATTTAGGTACTCAATGGTACAAAACAAGAACCCCATTTTGCTAACATATACATTTTATTGTTATTATTCATACTTGTTATCATACAAAATAACGAATGAAAACAAATAAACCCAATGAAAACAAATACATTTTTTTATGTGCATAAGAAATTAATCACTGTATTGCAAAAGAACTTCAATAAAGATAAAAATAAAAATAATTTTGTTAGCAAAATTTGCATTATTATTTTCCAGTCCTGAGGTACATCCTTTAAAAAGTCTCTTGAGTGTTGTTTATATTATCTCCATATGCTCATACTAAATATAATTAAAGCTGAATTGGTTTTTACCCATCTTATTTAATATGACATTTCCGTTTGCAATTTTGCGGCCATGGTATCGCACCTAGAAGGACTCTTTAAGAGCTCTGGTTTGGGTAAAATTCACCATAATACTATTTCATTCTCTATATGACAATTCATATATTGCTGATGTAATATGCCTGACGACTTTCTGAACAGATGCTGCCACACAATGCATAATGGTGTATATTTGTACATATATATAACACAATGAGATTGTTTACTTAACCCTACATAACTAATGCAAAATACTTGTACTAAAATTCCTATATTTTAATTAAAATCACTTTGTGGGTTTCTTACCAGCGCCATTAGAGCAGCTCCAATACCAATCAGAGGGCTTACTGCAATAATGACCAAGGTTAATTTCCAGCCATTGACAAATCCTAACAGGAAGCCAAACAGGAATGTCGTAAATCTCTGAATAAAGATTCCCACTTGATCAGCAATAGCATCATTAATTTTATTTATATCACTGCAAAAAAAAAGATACACTGCAATTACAAGCAAACAGTACTTCTTTCATGCATTAATTTAACAACTTAATTTGTTAGTCTGTCCTGATGAGAATGTAGATCTTTAATTAACTGACAAAACCATCTAAACGTTGTGATTCAAAATGATCTGTCATCCACATGAAAGGTCATCTTCCAAACATGTTTTTTCCTGAGGTAAATGCTGTTTAAATTAATCTTAAATGAATACAGCTGTATCAATAACATAATTTCTGCCAAGGCTCACTTGCTTGTAGGTACAAATACTCAAGGTCAGAAAAAGGGAACATAGCTAAATGTAACTTATCAACCAATTAGCAGGAAGTGCCTATCAGTGAATGAGCATTAGCAGGAAGTGCCTGTCAGCCAATGAGCATTAGCAGGAAGTTCATATCACCCAATGAGCATTAGCAGAAAGTGCCTATCAGTGAATGAGCATTAGCAGGAAGAAGCTGTAAGTGAATGACCATTAATCAGAAGTAGCTATCAGTTAGTTGGCATTAGTAGATAGCATTTATCACTCCATGAACATTTGTAGGGAGTACATATGAGCGAATGAACCTTTGCTGGAAGTAAACAACTGATACAGATTAGCTTCAAGTTAAAGGGACAGTTTACATTAAAATTGTTATTATTTAAAACAATAGATAATGAGGCCCATTTATCAAGCTCCATATGGAGCTTGTGGGCCAGTGTTTCTGGCGAGTCTTCAGACTCGCCAGAAACAGCAGTTATCAAGCAGCGGTCTAAAGACCGTTGATCCATAACCCTGTCCGTCTGCTCTGAGCAGGCGGACAGACATCGCCGAAAATCAACCCAATCAAGTACGATCGGGTTGATTGACAGCCCCCTGCTGGCAGCCGATTGGCCGTGAATCTGCAGGGGGCGGCGTTGCACCAGCAGCTCACAAGAGCTGCTGGTGCAATGCTGAATACCGAGAGCGTATTGCTCTACGCATTCAGCGAGGTCTGGCGGACCTGATCTGCAATGTCGGATCAGGTCCGCCAGACCTTTGATAAATATCCCCCAATGTCTTTACTACCCATTCCCCGGCTTTGCAAAACCAGCATTGCTAGACTCTATAACATTTAAAACTCTAAATTTCTGCCTGTTTCAAAGGCTCTATTGACAGCCTCTTAATCACATGCTTTTGTATTTGCTTTTCACAACAGGATACTGCTAGTTCATGTGGGCCATATAGATAAAATGTGTTCAAGCTCGAGAAGTTATTTAAGATTTAGCACAACAGTACTAACGCAAGTCAATAAATAATAAATACAAAGTCATGTGATCAGGGGGCTGTCAGAAGATGCTTAGATACAAGGTAATTAGAAAGGTAAAAAGTATATTAATATAATTGTGTTGGTTATGCAAAACTGGGGAATGGGTAATAAAGGGATTATTCTACACAATTCTATTGTAGACTGTCCCTTTAACTTTAAGCAGTTTCCTTTTACCTTACATTTGTACATTTGCATACACATCGCCATGAAAATATGGTTCTCCTTCCCATTTGTGAAAGAAAAAAGTAAAGTGTCCCTTTACCGTGTTTAATATAAACAATTGCTGGCATATAAAGTACTTACTCAGACATACGGGTATTCAGTTCACCTACTGAAGTGCAGTCAAACCACCCTATTTCCATCCTCATCACTTTTCTAAAGTACATCTTTCGTATTCTCTGAATCTGACGAGCTGCGGCAGTCACCCAAAAACAAATCTATAGAAGACATGAGTATGGTATGGTATGGTAGAGAATTGGTATGGTATGGTATATAATTATTTGAAAAGAAGAACCTGTGTAGTTTACTTCTTATTTGTATTAAATACATTTTATTGGTAGCCATGTCACCTTAGCAATATTGTGTGCTACTTTTATTTCTAGGTCCTATTATTAATATTAATAGTAGTATAATCACTTGCAAATTAGAGGACCTCAATTGAAGAGGGAATTCTTACCTTTTAAATAAAGGGTTTCATCCCCAAAAATACAAACCAGGGAGTTTTAATAGCACCTCATCCATAACAAACTCCCTTGTGCCTAAAGGTATAGGGAATGATCATATCTGACAATGATCATCTGTGTCCTAAGGAACAAGTGATAGCTTATTTGAAAGCAAGGGTTTTACCCTTAAATGATGGTTCACTCTGAGTCATACAGGATGGAGATAAGGGCTGCATTACACCGCCTATCACCTGCAGGAGCCATGATATTGATTACTTAAGATGGCCCTTTTGTACCACAAGCAATGTTTTAATGCATCTGAAAAGCAGACACATCATCATTATGTGTAATTCCATAATACTTCACATAATAATGCCATCAAGTAAAAACCACCATTGAGGTACCAAGAATGAGAACAGAACATTCCACATTCCTTTTTCACACAGCAAAATAGATCACATGACAAATGCTCTACACAGCAAAATAAATCACATGACATTTCCCTGATGTCTGAAATGGTCCATGAATAGTCTAATAGTCTAAAATGGGGAAATGTACTACTTACTTGAACGTATCCAAGAATTAGGACTGAGCATCCAATTCCTGCATAATAACTTGCAAATCTTGTCATTTCCTTTTCAATATCCAACATTCTGTTAAGAAATATGGAAAGTGTTTCAACATTTTGCTTAAAACAGGGTCTAGTGCAAACCACAGATGCATGGTTCAGTAAACATTAACTAACAATTAGACATTTAACCATATCTTTTGGACCACATTTTGCCAGAGTGGCCTTTAATAAGCTTTTCACAAAATGTACTGAAGCTCTCCCTGGAAGCAAAGGAGTTGTCATTTAAAATATACCATAATATATACCAGAATGTTTTCCTTTAGAGTAAAACTTACCCACAACTTAAAGTCTCATTTTCTTCTTGAAATGTTCCATCAATCCACACAATTGTGTTGTTTGTGCATGTCTTGTTGGGATTTCTAAGTTCTTGTAATTCTACATCATACATTATAAATGTGTCTATCATCACACCAAAGACAAGCAGCATGCAAGGCTGAGCTGCTCCATGAATTACTGCACAAAGTCCTCCAAAAACCATCATCACCTTTTCCGAGCAGGAAGAAAATCTAAACTGGAGAAGCATGAATCGTATTATTTTATTTTTAGTTCCACTCATATCAACTAGCAATTGCTAATGATCTGCTAAGTAATCTGTCTGTCTATCTACCTGTCTATCTATCTTTCATCTCTTTATCTATCTATCTATCTATCTATCTATCTATCTATCATCTATCTATCATCTATCTATCTATCTCCATATAACCTATGAAAAGCTTAGAGTCATGAAATGACTTGAGCAGAGGAGAGAGAAGGCAGAAGGAGTGAGCATCTTTTTTCTTTCTATAAATGCTTTATCTAATAGTTTGTAGTGTTCTGCTTCTGTAACAGAAGAGACCATGATGGACAAATAAGGTAAGGGTACAGTATTTGATTGTACAAACTTTTTAATTTTCCTCTGTTGAAAGGTAAGTGTGTGCTTAATTTAACTATAGTTTTTTAATGAAACATATTTTGTGTAAATATGAAAAAAGCTTGGCAATCTTTCCATAATATCTCATACATCCATTCAGAATAAGACACTGGCACGATAACTGATCAGTTAAATACTGTCTAAGAATCTTAAAAGTGTGTGTAGATCTTTTCACCCGATGAAACTTACACATTTAGGGGCATATTGATCAATCTGTGTATGGAAACAGATGTAATCAAGAAGTTATGAAGCAGCGGTCTAAAGAACACTGCTCCATAACTTGTCCGCCTGCTCTGATGCGTCGGACAGAAATCAACCCAAATACGATCGGGTTGATTGACAACCCCTGCTAGCAGCGATTGTCCGCGAATCTGAAGGGAGCGGTATTGCACCTGCAGTTCACAAGAACTGCTGGTGCAATGATAAATGCCGACAGCGTATGTCATCAGCATTTATCAATGGGCAGCGATGTGCAGTGGACATGATACGCTACTTTGTATCATGTCCGCTCACACATTGTTAAATATGCCCCTTAAGCTCATAAAAAAGGCAGAGAAACGATTTGATAATGAACATCATGCGGCATATTTATCAAGCTCCGTGTTTCAAGGCTCGCCGGAAACAGACCTTATCAAGAAGTTATGAAGCAGCGGTCTAAAGACTGCTGCTCCATAACTTGTCTACCTGCTCTGATGCGGTGGACAGAAATCAACCCAATCGAATCGATTTGATAATGAACATCATGGGGCATATTTATCAAGCTCCGTGTTTCAAGGCTCGCCGGAAACAGACGTTATCAAGAAGTTATGAAGCAGCGGTCTAAAGACTGCTGCTCCATAACTTGTCTGCCTGCTCTGATGCGGTGGACAGAAATCAACCCAATCGAATACGATCAGTTTGATTGACACCCCCTGCTAGCGGTCGATTGGTCGCGAATCTGCAGTGGGCAGAATTGCACCAGCAGTGGACATGATACGCTACTTCATATTATGTCCGCTCGCACATTGTTAAATATGCCTCCATATGTTTTTATTGCAAATATATATTTTTATCCACTTGAATATTTGTCTAGAGTGAGTTAGGTGTATGACTTAAAGGCTTAAATAAGCAAATAGACACTATTTGTTTGGTTTAGGAAATTTGTAAATATACTTTGATCAAAGGGATCTAGTGTGATTCCATTCTTTACAGGTTATACTATTTTGTGCCATATATTTCTTTTACAGAATTGTTGTGGGTGTTGAAGCTTAAATCCAGAGCTTTTTGGGCAGAGGAGTGACCAGCTACCGGTATACAACCATGACTGATGCAAGAAGAAGTTTTTTTACTTCAATTGTATTTGTTCTACACAATCATGAGTTATATAATTGATAAAAGTGCGCTATAGTCTCATGTTTAAAAGTGGTTCTGAATTTATATATATGTGTGTGTATAGATATATATAATATATATATATATGCACGCAACTTCCAATCCACTAGATTACAAGTCGACTGCAGGGCACATGCGATATGGTTTTTGTTTAGTCTCCCTCGAGTATCTTCAGGCTCCCTAGCCTCACCAGGTGTTATGTTATTAAATAGTATTTAAAGGGACACTGAACCCACATTTTTTTCTTTCGTGATTCAGATAGAGCATTACATTTTAAGCAACTTTCTAATTTACTCCTATTATCTCTTGGTATCTTTATTTGAAATGCAAGAATGTAAGTTTAGATGCCGGCCCATTTTGGTGAACAACCTGGGTTGTTCTTGCTGATTGTTGAATAAATTCATCCACCAATTAAAAAGTGCTGTCCAGAGGTCTAAACCAAAAAAAAAAAAAGCTTTATTTTTCAAATAAAGATAGCAAGAGAATGAAGAAAAATTAAAAAAGGAGTAAATTAGAAAGTTGCTTAAAATCACATGCTCTATCTGAATCACGAAATAATTTTTTTTGGGTTCAGTGTCCCTTTAATAACATAAGGATTGGTGAGGCTAGAGAGCCTAAAGAAAAACATATTGCATGTGCGCTGCAGTCAGAGCACGACTTGTAATCTAGCCGAATGCACACAATCAGCTGCGATAAACCCCTTTATGCTTGCCCACAACAGATAGCGCTTATTTCAGTTCTTTTGACAGACTTGCCAAAGAGTGCCCTCTCATAAGTAACTCCATGGGCGTAAGCACAATGTTATCTATATGGCACACTAACACCCTCTAGCTGTGAAAAACTAACAAATGTATTGGGATAAGAGGCGGCCTTCAAGAGTTTAGAAATTATCATATGAGCCTACCTAGGTTTAGCTTTCAACTAAGAATACCAAGAGAAAAAAGCAAATTTGATAATTAAAGTAAATTGGAAAGTTGTTTAAAATTACATGCCCTATCTGAATCATAAAAGTGTCATTTTGACTAGACTCTCACTTCATTAACATGCTCCCACACCTGTACATTTGCTTGTTTTCTATGGAATATTGTCTGAGAAGCTAAGTAGAACTAATATATATATACAACTTACGCCAACCACATCCTCTAGAAAGTAAGCTAATTTACATTTGTAATAACATGCTTGATTTGTGAAGTGCTAAAAGATTATACTGTGATGATCCGAAAAAAGGCGCAATCCTTATAATATGTATCTTTTCATAACAGAAATTTTAAAAGCAACTCACGAGTCACATGGCTAATGAAAGCCTTGGCTAAATGAGTGCTTAGAAGATGAGTCTGAAGGGTCAATTTATTATTGGCCGATTTGGGCCAATTCACCTTGCTCCTTAACTCATATGCCACCTCTGAGGCTGCATACAGCAATCCACCCGATCTATATACAATCTACATACGATCGGGCTGATTGATATCCCCTGCTAGCGGCTGATTGGCCGCAAATCTGCAGGGGGCGGTATTGCACAAGCAGTTCACTAGAGCTGCTTGTGCAATGCTGAATACAGAAAGCGTATGCTGCCCGCATTCAGTGATGTTTGGCGGACATGATATGCTACAGCGTATAATGTTTGCTAGACTTTAATAAATTGACCCCTGAGGCTTCAACTTCCAACAAAAGTTTTTAATATTTATCATCTCCACATTAAATTAAGTTCTATATCCTTTTTATCTAGTACAACTCAAGATAGAATAAAAGGTTAGGATTTATGTTTTTATAGCATTTTATATTAACACAAGAAGTTTTGGGAATAAGTAGTTTATAATCTATTTTAAGCATTCGTCTTTAATATTTTTATAAGCTCTCTCAAATTTAGCATAATTGATACTGCTCTGAATAACGATTGAAAATGGTAATTTAACAATATGTAACTATCTATTTGTGTTCTTACCAGCTGAAAGAAGCCAACTCGCATTCCATCACTTTCCTTGTCCTTTGTTCTATTAAAGAAACATAAGAATGTACAGTATTAGACATTACTTCAAATATGCCTATTTATAGCATAATTATAAAAAAATAAGTCATACTTACTTTTTTTCTTTTTTTGATGAAGCGTTCCCATTTCCATAGGTATCACTGATATAAAAGAAATTGAAAATATTTTTGTATATTTTAGCATTAAATATTCAACCATATTAATAATATTAAATTGTGTAATTCAAATGTTATGATAATTAATGTACTGTTTTTCATTCAAATTGTCTTCTTCCAAGAATTTTAAAATGATTCTGATCATAGTGGATAACCGATACTAATAATTTGTTGGTTAATTTACAGGATCATATTGCATTTTTTGATTAATGGTTCTCTTAAAAATTAATCAAACTTCTTGTAATTTTTTTGTATTTAGCTTCTTATTAATTGCTTGTGATACTTACTTTTTCTTCAGAGTATCTGTCAAAAGAATTACAGATGATATAGTTAATTAAATCATGTAAAATATTTATGTGTTATTGTATTGTATGTTAGTATATCAGTTGTGTAATGTAAACTGCAAAGACTGCCACAAAGATACTAGCCAGAGTTATATTTAGCAAAATTACAAGGACATTCTAATGGAAAAATTACATATTTAAATTTGTTACCAAATGTCTCTTTTGCATTACTTACTCAAGATAACTATATATTTAACCACACAAAAGAATTAAACATATAGGTGAAATGCAGCTCGGACGCAGCAAACATTGCAGGTCCCAAGCAGGAAACCAAGAGATTAGTGGGCCATGTGTCTGCTGCTCCTCTGACTGTCTCACTGGTAGTTTCATGTTTGGGAGCTGCCAGAGGCGTAACTAGAAACCTCAGGGCCCCGGTGCAAGAATCCATGAAGGCCCCCCCCCCCAAAAAAAAGTGTTTGTTTTCTTTTCTCATTTTTTTTTTGCAACATGTAATACAGTAAAAAAAAAAAATCATCTCAAATTACACGTAAAATGAGAAAGGGACAAACACACCTGCACAGGATGGCCATTTTTGAAGGGGCTCATTAAGAGACACATATAAATATAATCTATACAGTCCAGGTGTGTGCACTCTCACTATCAAACCACAACAGCCAGGGTGCTATAAAAAAAACTCTGTAATATTATTAAGAAATAAGCACTCACTGTGACAAAAACTGTGTTCTTTATTGTGACGTTTCGGGACACAAGCAGTCCCTTCCTCTAACAAACAACTAGTGAGAAAATCAAGCCTTTTAAAGATCTTTTTAACCCTCCCCCTTATTTACAGCCAATCAAAGCTGCCCAAGTGGTTAACAAATCAGTGACATCATCTGTTTATATATACATATCGTTACATGCAAAAACATCAAATAATGTATATATCATAATGAGCAATAATGTGAGACTAATATAAATTGAGTAACTATATATGTTATGTAATATCATCATGATTGATCAAGTCTGATCAAAACTGTGCAACTATCTATGGTTCATACGAAATGTAAACAAACTATAGTGGGCAACCAATAGAAACAGTTAACACTGTCACACCTCTACACCATTCTAAACATAGGTTTATTCATGAATCATCAAAACTTTAGAAGCGTATACCTTGTTATAACCACAGCTGGTAAACGAGAATTGGCTACAGGAGAGGTCGGAACCTAAGGGACACATTAATGAAAACTGACATGGATCCATTAACATCACACAGGTCATGGCTTAGCAAAAAGAAAGGTTGCTATAGGTGTATCAGTTGCGCTACATGTAGTGGTATGATCACTGGCACACATTTCCAACATCTGGACCAGAAGAGAAGTTATGAGATTAAATATTACCTTACATGCACCACACAATTTGTGGTCTATCTCCTTAATTGCCCCTGTGAGAGGTTCTACACAGGAAAAACAGTGGATGACGCAAGAACTAGAATGGCGAACCATCGATCAAGCATTCAAACTGCCATACAGAAAGGGAAGTTTGATTTACCAGTGGCTAGACACTTCATGGAGGCTGGTCACACAGTGAATGATCTGAGATTTTGCCTCAAAGATCATGTGCGTAAACTAAGAAGAGGGGGAGATATAGCCAGGATCCTTTTGAAGAAGGAGGCAAGATGGATCTATGAGTTAGGTACTCTCAGCCCGAGGGGATTGAATGTTCATTCTGGATGGCAGTTCTACCTGTAAAGATTCAAGAAGTGGCTAGAATGAGAGTCTGTGATTCAGATGAGAGTCCATAAACAGGAAGGTTTCGATATGGGCGGCCATATCATTAAATATCATTAAATGTGATGAGAGTCCACAATCCTGTGGTTGTGTCCTCTATATTTGAAGTTTTGAATATAGGTACTAGTACCCATGGGGTTAAATCCACTGTAGGGTATTGATTACTAATGATCAGGTATATGTATGTTTTTGTTTTTAATGTTTTTATTTATTTTACTCACTTTGTATATACACTTACACAGGTTTGGTACCCTAAGTAGGGTTGATCAATTCTGGTCTATCTGTGCATATGCTGGTAACATAGGGGATTCTGATAGCAGCCGTTTTGAGAATGGGAAGTTAAGTAAATAATAGGTTAACACATCATGGTCCCTAGATACCCTGAATAGGATTAATGGATTAGTGGGAAAGATTAAGAAAGGATTCTCTCTTTTCATATAAGTAGGGATATCTCTTGATAAGCGTTTTGACAACTTATAGACAACAGTGGGACAGACCAGGCTAGTAGGCTGGTAGGAGAATAAACAGTGGATAGTGTGAACATGCCCATAGGGGGCGTCACTTGGAGACGATATTATGACTTCATTAGGTTAGTCCACTATTATCAGTAATAGCTGTGAGATTTGTGATGCACACAAGGCTAGTTTATTGCGAGATATTGACTGTTGTTTATTTCTCAGGTTGCCATGGAGATCTATGACGTTACCATAGGCGGGCAGGTCTTACTGCCGTGGTTACGTTTTATCAGACAGATCCGCTTCAGTCTATAGGAACACATTGTGTTATAAGGAGGTGAAAAATAGGAGCAGATGTTTCAATCAATAGGTTTAAGGGGATAGATTATTAATCGATGCATGCCCTGGTTGTTATGATACTATCATGGTTGTCATGGTAGTGACTTAGCACGCCCATTAGAGGCGGAGTCAAGGGTGAACACAGACATTGTGTATACATAATACCCCTCGCAATATGCTCAAAGTATAAATCACTCTCTGGGTGTTAGTCGATAGCAGATCGTTTACCAGCTGTGGTTATAAAAAAAGTATACGCTTATAAAGTTTTGATGATTCATGAATAAACCTATGTTTAGAATGGTGTAGGGGTGTGACAGTGTTAACTGTTTCTATTGGTTGTCCCCTATAGTTTGTTTACATTTTGTATGAACCATAGATAGTTGAACAGTTTAGATCAGACTTGATCAATCATGATGATATTACACAACATATATAGTTACTCAATTTATATTAGTCTCACATTATTCCACATTATGATATACACATTATTTGATGTTTTTGCATGTAACGTAAAATGTATATATAAACAGATGATGTCACTGATCTGTTAACCACTTGGACAGCTTTGATTGGCTGTAAATAAGGGGGAGGGTTAAAAAGATCTTTAAAAGGCTTGATTTTCTCACTAGTTGTTTGTCAGAGGAAGGGACTGCTTGTGTCCCGAAACGTCACAACAAAGAACACAGTTTTTGTCACAGTTGGCTGAAGTCCAGTGAGTGCTTATTTCTTAATAATATATATATTTTTATATATACAATATATATACAATATATATATATATATATATATATATATATATATATATACTGTATATACAGTATATATAGTGTCCACTGTCATTTTGTTCCCTTAGAAATGAACATGTTTGTCAGTAGGTTAGTTTACCCACATTACTGCTACAGTGACCCCAACACTGAACATCTGAACCCTATGTTCCAGCACAAGGATTAGCCTAATGTGCATAAAACAAAGTGAGACAGTGTTACTCCATGTTTACACATTCAGGGCTTTGAGTAAATACAAACACATAATAGGGATTGAACCAGCGCCTACTCTATACCCTTAGAGCTTGGGGGGGGGGGGTGATACCTAGTAACCACCAATAGAAATCGAGTGAGTCTTGATAAAGGCCTATACTAGGGCCGAAACGCGTCGACTGAGTATTGGTAAGCCTATTTCCATTTATGCAATATTATGTGAAGTAATCTGCACTATATTTTTTTTATTTTTCATCTCTCCACACCCGTCGACTGAGTATTGGTAAGCCTATTTCCATTTATGCAATATTGTGTGAAGTAATCTGCACTATATTTTTTTTATTTTTCATCTCTCCACACCCTCAAGGATACATCTACATATGGGACCAATGCAAGGAATATCCATATAGGTGGATATCGTTTCTTTTGTGTTAATCTGGTTCATACTAGGGCCGAAACTCAAAGTCTTGATAAAGGCCTATACTAGGGCTGAAACGCGTCAACTGAGTATTGGTAAGCCTATTTCCATTTATGCAATATTGTGTGAAGTAATCTGCACTATATTTTTCTTTTCACATATTTTTAGGTGGATATCGTTTCTTTTGTGTTAATCTGGTTCATACACCGATTTCTGACCCCTTGTTCCACACTTCTGTGGGCACTGTCCTTCATGTCTCCACACCCTCAAGGATACATCTACATATGGGACCACTGCAAGGAATATCCATATAGGTGGATATTGTTTCTTTTGTGTTAATCTGGTTCATACACCGATTTCTGACCCCTTGTTCCACACTTCTGTGGGCACTGTCCTTCATCTCTCCACACCCTCAAGGATACATCTACATATGGGACCACTGCAAGGAATATCCATATAGGTTTGGGTGACTATTTCAATTTTTTATTTTTTGTTTGTGCACAGGAGTTTGTTCAAATTTTTAAAAAATTTTAACCACATTTTTTTACCACAATTTTTTCATTTGAACATTTGATTTTTGGATCTGAATTTTAATTCACATTATTGTTTTTATTGACAGTCTTTCATTGAGACTCTTGCATCACCCTAACACGTGTGTTTTTTTGATTATCTCATATTTTTTGGATTTTTGGATTTTTTTGAATACTTGTCATTTGTTGTACTTATCATAGTGATATCCTGCTAATCTGCACCCAGTTCTGCGCTATAGATAGGCCACTTACCTGTGACCATCCATTGTTTTTATTTTTATCTGTATCTTTTTTAGTAATCATTATATTTATTAACCCTGTCATCATGGATCCATGAGTTACACTATATGTTTTTAGACTTTGTAATAAATCTCTATTTTTATAATTAGATCTTTATCGTTACTAAGCCCTCCTTTGCCTCCGGTTTGGTAGGCGCTTGGGGGATCCCCATCACTCACTCAGTAAATACAAACACCCCTTATACCAACTGACACAGGTAACGACAACAAATACAGTTACAGAAATGGTGATAAAGTCTCAGAACAGTAAAATGCCAACAAGCAACTGGCTGCCTTACTATAAACAGATTTAAAAAGCACACAGAGGAAGCCTTCATTACATTGTGCCACAGTGTACAAAAACATAACATACATTATGATCAAACAGAAGCAAGCATAGAGGAACAGTTGTAAACAGCAGCAAGGAGATTGTGTCACATCACAGATACAAGAGTGGCTATGAGCTTGGCTTCCCAATACTCTCGCAATAAAAGTGAAAGCAAAACAATAACACTGAGCACAAGAACGACCAGACAGCGCCATATCAATATGAAATTAACCTGTTAGTGTTCCTTGGGTCTGCAACACACTTTCAATCACATGTTCTCTCTGGCAGCCAAAGTGTTTAACTGATAACAGATCAGTGGCTGAGTTACAGATGCTTCCCATGCACACACAGAGGCTGCTAAAAGCTAGTTCTGACTTTGTGGTACAACGTACAAGTACAGACATAAGCATCATCTTCATGCATGTGCATATACACATAACCCTTCACAATCAGACACCTTATCATATAAAATATTCATTTTAAACAAATAGAAAGTGTTGTTTCTTCCCACTTGTGCTAACTTGGTGCTATTGACATTGTACCAGTTGGTAATATGAGTGCATCCTATACCAGTAGCAGTAATGATCAACATTGTAGGCCAGAACAGATATATAAAAATGACCTGTATGTACTGAAAATGTGTAGGACTCCCACTTTACCCAGTTTCATATTTCCTCAGGGCCTCATTCCCTTATTTAAAGTAACAACACAAGTTAGTAGCTCACCCCACCCATACTAGTATACTACTCATCCCATCTTTACCTTGAATATTTGTCTCCAGCGAGAGCCAACACAGCTGTCCCCGGCCACTCCACCCCGGGGACCGAGCTCACACACTGGCTTACCAACCATTGGTGCGCACTTTCAACAGTTGTGCTCACCGAACGTGCTGCTCCTCTCTGCGGCGGCTGCCACTCAGTCTCACTCACAGTCTGCCGGGCTGCAGACTCACAGATGTCCCAGAGACTCCTACTGACTAGACTGCACGTGAAGTCATGAGGCGATACACGTGCAGTCAGTCAGAAGGAGGCTGACTCTATGCTCTATTTCCACCCTGGGTCTCCTGCTCTAGCCTATTTGTGCGGTAGTGGGCTGCACACCAAAATGGGAAATTCCTCCGGGCGGCAGCAAAGCAAATTATATTTGCAAAATTTGCAAACAAAAAAATAAATAAAAATTAAATAAAAAACTGTCTGTAGTTGGGCCCCCCAGGGACCTCCTGGGCCCAGTCGCGGTTGCGATTGTCACATCACCGGTAGTTCTGCCCCTGGGAGCTTAAGTGCTTGTGGCCCCCAAGCTGTATTTAACATATATGTTTAACCCATTTGGATGGATTTAAAACATAAGGCCTGTTGATCTAAAGCTCTCCGCTTTAGCAAAATTATCTAATAAATCTTGTCAGTACTACAAGGTCCCTTAGATAAGTTTAGAAAGGCAAATTTTAGTTTGAAAGCTGTTTACCTTGCTGTTGTTTATCTCGCTATGCAGGGTTCTGGATGTGAAGGAGTGACTTCTACATTACAATATAATTTTAAAAATTATTTTTTTTTTTAAAGATTTTGAGTGATTTTCTATATGCCAGCAAGTTTTTGACTATCAGGCCATAGAGGGCTAGATTACAAGTGGCGAGCTATTTAGTGCTTCTGCTCACACGTTAACTTTGCGAGACGCGTTGGGTTGAGCATGTATTTCAAGTTGAAAGAAAATGGTAAAAAATATCATGACCGCATTAACTTCTTCTCCCAGAAAAGTGCAAAAACGTAAAAAAAAAAACCTAACCCATACTCGATAACCCAACCCTGTTTATTCAAGAGCGCTAAATCATTTTAATTAATTTTTAAAAATATTTCATATGTAGTATTTAAAAAATGTTCCTTATAATTACTAGGTTTTCATGTGCACTAATTCGATCGCGTTAAAATCGAAATTAAGAAACACAATGCGCAAAATGCATATTTTACATTCCTATGTTGTTCACATAGAAAATAATGTATTTTTTATTATTAAAAATATATTTCAATAAATATGATACTGCTCATGTAAAATACATATCTATAACTATATATCTATAGGGATAGATATACAGGTATAGGTATATATAGATATATATAGAGAGAACAATATGTATTTATAATAAAAGGGACATTATTCTGTAAGTGAAAAACATTAGAATGTCAAATATGTTCAGTAAATATACAGTAAAACACATACATACATATGTACACACATATATACATATATATGTGTGTGTATATATATATATATATATATATATAAAAATATATATATATACACACACACATATACATATTATTTAGACATGTATATATATTTATCTCTATGGTATTAGACATTCACATACTTGTTATAGGGGAAGCGGGTTGCTAGTATGTAGCATTGTCTATATCTCAGTATTAATAGCCAAACATTTGTAATGCACTCACTTTTTTTCAATTACAACTATATTAGAACGAGCTCCTGAAGTATTTTAATATTTTACCTTCTTATCTCAATACTGTAATGAATTGCTGCAAGATTTTGCTCTTGGGCCAGAATTGTCTATGTATGTACTGTATATCATAAACATCAGCTGTTTTAAATGCTATGGGGTAAATTTATCATAGTGCAAGCGGACATGATACGATGTAGTGTATCACGTCTTCTGCACATTGATAAATGCTGACAGCATACGCTGTTGACATTTATGGTTGCACCAGCAGTTCTTGACGCCCCCTGCAGATTCACGGTCGCTAGCAGGTTGTGTCAATCAATCCGATCGTATTCGATTGGGTTGATTTCTGTCCACGGCCTCAAAGCAGACGGACAATTTATGGAGCAGTGGTCTTTAGAATGCTTGTGCGGAAACAGGGGCATCGAGCTCCATATGCTTATTTGAACTTGTGTCTCCTGGTAACACACCAGCTAAGCAATGTTAACAGCTACCAAACCAACATACAACCAACTACAGATACCATATTTATGGGAACACTTGGAAATTAAGACATTTACAGACATTCATCAAAGATCAAATGGATATGTGGTCCTGAAATCCTTATTACATTTGCTGTACCATTCTAGGTGTTTGTTTACAAAATTGCATTCTTGCAACAGTATTAGATTCTTTAGAACATATAACACACTTTAACCAGTTTGCTGGAGCATGTTATATCTGTGCACCCATGACTTGAAAGAGGATAAGTAAAGTATTTTTGAACACAGCAAACAATGCTGATCTTGTTTTAATGGGTAAAAATTAAATGCTTTTATGACACATTTTTTTTATGAACAAATTTGCACAAATAATTTCTCTGAAGAATGTCCACTTCATTTATTTGGATAGAACAATGAATGTTATTTATCGGAATCCTATAGAATGAGCTATATTGACAAAAACTAATTCATAGGTTGGTTTTCAAATTAAACTGGAAGTTTGTTTACCTGATTCATCTGAGTCAAATGATTTATTGTCTTCCCCAAGCTTCTTAATACTGCGTAGGGTAACTGACATGATGTACTTGTATTTCTGTCACAGAGTCTGTAAAAGGCAATAAAAATAAAACACTTTAATAAAATCATATATTCAATGGTTAATACACCTTCTGCATTCAGTATATTTATATATATATATATATATATATATATATATATATATATATATAGCTATAGATATAATAAATACAAATAGAGTGCCCGCTCACCTTGAATTTCAGCCACCAGGGTGCAAGTGAAATCATAAACATAAGTCCAATAAACAGATGATTGCACAAAACAAACTAGTGATGTTTCGGGGATCTTACCCCTTCTTTAGACTTATATATCCACCTTCATCTCACCCCTTCATCAGGATTACAGTATATATTATCAGATAAATATACTGTATGTTTGTGTGTGTGTGTAAAAAAATATAATATATAAACTGATCAGAGCATTTATGAAGAATAACCATGCAATAATACAATTATATAATGTATTAAAGCATTTTATTATTGCGCAAATGATTGTGTGTCACTATGATTAACCAATACAAATCTAATGTACCATTGAGTCACTAAAACGTGATGTGAACCTAATATCTCTAAAATTGCAATATTCTAAAAGATTTGTACCCTCCCCCATCTCATCGACAAGTATGAACGAGTTCCAGTGTGAAGGATACCAACATCACAAAAACATCTTCCAAAAGTGACAAAGCAAAGAAATAAAAATGAAAAAGCTCCCTCTATAAAATAGCCCACTCTAACATATGCACAAAAGGAAACAACAACCTTGTCAACTTGGAAACAGTGAGACACAGCCGTGGGATGAGATACTTTATTGGGCAAAAGAGTCTATTTGAATTTCACATATTGGGCATAAGTGTAGATGTAAAATCCCAACCATGGGCTGCATTAATCATTTGCCGGGCAGACAGGTTCACTCTCAGGAACCTCATCTGCCAGGAATCATGGTGAGCAGGTAGCATCCACTGCACACATTTATCATTGCAAAAGCTGCTGCTTGTACAGTGCTGCCCCCTGCTCGCGTGTTACATAGCCAATCGCATGTGTGCAGGGGCTGTCAATCATCCTGATAGGATCAGGATTATTTAACTACACAACACTTAAAGATCGTTTTAGGCTTACGCAAAACACTAAGCTCACAAAGTCACATCCACAGCTTAATAAATGAAGACCCATGCTTCTAGAACGCCAAAGGATGTCCACTCCCAGTGTGTTTCAGCTCTGTATGGCAGATAAGAGGTTAAACATCAAAAGTTGAGATATATTTTTTATATTCAATAACCTTTATCGCTTGTGCTATCTTTGACTCAGTTTTGTTTGTAACAGTATATTGCATTGTTCTTTTGTTTCAATGTAATCCTTCTGCTTCAAATACTTGCATATGAAGTTTAGTTTTGATATCACAACACACAAAGCAATTATACAGAATCTGGTACAATATATTTACTTGACTTGCCAACATTTATATGGCGATATGCAGTGCACAGACAGAAACAGCAAAGGAAGTTTTTAAAACGGTATGTGCATTTTTATTTTAGCAGTTAAAGGTACAGTAAAGTCAAAATTGAACCTTTTGTTATTAAGATAGAGCACATGATTTTAAACAACTTTCCAATTTACTTCTATCAACACATTGGGTTTGTTCTCTTGCTGTCCTTTATTAAGAGTAAAGCTAGGTAGGCTGATAGTGGAGCATGCACATGTCTTTAGCAGTCTATGTATAACATTGCTATAAACAATGTTACAAACACTGCTTCCAATTGGCTAGAGACACGTGCACACTCCTTTACTCCCCAGGGATTACTCTTTAATAAAGGGTACCAAGAGAACTAAGTAAAACTGATTACAGAAAAAAATGTGGAATTTGTTTGAAATGTCATGCTCTATACAGTCTATTCGCAAATTGTCTCAGTCAGGTGCTAACGACGGCTCAGAGCCGTCGCTAGCACTCTCCCATCTTGAGGGCGATCTGGGGGCTCCCACCCGCTCCTACCCCTGACCTGCATAGTGACAGGCATCGCCGGGGCTTCACATTTCGCGTGGTGACATCACGTGCAATGACGTGATGACGTCACAGCGCAACTTTATTTAAAAAAAATACAATAGACAGTTTAGGGAAATGGGGCATGCTGCTTAGAAGCCTGTATCTCAAGCATTTAAGCAACTACAGACCCCAAATACCCACCATTGGAAAGGTAATTACCTAACCTTTCCAAGCAAAAAGTAAAAAAATATATATTTAAAAAAATTAAAAAATAAAACCCAGGTGGGAAAGTGCTTAGCACTCAAAGGGTTAAGTTTAGTTTTGGCTTTACTGGTCCCTTAATACTTACCTCTTCCATGTAGCCAGCTGACCCTCTTCAAGCACGTTTTTTTAATTCCTGACATGGCTGTAGTGCCGTTGATATTGACTATTATGGCTACTGGCTTCTGCATCTCTTATGACAGCAAATGGCGTGGGAGCGCACTACAGGTAGCCCTCAGTTTACGCCTGGGTTAGGTTCCAGAAGGAATGGTTGTAAATCAAAACCGTTGTAAATTGAAACCCAGTTTTTAATGTAAGTCAATGGGAAGTGAGGGAGATAGGTTCCAGGCCCCACTCTAAAAGTAACACCTAATAAATTATTTTTAAAGCTTTGAAATTAAGACTTTAAATGCTAGACAGCATTATAAACCTAATAAAATAATCACACAACACAGACTTCACTTGCATTTTTCTGCAAACAGTTCTTTCTATGCATTCCAATCTGGACTGAGTTATAGACAGGAAGATCTTGTTTCTTTAAAATCTGCTTGATAGCTCAGGTATGGTTAAACTAATTAATCTCAGCTTGCTTGGCTTTGCTGCAACACAAGTGGACAGCTCCACCTATTAGCTATTTTAATAAATGCACTGCTTCTCAATGCTTTTCAATAGCAGTCACATGACTGGAAAAAAAAGGTTGTTATTCTGAAACGGTGTAAATTGAACCGTTGTAAAATGAGGGCCACCCGTACTGTTAGTTAATAGTGATGGCAATGTAGCCGTGACAGTAAAGAAAAAATAAAAACATGTTTGAAGAGAAGCAACCAGCTGCATATAAACAGTTAAAGGGACACTGAACCCAATTTTTTTTTATTTTGTGATTCAGACAGAGCATGCAATTTTAAGCAACTTTCTAATTTACTACATTTATCAATTTTTCTTTGTTCTCTTACTATCTTTATTTGAAAAAAAAGCATCTAAGCCTTTTTTTGGTTCAGGCCTCTGGACAGCACTTTTTTATTGGTGGATGAATTTATCCACCAATCAGCAAGAACAACCCAGGTTGTTCACCAAAAATGGGCCAGCATCTAAACTTACATTCTTGCATTTAAAATAAAGATACCAAGAGATTGAAGAAAATGTGATAATAGGAGTAAATTAGAAAGTTGCCCAAAATTTCATGCTCTATCTGAATCACGAAAGAAAGAATTTGGGTTCAGTGTCCCTTTAAGTATTAACTCATAAAAGGCTAGATTCCGAGTGGCGCACAAGCAATATCGGGTTTATCGAGACTGTTTGGGAACATCAGATGTAGCGCTCATATTACAAGTTGTAAGTAAACGCGATTGCTTGAGCACAATTGAATTAAATGTGCATTGGAATATGAATTTAGAAATAAGTTGTTTTTCCCTGCATGGTTTTAAGCTCATTCTCTCTAGCATTGTAAGTGGGTTTTTCCCTCGTGATATGTCATATTTGTTAAGAGCTGAAGAGATTTGAAGATTTACAAACCAGTGGAGTTTGAGTGGGTGAATTTTGTCTTGTAGCTGATTGAATGAGATTATCTGTGAGTGTGTGATAAAGTCTGCAACTCTATATAATCCCTTGTTGATCCATTTACCCACTAACCTGTGTGTTTCTTTTGGTAGCAGAAATCTGATTGGCTTGAGCCATGTCCCCACTGGGAGTAGTGTCGAATGTTTGGATATCTTATTCCAATGCAAAATAGTATCTAACATTGAGGATAGTCTAATATCAGTTTGACCTGCCACTCGTCTCGAGACCCACAAGAGGTCATCAGCATTGTCTAGGCCCATTGTGTCTGTTTAGATTCTCGTCCAGATGACGTCAGTTATTGGCTTAAGTAAGAGTGAGGTTTGTGCTATCCTAGCTGCTACATAATAGTCTTGTAAGTTCGGTACCCCTACTCCTCCCAGCCTTCTGTGTCTGGTTAGTATGTGTGAGGCTATTCTAGCTTTCCCCTCTCCTCTCAAGAAAGAGATAAGGTCCTTTTGTAATTTTTGAAGGTCCAGGGGAGGAATTTTGTTCGGGAGAGCTCTAAAAAGGTACAGAATCCTTGGTAGTATGTTCATCTTTATGGATGATAGGCGACCATACCATGAGTATGTTCCCTTTTTCCAGGATCTTAAATCCTTTCTAATGGAATTATATAGGGGGATATAGTTTAATTTGTATAGACTTTCGTAGGAGTCAGAAAGTTTGATTCCCAGATAGGTGAGGGAATTTTCTACCCACTTTATGTCGAAATAAATTTCTATAAATTTTTTTGTGTGGGAGGGAAGTGTCAATGGTAAGGCTTCACATTTGTCGATATTTACCTTATATCCTGAGATTTTTGCAAAATCCTGTAAAATTCTATAAAGATTGGTCAAGTAGGATAGTGGGTTAGTTAAGGTCAGCAGCACGTCGTCCGTAAAAAGTGAAATTTTATATTCACAGTTACCGATCGTCACTCCTTTGACATCATCCGCATTCCTAATAGTAGCTGCTAATGGCTCAATGCACAGGGCAAACAAGAGTGGCGAGAGAGGGCATCCCTGTCGTGTTCCGTTTTTAATGTCTATGGTCCTGGACATGTAGCCCGCTGCGCTTATGGTGGCTTTGGGGGTCGAGTATATTCCTTTTAACACTTCTATAAACGGACCACTAAATCCCATTGTATATAGTATCTGAAACATATAGTTCCAATCTATGCGGTCGAACGCCTTCTCCGCATCCAGGGATAGGAGCAGAGAAGGCATCTTCTGTCTTTTTAGGTATTCTGTTAAATCTATAGTTCTGCGGACATTATCCGGGGCTTCTCGGCCTGTGATAAAACCCACCTGATCAGGATGGATCAGTCGGGGGAGTAGTGTTTGCAGCCTGTTCGCTAATATTTTTGTTAGGATCTTGAGGTCCTGATTTATTAATGAAATGGGTCTATAACTCTGGCACTTAACAGGGTCCTTTCCAGGTTTGGGGATGACCACTATTTTGGCTCTGAGTATGTTTGTGGGGACTGAGTTGCCCTGCATTATATAATTGCAAAATTTCTGTATGTGGGGTATTAAGGGTATTTTAAATAATTTATAATATTCGCTAGGCATACCGTCAGGCCCCGCCGCCTTGCCTGATTTTAGATCTTTAATTACCGTAAGTATTTCTTGGGCCGTGACCTCAGCATTCAGGATGTCATATTCCTCAGGAGTAAGCGTGGGCAAATTAGAATTGCGCAAAAATTGGGATAACAGTAGCTGTGTTTGATCTGTGTGGTGTACTTTCAGACCATCATACAATGTCGCATAGTATGCAGCAAAGGTGTTGGCTATCTCTTGGGGGTCTGACGTCATGGTCTCCCTCTGTGTGAGTAGTTTGGGTATAGAGTGTGCCTTTGTTCTGTTTCGTAGTTTACTTGCTAAGTACCTATCTGGTTTATTAGAGTATAGGAAGTATCCAGCTTTGAGTCTCTGGAGAGCTCTTGTCGCTGAGTCATTTAGAATTTTCTTCAGGAGGTTTCTTTTGGTTTGGAGGGTTCTAAATGTGATCTTAGATTGTGTGTTTCTATGTTGAGTTTCCAATGTCTTAATGTCTGAATGAAGTTGGTTAATTGTTTCATTTGCTAATTTGGTAAGTCTAGCCAGCCTTTTCCTTTATTAAAATCCCCCAAATGGAGGGTTTGTGTGCTGCCCATGAGTTAAGTGGGTTGAATGTGGAATCTGTGTTTAGAGACCAATATTCCTTCATAAGTTTTTCTACCTCACTGTGAAACAACATGCTGCTGAGTATGGAGGGGTCAAATGTCCACGATTTTGGTTGACGGAAGTCAGTTACTCCAGTCATTGTTAATTGGAGTATTGAGTGGTCTGACCAAACACATGGATGTATACTAGAGGATAAGATGTTTGGTATCAGAATCTGACTAACCCATATGTAATCCAGTCTAGTATAAATGTTATGGGCATGTGAGTAGAACGTATGATCTGTAGTATGGCCATATAGTGTTTCCCAAGTATCTAATAAATTATGTTCAGCCATTACCTCTTTTATGGACCTCGCTATTGATAGCTGCCTGAGATGTTTATCTGATCTTTTGATGTCTCTCCCAGTGTCATGATTGGTGATATTAACGTTAAAATCCCCTCCGAGTATTATCCTAGAATTGGACCATTGCGTAAGTGTATGAGAAACGTGTTGGAAGAAAGAGCGCTGACTTTCATTTGGAGCATAAACATTACATAGAGTAATACTCATTCCTTGGATACGTCCCCTTACTATAAGGTATCGGCCCTCAGGGTCTGCTATTATCTCATCTTTTTCAAATTGTAAAGATGAATGTATTAAAATTGTAACACCTCTTTTTTTCTGATCTGCTGTGGAGTGAAAGTGGATAGGGTACTGTCTGTGCCAATATTTAGGGATTATAGTCTGCGTGAAGTGTGTCTCCTGAAGAAACACTATTTTTGCTTTTAATTTTATATATTGTGTGAGTGCAATTCTACGTTTGACATTAGTATTAAGGCCTCTCACATTATGTGAGAGTATAATTAAATCATTAGACATGCAAACTATGGGTGTTATCCTTCTCACTGTCAACGGCCCGAAGGGACATCAGGAAAGGTCCCCATATGGGGAAGCGATACCACCTCTGGACAATCATGTGAACCTCTGTAAACATCAGATCTTGAACCAATAATAACAAAAGAAAAAAGCTGAACAGTTTAAACCTTAAACAGTAAATAATTATCTTATTTTCAAAAGATAAGGGGGTTAGAAAAAACAGAAAAAGAACTTCTAACATCTTATCTGAACGAGCAGTAGGTCAATATAGGGTAGCTTATAGTAAAACAGTAGTGAATCAGCAATATTCCATTATATGAACCTTGTCCCTAGTAAATAACCTAGAACCTGAACATTTTTTAACGATCCATCATCAATCTTATATTCCTCCTCTCCCTCTCCCCTTCTGATCAAAAAGGGGCATTGTTTATCTAGGAGATTTGGGGCCTCCACCACCTCATGGACATCTTCTCCTAAATGTTTGTAAGCTCTCACAAGCATAGTCAAAAGTGTCTACATATAATAAACATATTCCCATCTTTTTAAGGCAATAGTTCGTCTCTTTGTGTATAGTTTCTGTTTGAGCACATCTTATTCTGAAAACAACAGTACTCCCACAGTCTATTTCAAAATTCCCAAGGGGAGGAGGGAAGGGGAACAAGGGAGATGAGACATTTACATCAATCATATCATACTTATCTGAACAGTGAAGCATGATTCTTCGGTTGTTGTCTTCAATTTTGGGTCTTGTATTATTTTGGCCTTTTTCTTTGAACAGTAGTCCACTTGGCCCTTTTGTAGCTTTCTTCTTTCTGTTGTCTGGTATCCTCCTCTCTGTCTTTATCAAAAGTTGAGAGATCTGGAGGTTCCATGTTCAAGTAGGAGCAGATCTCTGGGATGTCTTGACGATCTTTGATGGACATCGTCTTTCCTTCATGCTGTATAATTAGGGCAAATGGGAATCCCCATCTATAGGGTATTTGTTTTTTTTGGAGCAGCAAAGTTAAAGGTTGCAGATAATACCTTCTCTGGAGTGTTTGCACACATAAGTCCTGATAAACTTGAATTACTGAACCCTGGAATTTGAATGTTTGATGCTGTCTGGCCACCGAGAGGATTGCTTCTCTATCTGGAAAGCGTAATAATTTGACAACTACATCCCTGGGTGGATGGTCTCCCTTGGGTCTGGGTTTGAGGGCACGATGTGCTCTCTCAATTTGAAAGTGATCCTCCTCACTGTGTCCTGTGATAGCCTTGAACAGTTGTTTCAAGTAGGTCTGCAACTCTGTCTGCGTTATCAGCTCTGGTATCCCTTTAAGCATCAGATTGCATCTTCTTGTACGGTTCTCAAGGTCTTCCATTTTATCTTGGAGGTCATCTATTTCCTGTTTATGAGATTGAATTTGCTGTGAGATTTTATCAGTGGTTTCTTCACGAATATTGTCAGTCTCCTCTAAAGCAGCCACTCTCGTGCCCAGTTCTTGCATATCCTGCTTTATTTCCGTTAGGCTATTGGTTACAGTAGATTGAAAGGAATCAAGTTTTGCCCACATTTTTTCAAAGTTTATTTTGATGTCCTGTTTGGATACCATATCTTTTAAATCTGCCTTTGTAATGGGCATCAGATCAGTGTCTGCAGGTCTTTCCTGAAACGATTGGTCTGAAGCACCTTCCCCATCTGTTTCTGGCGGCTTCAAGGGTTTATCCCCTTTGGGTGGCTTAAAGAATAAGTTGGGTGCTGTTTGCTTGCAGGCTGGAATTACTTTTTTAACTTGTCTAGAGGACATCTTAGGAGTTGTAATCTAATGTTTTAGCCTTTCAGCACAATGATGAAGTCGTAGTGGGCCTATTCAGTGTGGATCAGTGTGTAACTGTTAAGTATGAATATGCAAGTGTGACTGAGTTGCCGTCAGGATTCAAAGTGGATAAATCTGTCTAATTATCGTTTACAGAGTGGCATTCATAACAAACTGCAGAAGGCATTGGATTGCAGTTTTCCTGTATGTAGTGGAAATTGTGTATTCACAGAGTTCAGCTCTCATACCAGACCTTTCCTAACTGTGTTTAAGCCACATGTCTTGCTGCTGCGCATTGAAGAGAACTGCTCTTTTTTCTCTTTAAACATTATTGTATACACTGCACAAAATACATTGTTTCTCTTACCGAGTGGGATTCTCAAGTTGTGTCCCAATTATGTTGATTTCCTCACCGGGAGGATGATTGCAGCTGAGTATCTCAATACAGCTTTCTGTTGCCTTACATAGCTATTAGGGAAATTTACAGCTTGCAGGTTAAAACGTCCTACTCTCTTTCTTGCTTTAGTCCCCTGCCGCTATTACTAGACATCTCTAGTCTCTTGATTTTAAGCTGACAAGTATCATGGTAATGTTATGGTGCAATGGAGCTTTAATATGTGCCAGTCGCTTCTTACCCCTTAACATGTGGGATCGCTCTATCAGGCAGGGCTCCGGTCATTGCAGTTCTCTGCGCCACGTATATGGCAAGATGGCGTCGGCGCTTGCACTGTATAAGGCAGAGACACGCTTCCGTAATGTTATCCGGTGCTATCTTCACCCAGCTGCCTTCAAATTGTTGTTGCAGGGTCCCCACTTGTTCCTTAGCTGTTCCACACAAAGATAGGACTGGTTCTAAGATTTTAACCTAAGCTGGTCATCTTCTATCTAGCTGTCTGCACGGAGCTCCGGTGTTACACATCTCCATCTCTTGCCAGGCTCCGCCCCCGGAATATGAATTTAAAGGTACACTAAACCCAAAATTTTTCTTTCATGATTCAAATAGAGAATACATTTTTAAACAACATTCCAATTTACTTATATTATCTAATTTGCTTCATTATTTAGCTATCCTTTGTTGAAGAAATAACAAAGCACATTTGTGAGCCAATCACACAAGGCATCTTTGTGCAGCAACCAATCAGCAGCTACTGACCCTATCTAGATATGCTTTTCAGCAAAGTGTATTAAGAGAATGAAGCAAATTAGATATTAGAAGTAAATTAGAAAGTTGTTAAAAATTGCATGCTCTTTCTAAATCATGAAAGAAAAAATCTGGGTTTCAAGTCCCTTTAACGCTCATATGTGAAGAACATTGGAATGTGAAATATTCCTATTTTCATATTGGGTAAGTGCACAATGGAATATTGCTTGAGCACAACTGAATTTAACGCTCATTGGAAAAGTGTCCTCAGAGCTCTGGTCAACTATTTTGCAAAACAAAAAAGTATCACAAAACACATAAAAAATACATTTAAATGTACAGTTACACTCAATCTGAGGTGTTAGAAGAACAAAAAAGGCTGCAATGGGCTTTAACATAGATATACATACACATGCATGTCTAAATATGTATCTGTATATGTATATATATGTTGCTATGTGTGTATATATATATTTATGTATTATATATATATATATATATATATGTGTGTGTGTGTGTGTATTTGTATATTTACAGACATATATACAGACATAAATAGAAGTGCTTTGCAGTCAAGTAGATGAAAACATGAAAAATCATATTTATGCAATATTCAGTTTTAATAAAGTACACAAAGTCAAATGCAACCACACCACTTATCTTCAATGAAATTGTATTCCATATACAGGAAAAAGGTACAAAAATGGACTACGTTTCGGGCCTTACACCCTTACTCATGTCCTACGGCTGTAAGGCCTGAAGCGTAGTCAATTTTTGTACCTTTTTCCTGTATATGGAATAAAATTTCATTGAAGATAAGTGGTGCGGCTGGATTTGACTTTGTATATTTGTGGGTTTGCACAGTGGCCCTTCCAACTTGCACACTCTTGGGACTTTTGAGTGCTGGATTCCTTTGTTTGTTACAATTTTAATAAAGTGTTATACTGTGTATTTACTATAAATATTTCACATTCCAATGTTATGCACATAGCAGAATATATTCTTAGTGTTTATAAATATACATTCCTTTATAAATCTCTATATATCTATACCTATATATAATCATGTGTATATATATATAAGTTTGGGTTTGAGCACAAGTAGGGTGTTAGGGTTCTTATGTATTTGCACATTGACTTCTATGGGGGAATATGTGAACGTCGTTGCGATATTCTAACTGGCTTTTTGTGTGTGTTGAGTTAGCTTGTGCACAAGCAAAAACGTTTTACTTTCAATTTGTAATCTGAGAGCTACCCGATGCACACAAAAAGTAGAGAAAATTACTATTATATTAAAGCTTTTAGGCAAACATTTATTTGACAACTAGAGAGCCAGAATGCATTGCTGCTGCTGCCTAGAAAAACATTTCTGGTTTGGCCATGTCCTGCTCAGAAACAGCTTAGGAGCTTAGCTTATACACAAAGAAATCCGTTTTTTTCATGATTTAGATAGTGTACAATTGTGTGCAGGTAGGTAGGCTCAGAAGCATACATTTGTCTGGAACACAACATGACAGCAGTTTTACAAGAATGCTTTTAACAATGAGAAAAAATTGCTGCCATATAGTGTTTCAAAAGCAAACTGCAGCCATTTAGTTCTATAGGCAGTATAGACAGTATTTTTTTTTGCATTATAATACACAGTAAAGTAAAAAAAGTAGAATATCGCAAATATAAGGGTGTATCAAGTTTAGTGGAAAAAAAAGTTCTCACAAACTGGCTTCCCGGGATTATAAAATGATACCCTTCTTCACTGTAAAACAATGTGCAAACTAAAAACACAGCTCATCCATATGTCACAAACAAGAGTTAGGAAACTGCAGAACACAGACGCGTTTCATGCGGGACCTTCGCACTTGATCACTGCTTCAAGTTTTGCCAGTTAGTTGTCTGACATGTAATTTTAGGGTAGGGGCGATCCTTTTTGTTGTGGGTCCAATTTGGTGCTAGCACTGCATATCATGGGGCCCATTTATCAAGCTCCGAACGAAGCTTGTGGGCCCGTGTTTCTGGTGCTGCTCCATAACCCTGTCCACCTGCTCTGATGAGGCGGACAGGAATCGCCGGAAATCAACCCAATCGAGTACGATCGGGTTGATTGACACCCCCTGCATTCAGCAAAGGTCTTGCGGAACTGATCCGCACTGTCGGATCAGGTCCGCAAGACCTTTGATAAATAGGCCCCCATGTGACAACAAAATTGTTTTACATAGCACCTCGGGCAAGCATACCAAGGACTGGAACAGTTATCCTAACAGATAAGTCACATTAAGTGGTTTATATATAGACATTAATTAGCTGCATCTGATTTATATTTTGTTTTCCTAGCTCAAGTTCCATTTTCTAAATTGAAATCTGTTATATTTATTATTTCATACAAAAATCTTTTGTAATACTTTAACAAAATAATTTAAAAGCATTAATAAAATGGTGTTTTTACTCAGCTTTTTAGATGGGGAACAGATGTATCTACGGCATTTTGTTATCTATACATGTTTTAAACATTCTCTTTTTATTTTAGATTTTCAGAAACACAATAAGAAAAATATTGTTACACTATTCTAATATTTTAAATTTAAATAAATTAAATAAAAATAAAAGTAAATACTTTTTGCAGTTATCATTTAGGGTATCATTACAGTATTATTAAAGAAAATGTTAATTGATTTTCCATATGACTACAAGTGAAGTGTTATTTAGCACTTTCGCTTGCACGCAAGCACAACTAGAAGTAAAATTTTAACGCAGAAGGGTAGCGCACATATTACAAGTTGAAAGTAAAATGTTTGTGAGTTAAACTAGATGCACACTATCTTTAAGGCTTTTGGATATTGCGACCACGCTAACTTCTTCTCCCCACAGACTTTAAAGAAGCATGCTTTAAAAAACAACAACTAACACTTACCCCTTGTGTGCTATCTGGCATTGCGTTAGACCTACAGCTCTAAACCCGAAAGTAGTCATGAATATTTTATATTCCAATGCTCTTCACACAGAGGAAATGTTTTTTTTTAAAAAAAAAATATATATATATATATATTTATTTATATATATTTTAAATATATATCTATACATATATATCTTTATGAACATATAAAGGTAGAGATATATACAGATTTATATGAATATATTTTGAAAAATACTTAAAAAATTCTGCTATTTGAAGAATATTGGAATGTTATATTTATTACAGTAAATATACAGTAAAACATATTATAAAATAATATAATTGAATAAAAATAATTGTTCATGTTTTAAGGCATTTGAATAGAAAGGGCTCTAAAGTGTATATATGTGTATGTATATACATGTGTATATATGTGTTTATATGTATGTATATACATATATAAATACACATGTATATACAAAAAATGTATATATATATATATATATATATATATATATATATATATATATATATATATATATATTAATTATAGCCCTTACCATTCAAATACCTTGTCATATACCATATACCTTTTAACCATTATATAATTTTTTTATTAATAGTTATATAAATATTTTTTTATCAGATAGTGTATATATAAGTTTAACACTTTATTTGAATATATATATATATATATATATATATATGTTGTGTTTGGTGCCTTTTTTAACTCTTACATATTAAGCTAGGTCTCCACTTAAGCACTCTTTGTGCTCAAGCTAACCTGTTTGCTTTCTACTTGTAATATGCACGCCGCTATAGCGTGCCACTTGTTATCTAGCCCATGACAGCTAAAGATAAAAAAACCTGTCCTGAACCATGTTGAGTAAATCATTTACATGCGAGAATAGGATTCAGGCTTTGAGTTTGTACCCAAACAAGTTCAATATCAAAATTATCAAGTTATTTTAACGTGTCAGCCATGCTGTTCATAACAACAATAAAGTAAATTATATTAAATTTTACATGGTTGTCATAGAATTTACCTACACAATTCCAATATACTTTATGGAAAACTATGGTAGAATTTTTTTTGATAAACAGCTTTCAAGTATAATAAAATGTACACTGATGTCTAATATGCTACTGTCTTTATTGTATCAAGTTAGATTGGATATATTAGCTAGTTATACACTACATTTTATGGCTGCACATTAATACATTATTGCAGTCAAGTACTTAAGGGTTCTTAAATCAAGAATATTCTGTATATAAGCTATGCACATTAATACATATCCTTTATGGAGATATTTCACTATGATCTCTAAAAAATGGCTATTAATATATAAAATAGAGTCATTTTCACCATCAACATATATTTAAGATGCATAATATCCAAAACTTTCCTGACTTATTAAATTTCCATAGTGACTTTCCATTTTATAATGGCATCACATAGTAAACTTGGTCCATTCTAGCCATAGGTAAAATGTGATTACAAATCAGCTATGCAAAGACATCTCCCTAGAAAAAAATGTCCTTTCACTAATGTCAAAAATATTTTGAACTCCTTATTTAGATCTTTAAAAAATGTAAACACCCTTGTTTAAAGATGTTATTGTTAGCATTAAAAAACTAAACTAGGTTTTTTATTTTATTTAACTATTTCTTTTTTAGGCACAATTATTTTTTTGTGTGGTCAGCCTATGTGTATGCTTGGTCAAGCCAGGAACCTATCAGGTCTTAAAATAAGTGCTCTAAAGGAGCGAAGGAAATAAAAATAGTGGCTACAAACTTCACAAATTTATTGGACTAATTCAGATCCTTTTACAATCAAAATCGTTATTTCAGATCATAATGACTTCCAAAATAAAAATAAAATGTAAACTGCCTATGCAAGAATTAAGGGACATTCTTGTCAAAATTTAAATGCACATAGATAAATTACGTATTTAAATAGAAATATATTTGTACTATACATGCATTGGCTAAAATGCTTCTAGTAAAAGTTATTACTGTTTTAGAGCTAACATTTTTCTTTGCATGTGCATGTGAAGCCTAGCTAGATATTCTCTGTGCATCAGCATTTTAAATGATGCAGCTGCTTAGAGTGTCAGTGGGGCTTGTAATCATGTCAGCAATTAACAAATTGAGTCATTACCAGATGATACAAGCACCTTAGGCTCTCTGAGCAAGTGCTGTGTTTAAAATGCTGGTGCACGGTGCATACTTAAATACACACTTGAAACAGTTATAGCTTAATTAGAAGCATATTTTTCCAGTACATGTATATTGCAAAAGTGCTTCTATTCAAAACTGAAATGTATCCATGAGTATTACAATTTTAACTGGAATGTCCCTTTAAGAATTAAGACTTATTTTTGATAATACAAGTGAAAAGCATTGCAAAAAAGTTAACTTTAAATCCTTATGTCTCTAGATTTATTCAACCAGTTTTAGCAAAATGTTCAGAACATTATTACGCTCCAATATCAATGCGTTTATGTTCCATTGGATCTATCACCCTTTCAAATTTAATGAAAATTGTACATTATTTTGGGAATGGTCTACAAATACTCATATCTCAATATAGGTAATGTGATTCTAACTAAAAATGTATGAAACCAATTTAATCAAATACTTAGTTTAGCGATTGCCACATTTCAGCTAAATGTATTCATCTTAATATATATATATGAAAAATATTTAAAATTAAAAAATGTGTTATTGTTGTAATTAGGACATTATTAAAAACATATCATTCTTACCAGTAACTGCAAATTGTATATGTTTGTATCCCAACAAAAATATCCTCTTGGTTTTAGTTAGAGGGAGATTTGTATGTCCATAGCTGGTGGTTGGCTTGAGAGTAAGAGAAGATTATTTACAACTGAAGCTTTTAAGGGGACATTTGGTGTTTGCATAAAGGTAAATGTCCTTGCGATCTTCCTTTGGCAGTTCAATGACTTGCGTAGCATATTTGTAGTGATGGACAAATTCATGGTATATACACTGTAAGGTTTGGTTATATATTTCTACTCATTTTTTAAATGCATTTCAGTATAGAGACAAAATAAATGGTATTTTGAGTCCTTCCTTTGTATTTAATAGAATTACAATCAATACAAAAGATGACATTGACCCCTGTTACATTGCCACGGTTACAGATGACATTGGTTACTGACAAAGAAGCAGGCTGATTTTCAACAGTTCAAAGTCAGATTATGAACAAAGATTGTAAGTTAAAAGAAAACTCTAAATATCACTTAACAAATTTTAAAAGGGAAATTACATATTAAACAGCCTGTTATGTAACATCATACCCAATAACTGTAGTCTCATTTACATATTTTATATGGTTTATAGTTAATTCCTAGATTATGGTCTAGAAAAATAATAGAGCTTTTGTTCACTAACATCAAGTTAAATCTATAGCACTTTTATTTTTGCCCTCATATTCCAAGTTAAAAATAATATATTATAGGTCACGCAAAAGTCTAGGGATCTCTAACATCTAGATCACTAGATGTTGGATAGCATGGTTCCACTAAAACCCTTACATAATAGACTTCTTTCGGGAAGTGCTGAAAAACTCATGTCGGCTACTTGGCTATCGATCTAAAGCTAAGCCGAAGGTGCGCTAACCCGAAGGTACGCTAAACTTCAGGTGCGCTAAACTAAAGGACAAATAGCGGAGTTCTTCACTTACTTTTAAACAATGATTTTGTAATGCAATATAGGTTAAAAACAATGCATACATAGATACATACATATATTTATATTTATATATATATATATATATATATATTGGAATCGGTTGTGTTCTAATAGCGCTTGCAGAAGATGTTCCTCATAAGCAAGTGGGAGGGAGGAAAACAGAAATGGGAATATCCCCAGATGAGTGATGGGTAGTTGAGATGGAAATAAATAATAATAAATGCTCACCTGTTGGATCACAGGGACCAGCGATCAGCGACGAGTAGAAATGGATGGTGTGTATTAACACCAAAGCACATGTAAGGGAGACAAGAGAATATGCACCCAAACGGATATTTGTGTATATATTTATATATCAAAATATAAAATGATATGTGAATAAATATAGATATATATGATTTATAAGTATGCAGGACCAAGAGGCAACCACTTAGTTACTGTGGAAACGGTTGTTGTGGAAACGGAGGCTGCTTGTGGGAACTTCCAATTCTTACCACACTGTATATGTGGACAGAGGGTAGAGAGGAAGGAAGTTCCTATTTAGTATAAGCTGATAACCAGAAAAAAATATATATAAAAATGAAAATGAAAAAAATGAAAAATATTTTGGGATATTAAAAATGTATACGTGTATGTGGAGAGATACAAAAATAAGTATTTAAAAACAATGACAATTTATTATTATTCTTATTAAAATATAAAAATTGTATATATAAATATATGGTATATATAATTAACAGATAAAAACATACGAAAATTGCAAAAAATTTTAAAAACGATAATACTGATAAGGGGAAAGTGGTACGAAAAGACATTTGCCAAACGTAAAAAAGGGTTGGTAAGTGGCCAGGCAGCACGGCGGAATATGGTGCCGAGTGGATGGCGGATTTACTTACTTACAGTATAGAGCTGGGCAGGAGGACCAATGGAAGGGTCCTAGGGATCGAAAAAAGAGGAAATGCGGCTGAGACAAATAACGCTGCACGGAGCAGCTAGTGACAAGGTCTCGGCGTGTGTATCGGAATTCCGGAAGTGACGTCACGAACGTGCGTCACGTGCCTTACGCGTTTCGTGAGCGTATCAGCTCACTTCATCAGAGGCTAATGGATCTGTTAGCATCCTGGTTGCCCTTAAATAGCGTCAAGCTATTTGATCAGGAAAAGGGAGGAGTGTGTCTTGATCTAATTGATCAGCTATATCTTTTTTGTATACACAAGACATTTTTCGATAACGGGGAATGGTTCCAAAAAATGGTGTTTATGGAGATATAAATAAATGGGTATTAAAAGAAAAATGTAGGTAAGATAGGGTTACATTAAAAACACTATAATCATTGAAATAATTAGAATAATTAAAATAGTTAAAATTTGGAAAAAGAGACGAATAAATTGAAAATATAAAAATAAAAATAAAAATGAATTTGGATAACATAAAGTTTACTGGCAAGTTAGAATGTAGGGATATGTATGTATATGTAATTATGTTTATACATATTTATGTGAGAAAGTAATCAATAGGAATAATAATGTAGTTAGTTCACTGTGTGTTTTATTCTTTAAAGGAAGGCTGCTAGATCTATATCGGTATTCAGGCCATATGGTTTCCTAGTTTTTAATTTGTGGATCCAGTATGTTTCTCTCTTTCTTAACTGGAGTAACCTATTTTCTCCTACTCTATATGGAATGTGTTCAATGGCCTTAATTTTTAGGCCTTCCACACTTTTTTCATGGAATTCCTCGAAGTGGGTACCAATGCCATACTCTGGTTTATCACTGGTGATGTTTTTTGTGTGTTCTAAGAATCTAGTCTTCAGTGTTCTTTTCGTTCTACCTATATATATTTTATTACAACTACAGGTTAATGGGTAGACAACAAATTCGGATTTGCAGTTCATCAAACTACTGATTTCAAATTTGTTGTTTTCATTATCTGTGATCCATTTGTTTTCTTCCTTGTTTTTACTGATATGTTCGCAACACACGCAGTTTTTCCGGTTACATTTGTAGAAACCTTTAGTTTTGGTTTTTAGCCAATTTCCCTGAGTTGGTGCTTTTTTAGTTTTTAGTTTAGTGGGAGCTAATATGTTTTTAAGATTTGTATTTTTCTTGTAGGTAATTTTCGGTTTCTCTGGTAGTGTTTCCTTTAGGAAGGGATCCTTCCTGAGCAGATGCAAGTGCTTATTCAATATTTTTTCAATGTTTTTGGCTCCACTATTGTATGTGGTGATAAACCTGGGGCAAGTAGTGTAATCCATATCTGTATTATTTTTATTTTCTGTTTTTTTCGAGTTTAGTAGATTATCTCGGTCTATTTTGCTTACTCTCTCATAAGCTTTATCTACTATTTTCCTGGTATATTTTTTGTTATAAAACTTTTGTTTAAGGACACTTGCTGTTTCTTCAAAATCCTGTTTTTTAGAGCAATTTCTTTTTATTCGTTGAAACTGACCAAATGGAATATTACTGATCCATTTCATGTGATGGTTGCTTGTGGCGTGCAAGTAGCCATTTGTGTCAGTATCTTTGGTGTAAATTTTTGTTTCTATCTGTTCATTTTCAATGAATATAGTGATATCTAGAAAATTTATTTCTCTCTTGCTCCATGTATTAGTGAATTTCAGATTCCAGTTATTGTTATTGATATGATGGACAAATTCTTCAAAGTGCTTTTCATCTCCGTTCCAGATGATTATGATATCATCAATGAACCTTTTCCATGTAATTATATGTTTCAAGAATGTGTTATTTTTCCATATGTGTTGGTCCTCAAAAGCTCCCATGTACATGTTGGCAAAACTAGGCGCAAACTTGGTGCCCATTGCTGTGCCAAATTTTTGGAGGAAAATTTTATTTTCAAATGCGAAATAATTTTTGGTGAGAATGAAGTTGATTGCTTCCCCAATGAAGGAAATTTGTTCTTTTTTGATATTTGTATCTGATGTAAGAATTTGGTTCACTGCACTTATACCTTTACTGTGTGGTATGAATGTGTACAGTGCAGTTACATCCAATGTTGCTAGTGAGTAATTGTTATCCCAACGAGTGTCTTTCAATAATGTGAGTAGGTGTGGAGTGTCCCTTAGGTATGACTTAATTGTTGGTACCACGGGTTGTAAGAAATGATCCACATATTCTGATAAATTACTAGTTAAACTGTTTATACCAGAAATGATTGGGTGTCCTGGAGGATTATTAGTGTCCTTGTGCACTTTTGGTAAGTGGTAGAATACTGTGGTTTTTATCATGTCTGTCGATAAGAATTTATATTCATCATCGTCCAAAATGTTTTCTTTCTTTGCATTTCTTAGTAATTGGGCATATTCATCTGCGAATTGGCTGGTGGGGTCTTTTGATAGTACTTCATAGGTCTCTGTATCTGACAGTATCCTGTTAGCTTCGCTAATATAATCTCCTTTGTTTTGTATTACTATAGAACCACCTTTATCAGCCTCTCTAAAGACTAGTGTTTCATCTTTACTTAGGTTCTTTAGGATTCTTTCTTCCTTGTTTGTCAGATTTTTGTTGTCCAATTTGAATGATTTACACATTGACTCTAAATCGTTGAGTACTAAGTCTTCAAATAATAAGATATATTGTCCCTTGGCCTGAGTGGGATAAAATATTGATCTCGGTTTGAACCCACTATGTTTCATGATTCTGTTTGTTTCTAGTTGTTCTGCTGTTTCCATGTCTAGTGATTCCAATAGATTCAACGTTGGAATATCACTTTGTGTAAGGATAACTTCATTTGGTAGGCTTACATCTGTCATAGGTTCACAGGTATCTTTTTGGTCTTTGTTTTTCTTTTTGAAATACCGTTGTAAAGTCAGTTTTCTTATATATTTATTACAGTCCACAAATAGTGAGAAGGCATCTGGTTTCTTACTAGGGGCGAAGGAGAGGCCTTTTTTAAGAACATTCTCTTCTTCCCTAGTCAGAATTCTATCTGACAAGTTGAATATTTTTACTAGGTCATTTTCATCAGGGTTTATACTGATTGTTGCCTTGAGTGCCAGTTTTCTCTTCTTAGTTTGTTTCTGTTTACCTGCTCTGCATCCTCTTCCCCACTTTCTTTTCTTCTTTTTTGTGGGGTTGATCTTTGTAGTATTTGAAAATTCTTCTCCTGGTTTTCCACTCGGAGTCTTGGGGGGATGTATGGTCTCTGAAAGGACTCTTTCTCTGAGTCCTAAAAAATGAGTATGTCCTTGCTCCATATTTTGTTGAGTTTTTGTTCTCCATTGGTTATTAGATTCTTGATGTGTATCATCATAATCATTTCTGTGGTTTCTTGGTTCTTTTGGTCTAATGGTGTCTTGGTAGTAATTATTTTCTCTTTGAGTGTAAACATCCCTATCAGGGTGAAAGTAATTATTATATGAATTGTGGTGATGAATGTAGTTTTGTTTTCTTGATTCCTCGTTATAATTAAACTGGTGTTGTTTGTGATGATAATAATTTTGCTTTCAATTATGATATGAGTAGTTATTTGCTGGTTTCATTTTTAAAAATGTATTACTGTTTGTCTGATTGTGTTTGTCTTTGTTTGTATTTGTACGAGTTTGTTGTTCTCTGGGTATGTTTTGGTATTCCGTGTTTTCATTGGTGTGTGTTGTTCTATCTGGAAAAAAATCAATTTTTTGTATTGCAGAAAACTTCTATGTTTGGTGTGTCTGTGGCATCAACAAATTCATCTCTTTCTGTGTTGATATGCGTTTCCCCTACTTCAATTTTCTTATTATTGATATCTCTTTCAAGTTTTTTCTTTTTCTTTAAAATAGTGTCATATTCCAATTTCTGAGTTCTGCTTGTAATATCTTTATCTAACTGTTGGTAGTACACATCTTCATTGAAGGGTTGTAGTTTCTGTCTGATTTCTTTAATATCTTTTCCTATTTTCTCTAGGTTCTGTTCTCTATATTTAATTAAAATTTTTATAAAGGTATTTGAGCTATTTGAGGTATTTGAGGTATTTTATAAAAATTATAAAAATTATAAAAATAATTTTAATTAAATATAGAGAACAGAACCTGGAGAAAATAGGAAAAGAAATTAAAGAAATCAGACAGAAACTACAACCCTTCAATGAAGATGTGTACTACCAACAGTTAGATAAAGATATTGCAAGCAGAACTCAGAAATTGGAATATGACACTATTTTAAAGAAAAAGAAAAAACTTGAAAGAGATATCAATAATAAGAAAATTGAAGTAGGGGAAACGCATATCAACACAGAAAGAGATGAATTTGTTGATGCCACAGACACACCAAACATAGAAGTTTTCTGCAATACAAAAAATAGATTTTTTCCAGATAGAACAACACACACCAATGAAAACACGGAATACCAAAACATACCCAGAGAACAACAAACTCGTACAAATACAAACAAAGACAAACACAATCAGACAAACAGTAATACATTTTTAAAAATGAAACCAGCAAATAACTACTCATATCATAATAGAAAGCAAAATTATTATCATCACAAACAACACCAGTTTAATTATAACGAGGAATCAAGAAAACAAAACTACATTCATCACCACAATTCACATAATAATTACTTTCACCCTGATAGGGATGTTTACACTCAAAGAGAAAATAATTACTACCAAGACACCATTAGACCAAAAGAACCAAGAAACCACAGAAATGATTATGATGATACACATCAAGAATCTAATAACCAATGGAGAACAAAAACTCAACAAAATATGGAGCAAGGACATACTCATTTTTTAGGACTCAGAGAAAGAAAAGAGTCCTTTCAGAGACCATACATCCCCCCAAGACTCAGAGTGGAAAACCAGGAGAAGAATTTTCAAATACTACAAAGATCAACCCCACAAAAAAGAAGAAAAGAAAGTGGGGAAGAGGATGCAGAGCAGGTAAACAGAAACAAACTAAGAAGAGAAAACTGGCACTTAAGGCAACAATCAGTATAAACCCTGATGAAAATGACCTAGTAAAAATATTCAACTTGTCAGATAGAATTCTGACTAGGGAAGAAGAGAATGTTCTTAAAAAAGGCCTCTCCTTCGCCCCTAGTAAGAAACCAGATGCCTTCTCACTATTTGTGGACTGTAATAAATATATAAGAAAACTGACTTTACAACGGTATTTCAAAAAGAAAAACAAAGACCAAAAAGATACCTGTGAACCTATGACAGATATAAGCCTACCAAATGAAGTTATCCTTACACAAAGTGATATTCCAACGTTGAATCTATTGGAATCACTAGACATGGAAACAGCAGAACAACTAGAAACAAACAGAATCATGAAACATAGTGAGTTCAAACCGAGATCAATATTTTATCCCACTCAGGCCAAGGGACAATATATCTCATTATTTGAAGACTTAGTACTCAATGATTTAGAGTCAATGTGTAAATCATTCAAATTGGACAACAAAAATCTGACAAACAAGGAAGAAAGAATCCTAAAGAACCTAAGTAAAGATGAAACACTAGTCTTTAGAGAGGCTGATAAAGGTGGTTCTATAGTAATACAAAACAAAGGAGATTATATTAGCGAAGCTAACAGGATACTGTCAGATACAGAGACCTATGAAGTACTATCAAAAGACCCCACCAGCCAATTCGCAGATGAATATGCCCAATTACTAAGAAATGCAAAGAAAGAAAACATTTTGGACGATGATGAATATAAATTCTTATCGACAGACATGATAAAAACTGCAGTATTCTACCACTTACCAAAAGTGCACAAGGACACTAATAATCCTCCAGGACGCCCAATCATTTCTGGTATAAACAGTTTAACTAGTAATTTATCAGAATATGTGGATCATTTCTTACAACCCGTGGTACCAACAATTAAGTCATACCTAAGGGACACTCCACACCTACTCACATTATTGAAAGACACTCGTTGGGATAACAATTACTCACTAGCAACATTGGATGTAACTGCACTGTACACATCCATACCACACAGTAAAGGTATAAGTGCAGTGAACCAAATTCTTACATCAGATACAAATATCAAAAAAGAACAAATTTCCTTCATTGGGGAAGCAATCAACTTCATTCTCACCAAAAATTATTTCGCATTTGAAAATAAAATTTTCCTCCAAAAATTTGGCACAGCAATGGGCACCAAGTTTGCGCCTAGTTTTGCCAACATGTACATGGGAGCTTTTGAGGACCAACACATATGGAAAAATAAAACATTCTTGAAACATATAATTACATGGAAAAGGTTCATTGATGATATCATAATCATCTGGAACGGAGATGAAAAGCACTTTGAAGAATTTGTCCATCATATCAATAACAATAACTGGAATCTGAAATTCACTAATACATGGAGCAAGAGAGAAATAAATTTTCTAGATATCACTATATTCATTGAAAATGAACAGATAGAAACAAAAATTTACACCAAAGATACTGACACAAATGGCTACTTGCACGCCACAAGCAACCATCACATGAAATGGATCAGTAATATTCCATTTGGTCAGTTTCAACGAATAAAAAGAAATTGCTCTAAAAAACAGGATTTTGAAGAAACAGCAAGTGTCCTTAAGCAAAAGTTTTATAACAAAAAATATAACAGGAAAATAGTAGATAAAGCTTATGAGAGAGTAAGCAAAATAGACCGAGATAATCTACTAAACTCGAAAAAAAACAGAAAATAAAAATAATACAGATATGGATTACACTACTTGCCCCAGGTTTATCACCACATACAATAGTGGAGCCAAAAACATTGAAAAAATATTGAATAAGCACTGGCATCTGCTCAGGAAGGATCCCTTCCTAAAGGAAACACTACCAGAGAAACCGAAAATTACCTACAAGAAAAATACAAATCTTAAAAACATATTAGCTCCCACTAAACTAAAAACTAAAAAAGCACCAACTCAGGGAAATTGGCTAAAAACCAAAACTAAAGGTTTCTACAAATGTAACCGGAAAAACTGCGTGTGTTGCGAACATATCAGTAAAAACAAGGAAGAAAACAAATGGATCACAGATAATGAAAACAACAAATTTGAAATCAGTAGTTTGATGAACTGCAAATCCGAATTTGTTGTCTACCAATTAACCTGTAGTTGTAATAAAATATATATAGGTAGAACGAAAAGAACACTGAAGACTAGATTCTTAGAACACACAAAAAACATCACCAGTGATAAACCAGAGTATGGCATTGGTACCCACTTCGAGGAATTCCATGAAAAAAGTGTGGAAGGCCTAAAAATTAAGGCCATTGAACACATTCCATATAGAGTAGGAGAAAATAGGTTACTCCAGTTAAGAAAGAGAGAAACATACTGGATCCACAAATTAAAAACTAGGAAACCATATGGCCTGAATACCGATATAGATCTAGCAGCCTTCCTTTAAAGAATAAAACACACCGTGAACTAACTACATTATTATTCCTATTGATTACTTTCTCACATAAATATGTATAAACATAATTACATATACATACATATCCCTACATTCTAACCTGCCAGTAAACTTTATGTTATCCAAATTCATTTTTATTTTTATTTTTATATTTTCAATTTATTCGTCTCTTTTTCCAAATTTTAACTATTTTAATTATTCTAATTATTTCAATGATTATAGTGTTTTTAATGTAACCCTATCTTACCTACATTTTTCTTTTAATACCCATTTATTTATATCTCCATAAACACCATTTTTTGGAACCATTCCCCGTTATCGAAAAATGTCTTGTGTATACAAAAAAGATATAGCTGATCAATTAGATCAAGACACACTCCTCCCTTTTCCTGATCAAATAGCTTGACGCTATTTAAGGGCAACCAGGATGCTAACAGATCCATTAGCCTCTGATGAAGTGAGCTGATACGCTCACGAAACGTGTAAGGCACGTGACGCACGTTCGTGACGTCACTTCCGGAATTCCGATACACACGCCGAGACCTTGTCACTAGCTGCTCCGTGCAGCGTTATTTGTCTCAGCCGCATTTCCTCTTTTTTCGATCCCTAGGACCCTTCCATTGGTCCTCCTGCCCAGCTCTATACTGTAAGTAAGTAAATCCGCCATCCACTCGGCACCATATTCCGCCGTGCTGCCTGGCCACTTACCAACCCTTTTTTACGTTTGGCAACTATCTTTTCGTACCACTTTCCCCTTATCAGTATTATCGTTTTTAAAAAATTTTGCAATTTTCGTATGTTTTTATCTGTTAATTATATATACCATATATTTATATATACAATTTTTATATTTTAATAAGAATAATAATAAATTTTAATTGTTTTTAAATACTTATTTTTGTATCTCTCCACATACTCGTGTACATTTTTAATATCCCAAAATATTTTTCATTTTTTTCATTTTCATTTTTATATATATTTTTTTCTGGTTATCAGCTTATACTAAATAGGAACTTCCTTCCTCTCTACCCTCTGTCCACATATACAGTGTGGTAAGAATTGGAAGTTCCCACAAGCAGCCTCCGTTTCCACAACAACCGTTTCCACAGTAACTAAGTGGTTGCCTCTTGGTCCTGCATACTTATAAATCATATATATCTATATTTATTCACATATCATTTTATATTTTGATATATAAATATATACACAAATATCCGTTTGGGTGCATATTCTCTTGTCTCCCTTACATGTGCTTTGGTGTTAATACACACCATCCATTTCTACTCGTCGCTGATCGCTGGTCCCTGTGATCCAACAGGTGAGCATTTATTATTATTTATTTCCATCTCAACTACCCATCACTCATCTGTGGATATTCCCATTTCTGTTTTCCTCCCTCCCACTTGCTTATGAGGAACATCTTCTGCAAGCGCTATTAGAACACACCCGATTCCAATTCTCACCACTTTAGTCTCACCCAGGAGGAATGAGACATCACTAATAGCAGCAGGCATTGGACATCCTCATAGAGTATTTCACTGCACAACTACTATTGCTCTAATTGTGGCGCAACTACCTACAACCCTCTCTCTTCGCATATAGATATATATATATATATATATATATATATATATATATATATATATATATATACAAATCCACTAGCACCCTGGCAGAAGATTTGGAAGTGAGAGTGCACATCCCTGCTCTATATATATATATATATATATATATATATATATATACAAACATACATGAATACAAATACACACACATACATATACACGACTGAATCCTTCTCAGCCCAGCAGCGTTAGCCGGTCCTAATGCTGTTTTTTAACACCTGCTGGTATTACGAGTCTTGCAGGTACAGGTGTACAGCTCACTTTTTTGGCCAGACTTGGAAATACCGCAAATCCACTTACGTAAATTGCGTATCCTCTTTTTTCAATGGAACTTGCATAGCGCCGGTATTACAAGTCTGCCAAAAGTGAGCAGTAGACCCTCTCCTGTCAAGACTGGTACCGCATTTTAAAATCAGTAGTTAAGAGATTTACACTACAAAGCCGTAGCATAAAACTCTTAACTAAAGTGCTAAAAAGTATACTAACACCCATAAACTACCTATTAACCCCTAAATCGAGGCCCCCCACATCGCAAACACTTAAAGAACATTTTTAACCCGTAAACCGCCGCACTCCATCCTTGCAAACATTAGTTAAATATTATTAACCCCTAATCTGCCATCCCTAACATCGCTGACACCTACCTACATTTATTAACCCCTAATCTGGCAGGCAGCAGACGTAAACGCATGGAGCCAGATAAGAAGTCCTGCTTTGACCCAGAGACAGACTCAGAGACTGACACTAATGCCAGCAGTGGCAGTGCCACTCAGTTAGCGTGTGGGGGTGGGTGAGGACCACCGATAGACTGAGTGCGTAAGACATCTTCTATCTTGACTACTTGAGTGAGCTCTTCTTGTGTGGGGAGATGGGGAGTCAGCCTTGCAGGGGGCTGGGGGCATAATTGTATTGCAGGGGACTGGACCCTGGGCATAATTTTTTTTTTGGTGTAAATTTTTGTTTCTATCTGTTCATTTTCAATGAATATAGTGATATCTAGAAAATTTATTTCTCTCTTGCTCCATGTATTAGTGAATTTCAGATTCCAGTTATTGTTATTGATATGATGGACAAATTCTTCAAAGTGCTTTTCATCTCCGTTCCAGATGATTATGATATCATCAATGAACCTTTTCCATGTAATTATATGTTTCAAGAATGTGTTATTTTTCCATATGTGTTGGTCCTCAAAAGCTCCCATGTACATGTTGGCAAAACTAGGCGCAAACTTGGTGCCCATTGCTGTGCCAAATTTTTGGAGGAAAATTTTATTTTCAAATGCGAAATAATTTTTGGTGAGAATGAAGTTGATTGCTTCCCCAATGAAGGAAATTTGTTCTTTTTTGATATTTGTATCTGATGTAAGAATTTGGTTCACTGCACTTATACCTTTACTGTGTGGTATGAATGTGTACAGTGCAGTTACATCCAATGTTGCTAGTGAGTAATTGTTATCCCAACGAGTGTCTTTCAATAATGTGAGTAGGTGTGGAGTGTCCCTTAGGTATGACTTAATTGTTGGTACCACGGGTTGTAAGAAATGATCCACATATTCTGATAAATTACTAGTTAAACTGTTTATACCAGAAATGATTGGGCGTCCTGGAGGATTATTAGTGTCCTTGTGCACTTTTGGTAAGTGGTAGAATACTGTGGTTTTTATCATGTCTGTCGATAAGAATTTATATTCATCATCGTCCAAAATGTTTTCTTTCTTTGCATTTCTTAGTAATTAAAATTTTTATAAAGGTATTTGAGCTATTTGAGGTATTTGAGGTATTTTATAAAAATTATAAAAATTATAAAAATAATTTTAATTAAATATAGAGAACAGAACCTGGAGAAAATAGGAAAAGAAATCAGACAGAAACTACAACCCTTCAATGAAGATGTGTACTACCAACAGTTAGATAAAGATATTGCAAGCAGAACTCAGAAATTGGAATATGACACTATTTTAAAGAAAAAGAAAAAACTTGAAAGAGATATCAATAATAAGAAAATTGAAGTAGGGGAAACGCATATCAACACAGAAAGAGATGAATTTGTTGATGCCACAGACACACCAAGCATAGAAGTTTTCTGCAATACAAAAAATAGATTTTTTCCAGATAGAACAACACACACCAATGAAAACACGGAATACCAAAACATACCCAGAGAACAACAAACTCGTACAAATACAAACAAAGACAAACACAATCAGACAAACAGTAATACATTTTTAAAAATGAAACCAGCAAATAACTACTCATATCATAATAGAAAGCAAAATTATTATCATCACAAACAACACCAGTTTAATTATAACGAGGAATCAAGAAAACAAAACTACATTCATCACCACAATTCACATAATAATTACTTTCACCCTGATAGGGATGTTTACACTCAAAGAGAAAATAATTACTACCAAGACACCATTAGACCAAAAGAACCAAGAAACCACAGAAATGATTATGATGATACACATCAAGAATCTAATAACCAATGGAGAACAAAAACTCAACAAAATATGGAGCAAGGACATACTCATTTTTTAGGACTCAGAGAAAGAAAAGAGTCCTTTCAGAGACCATACATCCCCCCAAGACTCCGAGTGGAAAACCAGGAGAAGAATTTTCAAATACTACAAAGATCAACCCCACAAAAAAGAAGAAAAGAAAGTGGGGAAGAGGATGCAGAGCAGGTAAACAGAAACAAACTAAGAAGAGAAAACTGGCACTTAAGGCAACAATCAGTATAAACCCTGATGAAAATGACCTAGTAAAAATATTCAACTTGTCAGATAGAATTCTGACTAGGGAAGAAGAGAATGTTCTTAAAAAAGGCCTCTCCTTCGCCCCTAGTAAGAAACCAGATGCCTTCTCACTATTTGTGGACTGTAATAAATATATAAGAAAACTGACTTTACAACGGTATTTCAAAAAGAAAAACAAAGACCAAAAAGATACCTGTGAACCTATGACAGATATAAGCCTACCAAATGAAGTTATCCTTACACAAAGTGATATTCCAACGTTGAATCTATTGGAATCACTAGACATGGAAACAGCAGAACAACTAGAAACAAACAGAATCATGAAACATAGTGGGTTCAAACCGAGATCAATATTTTATCCCACTCAGGCCAAGGGACAATATATCTCATTATTTGAAGACTTAGTACTCAATGATTTAGAGTCAATGTGTAAATCATTCAAATTGGACAACAAAAATCTGACAAACAAGGAAGAAAGAATCCTAAAGAACCTAAGTAAAGATGAAACACTAGTCTTTAGAGAGGCTGATAAAGGTGGTTCTATAGTAATACAAAACAAAGGAGATTATATTAGCGAAGCTAACAGGATACTGTCAGATACAGAGACCTATGAAGTACTATCAAAAGACCCCACCAGCCAATTCGCAGATGAATATGCCCAATTACTAAGAAATGCAAAGAAAGAAAACATTTTGGACGATGATGAATATAAATTCTTATCGACAGACATGATAAAAACTGCAGTATTCTACCACTTACCAAAAGTGCACAAGGACACTAATAATCCTCCAGGACGCCCAATCATTTCTGGTATAAACAGTTTAACTAGTAATTTATCAGAATATGTGGATCATTTCTTACAACCCGTGGTACCAACAATTAAGTCATACCTAAGGGACACTCCACACCTACTCACATTATTGAAAGACACTCGTTGGGATAACAATTACTCACTAGCAACATTGGATGTAACTGCACTGTACACATCCATACCACACAGTAAAGGTATAAGTGCAGTGAACCAAATTCTTACATCAGATACAAATATCAAAAAAGAACAAATTTCCTTCATTGGGGAAGCAATCAACTTCATTCTCACCAAAAATTATTTCGCATTTGAAAATAAAATTTTCCTCCAAAAATTTGGCACAGCAATGGGCACCAAGTTTGCGCCTAGTTTTGCCAACATGTACATGGGAGCTTTTGAGGACCAACACATATGAAAAAATAAAACATTCTTGAAACATATAATTACATGGAAAAGGTTCATTGATGATATCATAATCATCTGGAACGGAGATGAAAAGCACTTTGAAGAATTTGTCCATCATATCAATAACAATAACTGGAATCTGAAATTCACTAATACATGGAGCAAGAGAGAAATAAATTTTCTAGATATCACTATATTCATTGAAAATGAACAGATAGAAACAAAAATTTACACCAAAGATACTGACACAAATGGCTACTTGCACGCGACAAGCAACCATCACATGAAATGGATCAGTAATATTCCATTTGGTCAGTTTCAACGAATAAAAAGAAATTGCTCTAAAAAACAGGATTTTGAAGAAACAGCAAGTGTCCTTAAGCAAAAGTTTTATAACAAAAAATATAACAGGAAAATAGTAGATAAAGCTTATGAGAGAGTAAGCAAAATAGACCGAGATAATCTACTAAACTCAAAAAAAAACAGAAAATAAAAATAATACAGATATGGATTACACTACTTGCCCCAGGTTTATCACCACATACAATAGTGGAGCCAAAAACATTGAAAAAATATTGAATAAGCACTGGCATCTGCTCAGGAAGGATCCCTTCCTAAAGGAAACACTACCAGAGAAACCGAAAATTACCTACAAGAAAAATACAAATCTTAAAAACATATTAGCTCCCACTAAACTAAAAACTAAAAAAGCACGAACTCAGGGAAATTGGCTAAAAACCAAAACTAAAGGTTTCTACAAATGTAACCGGAAAAACTGCGTGTGTTGCGAACATATCAGTAAAAACAAGGAAGAAAACAAATGGATCACAGATAATGAAAACAACAAATTTGAAATCAGTAGTTTGATGAACTGCAAATCCGAATTTGTTGTCTACCAATTAACCTGTAGTTGTAATAAAATATATATAGGTAGAACGAAAAGAACACTGAAGACTAGATTCTTAGAACACACAAAAAACATCACCAGTGATAAACCAGAGTATGGCATTGGTACCCACTTCGAGGAATTCCATGAAAAAAGTGTGGAAGGCCTAAAAATTAAGGCCATTGAACACATTCCATATAGAGTAGGAGAAAATAGGTTACTCCAGTTAAGAAAGAGAGAAACATACTGGATCCACAAATTAAAAACTAGGAAACCATATGGCCTGAATACCGATATAGATCTAGCAGCCTTCCTTTAAAGAATAAAACACACCGTGAACTAACTACATTATTATTCCTATTGATTACTTTCTCACATAAATATGTATAAACATAATTACATATACATACATATCCCTACATTCTAACCTGCCAGTAAACTTTATGTTATCCAAATTCATTTTTATTTTTATTTTTATATTTTCAATTTATTCGTCTCTTTTTCCAAATTTTAACTATTTTAATTATTCTAATTATTTCAATGATTATAGTGTTTTTAATGTAACCCTATCTTACCTACATTTTTCTTTTAATACCCATTTATTTATATCTCCATAAACACCATTTTTTGGAACCATTCCCCGTTATCGAAAAATGTCTTGTGTATACAAAAAAGATATAGCTGATCAATTAGATCAAGACACACTCCTCCCTTTTCCTGATCAAATAGCTTGACGCTATTTAAGGGCAACCAGGATGCTAACAGATCCATTAGCCTCTGATGAAGTGAGCTGATACGCTCACGAAACGTGTAAGGCACGTGACGCACGTTCGTGACGTCACTTCCGGAATTCCGATACACACGCCGAGACCTTGTCACTAGCTGCTCCGTGCAGCGTTATTTGTCTCAGCCGCATTTCCTCTTTTTTCGATCCCTAGGACCCTTCCATTGGTCCTCCTGCCCAGCTCTATACTGTAAGTAAGTAAATCCGCCATCCACTCGGCACCATATTCCGCCGTGCTGCCTGGCCACTTACCAACCCTTTTTTACGTTTGGCAACTATCTTTTCGTACCACTTTCCCCTTATCAGTATTATCGTTTTTAAAAATTTTTGCAATTTTCGTATGTTTTTATCTGTTAATTATATATACCATATATTTATATATACAAGTTTTATATTTTAATAAGAATAATAATAAATTGTAATTGTTTTTAAATACTTATTTTTGTATCTCTCCACATACACGTATACATTTTTAATATCCCAAAATATTTTTCATTTTTTTCATTTTCATTTTTATATATATTTTTTTCTGGTTATCAGCTTATACTAAATAGGAACTTCCTTCCTCTCTACCCTCTGTCCACATATACAGTGTGGTAAGAATTGGAAGTTCCCACAAGCAGCCTCCGTTTCCACAACAACCGTTTCCACAGTAACTAAGTGGTTGCCTCTTGGTCCTGCATACTTATAAATCATATATATCTATATTTATTCACATATCATTTTATATTTTGATATATAAATATATACACAAATATCCGTTTGGGTGCATATTCTCTTGTCTCCCTTACATGTGCTTTGGTGTTAATACACACCATCCATTTCTACTCGTCGCTGATCGCTGGTCCCTGTGATCCAACAGGTGAGCATTTATTATTATTTATTTCCATCTCAACTACCCATCACTCATCTGTGGATATTCCCATTTCTGTTTTCCTCCCTCCCACTTGCTTATGAGGAACATCTTCTGCAAGCGCTATTAGAACACACCCGATTCCAATTCTCACCACTTTAGTCTCACCCAGGAGGAATGAGACATCACTAATAGCAGCAGGCATTGGACATCCTCATAGAGTATTTCACTGCACAACTACTATTGCTCTAATTGTGGCGCAACTACCTACAACCCTCTCTCTTCGCATATATATATATATATATATATATATACAAATCCACTAGCACCCTGGCAGAAGATTTGGAAGTGAGAGTGCACATCCCTGCTCTCTCTCTCTCTCTCTCTCTATATATATATATATATATATATATATATATATATATATACAAACATACATGAATACAAATACACACACATACATATACACGACTGAATCCTTCTCAGCCCAGCAGCGTTAGCCGGTCCTAATGCTGTTTTTTAACACCTGCTGGTATTACGAGTCTTGCAGGTACAGGTGTACAGCTCACTTTTTTGGCCAGACTTGGAAATACCGCAAATCCACTTACGTAAATTGCGTATCCTCTTTTTTCAATGGAACTTGCATAGCGCCGGTATTACAAGTCTGCCAAAAGTGAGCAGTAGACCCTCTCCTGTCAAGACTGGTACCGCATTTTAAAATCAGTAGTTAAGAGATTTACACTACAAAGCCGTAGCATAAAACTCTTAACTAAAGTGCTAAAAAGTATACTAACACCCATAAACTACCTATTAACCCCTAAACCGAGGCCCCCCACATCGCAAACACTTAAAGAACATTTTTAACCCGTAAACCGCCGCACTCCATCCTTGCAAACATTAGTTAAATATTATTAACCCCTAATCTGCCATCCCTAACATCGCTGACACCTACCTACATTTATTAACCCCTAATCTGGCAGGCAGCAGACGTAAACGCATGGAGCCAGATAAGAAGTCCTGCTTTGACCCAGAGACAGACTCAGAGACTGACACTAATGCCAGCAGTGGCAGTGCCACTCAGTTAGCGTGTGGGGGTGGGTGAGGACCACCGATAGACTGAGTGCGTAAGACATCTTCTATCTTGACTACTTGAGTGAGCTCTTCTTGTGTGGGGAGATGGGGAGTCAGCCTTGCAGGGGGCTGGGGGCATAATTGTATTGCAGGGGACTGGACCCTGGGCATAATTTTATTGCAGGGAGCTGGGGTATAATTTTATTGCAGGGGGACTAGGCTTCTTTTTATTGCAGGTAGGCTTCATTTTATTGCAGGGGTCTGGGGGCAATTGAAGAGGGGCTGGGGCATCATTTTATTGCAGGGGGGATTAATTTTATGGTTGGGGGGCTGGGGACATCATTTTATTGCTGGGGGCATCATATTTTTGTTGGGGCATAATATTATTGCAGGGGAGATGGGACATAATTTTACTGCTGGGGCATCATGTTTGTGCTGGGGGCATCAACTTTTTGCAGGGGGGCTGGGCATCATTTTATTGCAGGGGGGCTTCATTTTATTGCTGGGGGCATCATTTATTGCAGTGGGGCTGGAGGCATCATTTTATTGCAGTGGGGCAGGGGCATCATTTTATTGCAGTAGGGCAGGGGCATAATTTTATTGCAGGGGGGCTGGGGGCTTAATTTTGTTGCTGGGGCATAATTTTTTGCAGGCGGGCTGGGGGCATCATTTTTTTGTTGGGGGCATCATTTTATTGCAGGGGCTGGGGACATCATTTTTTTGCAGGGGAGCTGGGGCATTATTTTATTGCTGGGGCATCATTTTATTGCAGGGGGCATCATTTTATTGCCGGGGGACTGGGCATTATTTTATTACAGGGGAGTTTCATTTAATTGGGGGGGGGGCATTATTTATTGCAGTGGGAATGGGGCATAATTTTATTGCAGGGGGACTGGGCATCATTTTATTGCTGGGGGCATTATTGCAGTGGGACTGGGGGAATTATTGATTGCAGGGGGGGTGGGGGCATCATTTTATTGATGGGGGCTTCATTTTATTGCTGTGGCATCATTTATTGCAGTAGACTGGGGGCATTATTTATGGATAGTGAGCTAAAAGAAGGCGCCAACATAGTGCAGATATCAATGAGATAGGACACGCAGTACATGTAAGACAATATACTTACAAGATTTCAGACACTTGATAAGTGTCACAATAGCCTCCTGGACCCTCAGAGTCGTCCAGCTAACTCCCACTCCACTGTGGTAGGAAGAAACCGCTCGTATCTACCGGCTGTGATGGCTCCGCTGATGGTCTCAGCTCCAAACTTAGTTCCAAGTTTACAGACCTGTGGCCAGCTCAGGATAACAAATGCGGTCAGTACTCTCCGGTGAGGAGTCAAAGTGCAAAACAACTAAATAGTTGATAATGGTGGCAAAATCAAATTTACCAATGATGACTGGAAAAATAAAAGTTCGTGGCTACAATCTTAAAATTGGCACAAAGTTTCTCGGTCTGTACGTGACCGTTTCCTCAGGTGCAAAAGTTCTATTCCGTATCCTGCATATTCATTCCTTTGCAAGACCATTAGAGAGTATACATACACTGTTGGTCCTATAGAATATTTACAGGAGGCATTACCTTTTAGTAGAGTCCTACCTTTATAGCTGTAGATACCCCACTTCAATAGAGGGTTAATTCTATGTTGATTTTGTTATATTGTCCATCGTATAATTAAATATTGTGCCACACATTTTAGATTCAACATCGCTATGATTATGTGGGGTGAGTATATGCTCGCCCTTTTGAACTTTCTACTCATACGTTAGTCACCCACATTTATAACACTCATTACCATATTAACACTCATGGGTTATTTCAGTATATTGATACAAAGATCTATGTTAGAGATGTAATTCGAACATTACAGGATTAAGGTTCTTTTATACAGTCTATGGACCCCAGTAATGGGGTCTCTATACCAGCCATAAGCTGTTTAGTAGCACTTTTTCGGGACGGGTCATCAGTTATATATTAACATCTAGCAGTTTAAGTATTAGAGTGAGAAATATCAAATTATATAATATAGCCATAAGCGGTTTATTAGCACGTCTTTGGGACGGCTATTTAGATCAACATTGCCATTTGGTAGTCGAGGTATTACAGGGATATTAATGTCCGTATATTTTATAATACCTTATTATTCTCATGTTGGTCTTTTTGTACCTCTTCTAGAGGATGTAAAAACTATACGTAATTTAATATCCGTGTTTTACTACTAATGTGAACATTTCTGTTTTGTTTTTTAGTGACTTGTAAACTTATAACTTTCATGCGATGTTTTAGATACAACCCTAATATGGGTTTTTATTTTTATTTTAAAAAAGTTTTTTAATTTGATATACCGTGTAATTGTGTATACTTGTTTTTAACTTCATGTTTAGAATCCATGAGATATTGGTCTTTTTAAACAATGTATTACATCTATTTTTTCTCTTAACAGTAGGTATGTCCGATCTGGCAGTTTGTTTTTATATATTACATCACGATTATAGTCTATTTGGGCCCACTCTGGCTTTTCACTACACTGCAAACAAACATTTCATCGAGAATATACAAGTGAAAGGTGTGGTCTATTGCAAGTACTGCATTGGTTAGTGGTATAAGCTTATCATTCACGGCACTAGTGAGGTGTGTTTTACTACTAGCACCTTATTGGCCAAATGACGTAAATGAAACTCCCAGTGTTCGGACACACCTACACACATGCGCGGTGTGCGATAGAGGACGCCGAGCAAAGTTATATAAGTTTGTGGCTGTTTGTGTTTTTAATATACACTTTTGCACCTGAGGAAACGGTCACGTACAGACCGAGAAACGTTGTGCCATTAAAGTCTTATTCAATTTTAAGATTGTAGCCACGAACTTTTATTTTTCCAGTCATCATTGGTAAATTTGATTTTGCCACCATTATCAACTATTTAGTTGTTTTGCACTTTGACTCCTCACCGGAGAGTACTGACCGCATTTGTTATCCTGAGCTGGCCACAGGTCTGTAAACTTGGAACTAAGTTTGGAGCTGAGACCATCAGCGGAGCCATCACAGTCAGTAGATACGAGCGGTTTCTTCCTACCACAGTGGAGTGGGAGTTAGCTGGACGACTCTGAGGGTCCAGGAGGCTATTGTGACACTTATCAAGTGTCTGAAATCTTGTAAGTATATTGTCTTACATGTACTGCGTGTCCTATCTCATTGATATCTGCACTATGCTGGCGCCTTCTTTTATCTCACTATCCATCTAGACACTCGCCCTGGGTCACCAACAGGGATCGTTTGAAGAAGCTGCTTGCCACCCGTGATCTGGAATCTATCCCGTAAATAGTTGAACACAATAGGACATGTTGTTTGGGACTGTCTCATTCATATATCTCTACAATATTGTGTCAACTCTTTGACTCCAAATTTGCATTTATATCGCTATAAGCACTATTTGTTAAATTGTTTTTTTGTATTTTAAACGTTATTATCTATAGATTGTAGCCACTATAGATTTTATCTATATTTATCTACTTAGGATCCTCCACTTTTGGTTCCAGTTGTTTAACACTTGTAATTTGATAGCCACTATTTAGTCTATCACTCTTTACACATATGTACACATAGTAGTCATTTGATCATTGGCGCACTGATTATCTTTGTATATTCTTTTGATTGCTCTTTTTTGGGAACTGATCAGGCAGCGACAGGGTCACTATACACCCACTACAATATTAGTGGTTTTGGGTCATTCAACCGTATTATTATACAAACTTTGTTATATATCACAGTTAGATCACACAACACGCTCTGTCTACTAGGGTACACCAAGTGTTTTGCCAGTTGCGTATAGCATTGAGTTGATTATATTTATTTTTTATTATTACCTTATCACTATTTTTTGTTCACTCATTTTCTATAAATAGAATATATCACACACGTATTTATTACACATCACTAGACCACACCATTTACCCACTCCACATATAATTTTTGATAAATTTTTTTTTTATATATATAACACCTAACTAAGCAGGAAGATGCAAAGTAAGGATCAAAGGATTAACAACAGGAAAGCCTTGAGCTGTAATGAAAATATTATTGACATGTGTAGCGAACCCACTAGTGATTTGTCTATGGTACAATTATTTCATAAACTAGAGGAGGCTCTTAAGAATGAACATAGACACTGGTGGGATATAGATACACTTCGAAAATATAAAGAAAGAGGACATATACCTAGAGGTCTAAGGATATCCAAGCAGTGCTCCTTTAAAAAGGATCCTGAACTTACAACTAAATGGCTTAGCATTCTAACTGAATGCTCATTTAAACTTATAGATCTTCTGATTGAATTTAGGGAGACTCTTTTGAATAAAACTGAAGTAGAGATAGAAGACATCCAGAAGAATCTAATTAAGTTTGAGTCAAGTACAGACTATGCTAAATTGACCCAAGAAGTACAGGATACATTGTCAAAAGAAAATTGTATCAACTAAAATTAAAAAGCTAGCTAGGGATGAACAAGATTATCTAGAGGATAGAGTATATGATTCACACCATAATAATAAAGTAGAGGAATCTGATAACCAGGTGCCTACATCCAGTGCAGCTGGGGTAGACACCTGGGTCAAAGTAGATTATAGGAAACCTAAAGACAAAAAGAAAAATGTCCAATTTAGGAATAATAATTTCAATAGAGATAGGAAGAATTCTGCTAATAATAGCAATCATTCATCTAATCAATGGAATCAGACTCCCCATCAGGATAGAGGGGTTGGCAATTACAATCATATGCCCAAGAGTAATTACAATAATGATTGGAGACATTGGTCCAATAGAGATCATCAAAATGAATATGGTCATCCTCATTTTAGACCTCACTACACACCAGATAACTCTAGAGACCATAGCACTTATATGTCTAGGAATAATCATCCTAATGAGGTTAGGAGCCATACAGAGAACAATAGTAACTTTACACAGAGACATGAGAGAGAACACACCAACAACCCACAGGTTTTTCAGCAGGCCCAGAGAACAACATACAATTCCCCGATTGTGAGACACACTCCGATACGATTAAAACAATTAGAGAGAGGTCCAGAAAGAGAGCATTTAACAACCACTCCAAAAAAAAGATCATACGCCAACGTGGCAGCAGAGGGAGAGCTAAGTCATCCCAAAAGGAGAAATTTAAACGAATGAGGGATAACATTTTTAATCTATCAGATCGTGTCTTAACTAATGAGGAGGTGGGAGTTCTAAATAGGGGACTCTCTTTTTGTCCTTCCAAAAACCACAATTTGTTTAAATTATTCATAGATCTGAACAAATTTGTGCGTAAGTTGTCAATTCAACAATATTTTTGTGACAAAAAACTTAAAGGTACTGGTCATACACCAATTCTAACAAATGAAATGGCAGAAAGGCCCCTAACAGACATTATATACTTTGAACCCGAGACATTATGTGAGGAATTATTTGATAATTATCTACATTCAGATTTAATTCCCAAATCGAATTTTAATCCCCCTTGCACTGGAACCAGTTTAGAAATATTCCAAAATCTGGTTTTGGAAGAATTCAGTAAACTTTCTGATAAGAATATAAAAAATCCCAATCTAAATGCATACAAATTAACAGCTTTATCAAGACTGGCAGCAAATAAAAATCTGGCGATAAGACAGGCGGACAAGGGAGGGGGGATAGTAATACAGAACATTCAAGATTATATCAAAGAAGCTGATCGTATACTTCTAGACACCGAGTATTATAGATTATTAACATTCAATCCCACAGCTAAATTTCTTACTAATTTGATTAAAATGGTTGATTCAGGCTGGTTAGAGGGAATACTCACAAAGAAGGAGAGAGATTATTTAATACCATATGCTCCTAATCTGGCATATTACTATCACCTCCCTAAGATCCACAAAAGTATGGTGGATCCTCCAGGGAGGCCCATCATATCAGGAATTGATAATTTAACATGCAATTTATCTGAATATGTCGATTCATTTTTAAAAAAATCTGTGATCACCTTAAAATCCTATATTAAGGATACGCCTGACCTAATATATAAGCTATCTCACATAAAGAAAGAAGGGAGAAATTTGGTCTGGCTGACCTGTGATGTCTCTGCTTTATACTCCAACATTGCTCACCATCTGGGAATTCAAGCTATTGAATATTATCTAAAGAGAGACATCTACATGCCAGTCAAACAAATGGATTTTTTGTTGGATTGCATATCTTTTGTATTGGAAAACAATTATTTTGTATACCAGGAGAAATTTTATTTACAGATCAAGGGAACGGCCATGGGGACCAGGTTCGCCCCTAGTTTTGCTATTCTCTTTATGGGATTTTTTGAGGAACATCACATCTACCCATCCTCATATGGGGCGAACCTGGTCTTCTATGGCCGTTTTATAGATGATCTCCTGTTTATTTGGGAGGGGGAGACCATATTAGCTCAGAATTTCATTGACAGTTTGAATATGAATCAATTAGGCCTAAAGTTCACTTCCAAAATAGACACTAACAGTATAGAATTTTTGGATCTCATACTATCTTGGGATACCTTAGGAAATATCTCCACTAAAACTTTTTTTAAGTCGGTGGATGCAAACAGCTATTTAAATTACAATAGCAACCACCACTTACCTTGGAAGAAAAATATCCCTTACAATCAATTTTGCAGAATTCGCAGGAATTGTACTGATTTAGTAAGTTATGACATGCAAGCAAAGATTTTAAAAAATAGGTTTATTGAAAAACATTACCCCTTAGATCTAATTGAGAATAGTTACATGAGAGCTAGAAACAAATACAGAGAGGATTTCTTTGTTAAAAATAAGGAGATTACATCGATTAGAAAACCTGATAAGGTGAATGAGAATGTTAGATTTATTACACAATTTAACAATAACCACAACAAAATTAAAAATATTTTAGGTAAACACTGGCACATTCTGACAGGGGACCCTCTACTGAGGGAGAGTATAGGGAATTCACCCGTTTGCACTTTTAGACGTGCTCCCACGCTAAAAAATGTACTAGCTCCCAGTAAGATTGTAATGAAGAAAAGGGTTTTGAATGGCAAAAAAACAAGTCAAAAAGGCAATAGACTTCTAGGTAAACCAGGTTTTTTTAAATGTAATAGGGCCAATTGTGGATTGTGCCAATATACCAACAATAAGAGAACTGAATTTGTATCCTATACAAGCAAGGAAAATTTTCATATCAAAACACACTTTACGTGTGATTCAGCATTTGTTGTCTATTTGTTAGAATGCAACTGTGGGGTTCAATACGTGGGAAGAACCTCAAGACCCCTCAAAAAAAGATGGGGGGAGCACCTAAGGAATATCAGTAAAAACATTGCAAACCACAGTGTCCCTAGACATGCAAATTCATGCCATACAGGCACATCCAATTTGTTTAGTATTTTTCCTCTAGAACAAGTGAACCCCAAATGGGGTAGAAACAGATATCTGCATTTAAGACAAAGGGAGACTTTTTGGATTTGGAAGCTACGTACCTTGTCTCCTGGCGGCTTAAATGCAAATATCGACATGGCAGCTTTCAACTAATTATTACTATCTAGTCCCAATATCATTGTTAATATGTCAGCCTTTGACATACATTATTAGAGACCCATTATAGGCCATTTATTTGGATCCACCTATCAATCCATCATATAATGAAGGCTGTATGTACACACTTGTGTTTTTATTCCGTATCCTGCATATTCATTCCTTTGCAAGACCATTAGAGAGTATACATACACTGTTGGTCCTATAGAATATTTACAGGAGGCATTACCTTTTAGTAGAGTCCTACCTTTATAGCTGTAGATACCCCACTTCAATAGAGGGTTAATTCTATGTTGATTTTGTTATATTGTCCATCGTATAATTAAATATTGTGCCACACATTTTAGATTCAACATCACTATGATTATGTGGGGTGAGTATATGCTCGCCCTTTTTGAACTTTCTACTCATACGTTAGTCACCCACATTTATAACACTCATTACCATATTAACACTCATGGGTTATTTCAGTATATTGATACAAAGATCTATGTTAGAGATGTAATTCGAACAATGGAATTAAGGTTCTTTTATACAGTCTATGGACCCCAGTAATGGGGTCTCTATACCAGCCATAAGCTGTTTAGTAGCACTTTTTCGGGACGGGTCATCAGTTATATATTAACATCTAGCAGTTTAAGTATTAGAGTGAGAAATATCAAATTATCTAATATAGCCATAAGCGGTTTATTAGCACGTCTTTGGGACGGCTATTTAGATCAACATTGCCATTTGGTAGTCGAGGTATTACAGGGATATTAATATCCGTATATTTTATAATACCTTATTATTCTCATGTTGGTCTTTTTGTACCTCTTCTAGAGGATGTAAAAACTATACGTAATTTAATATCCGTGTTTTACTACTAATGTGAACATTTCTGTTTTGTTTTTTAGTGACTTGTAAACTTATAACTTTCATGCAATGTTTTAGATACAACCCTAATATGGGTTTTTATTTTTATTTTAAAAAAGTTTTTTAATTTGATATACCGTGTAATTGTGTATACTTGTTTTTAACTTCATGTTTAGAATCCATGAGATATTGGTCTTTTTAAACAATGTATTACATCTATTTTTTCTCTTAACAGTAGGTATGTCCGATCTGGCAGTTTGTTTTTATATATTACATCACGATTATAGTCTATTTGGGCCCACTCTGGCTTTTCACTACACTGCAAACAAACATTTCATCGAGAATATACAAGTGAAAGGTGCGGTCTATTGCAAGTACCGCATTGGTTAGTGGTATAAGCTTATCATTCACGGCACTAGTGAGGTGTGTTTTACTACTAGCACCTTATTGGCCAAATGACGTAAATGAAACTCCCAGTGTTCGGACACACCTACACACATGCGCGGTGTGCGATAGAGGACGCCGAGCAAAGTTATATAAGTTTGTGGCTGTTTGTGTTTTTAATATACACTTTTGCACCTGAGGAAACGGTCACGTACAGACCGAGAAACGTTGTGCCATTAAATTCTTATTCAATTTTAAGATTGTAGCCACAAACTTTTATTTTTCCAGTCATCATTGGTAAATTTGATTTTGCCACCATTATCAACTGTTTAGTTGTTTTGCACTTTGACTCCTCACCGGAGAGTACTGACCGCATTTGTTATCCTGAGCTGGCCACAGGTCTGTAAACTTGGAACTAAGTTTGGAGCTGAGACCATCAGCGGAGCCATCACAGCCGGTAGATACGAGCGGTTTCTTCCTACCACAGTGGAGTGGGAGTTAGCTGGACGACTCTGAGGGTCCAGGAGGCTATTGTGACACTTATCAAGTGTCTGAAATCTTGTAAGTATATTGTCTTACATGTACTGTGTGTCCTATCTCATTGATATCTGCACTATTTTGGCGCCTTCTTTTATCTCACTATCCATCTAGACACTCGTCCCTGGGTCACCAACAGGGATCGTTTGAAGAAGCTGCTTGCCACCCGTGATCTGGAATCTATCCCGTAAATAGTTGAACACAATAGGACATGTTGTTTGGGACTGTCTCATTCATATATCTCTACAATATTGTGTCAACTCTTTGACTCCAAATTTGCATTTATATCGCTATAAGCACTATTTGTTAAATAGTTTTTTTGTATTTTAAACGTTATTATCTATAGATTTTATCTATATTTATCTACTTAGGATCCTCCACTTTTGGTTCCAGTTGTTTAACACTTGTAATTTGATAGCCACTATTTAGTCTATCACTCTTTACACATATGTACACATAGTAGTCATTTGATCATTGGCGCACTGATTATCTTTGTATATTCTTTTGGGGGCATTATTTAATTGGGGGGATTCATTTTATTGTTGGGGGGCTGGGGACATCATTTTATTGCTGGGGGCATCATATTTTTGTTGGGGGGCATAATTTTTTTGCAGGGGGACTGGGCATAATTTTATTGCAGGGGGGCTTCATTTTATTGCTGGGGGCATCATTATATTGCAGTGGGGCTGGGGGCATCATTTTATTGCAGGGGCTGGGGGCATAATCTTTTTGCAGGGGAGCTGGGGCATAATTTTATTGCTGGGGCATCATTTTTTGAAGGCGGGCTAAGGGCATCATTTTATTGCAGGGGACATCATTTTATTGCAGGGGAACTGGGCATTATTTTATTGCAGGGGGGCTTCATTTTATTGCTGGGGGCATCATTTATTGCAGTGGGGATGGGGCATCATTTTATTGCAGGGGGACTGGGCATCATTTTATTGCTGGGGGCATCATTTCAGTGGGGCTGGGGGAATCATTTATTGCAGGGGGGCTGGGCATCATTTTATTGCTGGGGGCATCATTGCAGGGGGACTTGGGGCATCATTTTATTGAAGGGGGACTGGGGGCATCATTTAATGCAGTGGGACTAAGGGCTTCATTTTATTGCTGGGGGCATCATATTTTTGTTGGGGGCATCAATTTATTGGAGGGGCTGGGGGCATCATTTTATTGCAGGGGAGCTGGGGCATAATTTTATTGCTGGGTCATCATTATTTTTGCAGGGGGGCTGGGGCATCATTTTATTGCAGGGGACTGGGCATTATTTTATTGCAGGGGGGTTTCATTTTATTGCTGGGGGCATCATTTTATTGCAGTGGGGATGGGGCATAATTTTATTGCAGGGGGACTGGGCATAATTTTATTGCTGGGGGCATCATTGCAGTGGGGCTGGGGTAATCATTTATTGTAGGGGGGCTGGGGGCATCATTTTATTGCAGGGGGGTTTCATTTTATTGCTGGGGGCATCATTTTATTGCAGTGGGGATGGGGCATAATTTTATTGCTGGGGGCATCATTGCAGTGGGGCTGGGGTAATCATTTATTGTAGGGGGGCTGGGGGCATCATTTTATTGCAGGGGCATCATCTTATTGCAGGGGGGCTGGGCATCATTTTATTGCAGGGGGGCTTCATTGTATTGCTGGGGGGCTTCATTGTATTGCTGGGGGCATCATTTTATTGGAGTGGGGCTGGGGGCATCATTTTATTGCAGTGGGGCTGGGGCATAATTTTATTGCAGGTTGACTGGGGGCTTCATTTATTGCTGGGTGCATCATTTATTGCAGTGGGGCTGGGGGCATCATTTTATTGCAGTGGGGCAGGGGCATCATTTTATTGCAGTGGGGATGGGGCATCATTTTATTGCAGGGGGCTGGGGGCTTCATTGTATTGCTGGGGGCATCATTTTATTGCAGTGGGGCTGGGGCATAATTTATTGCAGGGGGACTGGGGGCTTAATTTTATTGCTGGGTGCATCATTTATTGCAGGGGTGCTGGGGGCATCATATTTTTGTTAAAGGCATCAATTTATTGCAGGGGCTGGGGGCATCATTTTATTGCAGGGGAGCTGGGGCATAATTTTATTTCTGGGGCATCATTTTATTGCTGGGTGCATCATTTATTGCACGGGTGCTGGGGGCATCATATTTTTGTTGGGGGCATCATTTTATTGCAGAGGCATCATCTTATTGCAGGGGGGGTGGGCATCATTTTATTGCAGGGGGGCTTCATTGCATTGCTGGGGGCATAATTTTATTGCAGTGGGGCTGGGGGCATAATTTTATTGCAGTGGGGCTGGGGGCATCATTTTATTGAAGTGGGGCTGGAGCATTGTTTTATTGCAGGGGGGCTGGGGGCATCATATTTTTGTTGGGGGCATCAATTTATTGCAGGGGCTGGGGGCATCATTTTATTGTAGGGGAGCTGGGGCATCATTTTTGAAGGGGGGCTGGGGGCATTATTTTATTGCAGGGGGCATCTGCATTATTTTATTGCAGGGGGGTTTGATTTTATTGCTGGGGGCTTCATTTTATTGAAGTGGGGATGGGGCATAATTTTATTGCAAGGGGATTGGGCATCATTTTATTGCTGGGGGCATCATTGCAATGGGGCTGGGGTAATCATTTATTGCAGGGGGGCTGGGGGCATCATTTTATTGCAGGGGGACTGGGCATTATTTTATTGCAGGGAGGCTTCATTTTATTGCTAGAGGCATTATTTATTGCAGTGGGGATGGGGCATCATTTTATTGCAGGGGCAGGGCATCATTTTATTACTGGGGCATCATTGCAGTGGGGCAGGGGGCTGGGGCATAATTTTATTGCAGGGGGACTGTGCTTCGTTTTATTGCAGGGGGGCTTCATTTTATTGTAGGGGGCTGGGGCATCATTTTATTGCAGGGGGATTCATTTTATTTCTGGGGGCTAAGGACATCATATTTTTGTTGGGGGCATCATTTTATTTCAGGGGGGGATAATTTTATAGCAGGGGAGATGGGGCATCATGTTATTGCTGGGGGCACCATTTATTTTATTTATTGCATGTGTGTGTGTGGGCTGTGTGTTTGAGGTGTGTGTGGGCTGTGTGTGTGGGCTGTGTGTGTGTGGGGGGGGGGGCTGTGTGTGTGTGGGCTGTGTGTGTGTGTGTGTGCTGTGTGGGCTGTGGTGTGTGTGTGGGCTGTGTGGGCTGTGGTGTGTGTGTGTGGGCTGTGGTGTGTGTGTGTGTGGGCAGTGGTGTGTGTGTGTGGGCTGTGGTGTGTGTGTGTGCGTGGGCTGTGGTGTGTGTGTGTGTGGGCTGTGGTGTGTGTGTGCGTGTGGGCTGTGGTGTGTGTATGTGTGTGTGTGGGCTGTGGTGTGGGCTGTGGTGTGTGTGTGTGTGTGGGGGCTGTGGTGTGGGCTGTGGTGTGTGTGTGTGGGCTGTGGTGTGTGTGTGTGTGTGTGGGCTGTGTGTGTGTGCTGTGTGGGCTGTGATGTATGTGTGGGCTGTGTGGGCTGTGGTGTGTGTGTGTGTGGGCTGTGGTGTGTGTGTGTGGGCTGTGGTGTGTGTGTGTGTGGGCTGTGGTGTGTGTGTGTGTGGGCTGTGGTGTGTGTGTGGGCTGTGGTGTGTGGGCTGTGGTGTGTGTGTGTGGGCTGTGGTGTGTGTGTGTGAGTTGGCTGTGGTGTGGGCTGTCGTGTGTCTGAAACAGTGTGTGGATGTATGTGTATATAAGTATCTCTGTGTGTATTATATCTGTGTGTTTGTGTGGTATAGTGCATTGCCCCATTTCTATAGTATGGTGAAGTGAAAGGGGGCCCCGCTTTGTCATCCTGCCTTGGGCCCTGCAATGGCTAGGGCCGGCCCTGCCATAAACTAACATAGAATTGAGTCACAAATCGGTATCATATATTCAGTGCAATGATTTACGCTGTGAAAGTGGAAACATTTTACTCCATTTTCACCTCACCACACATAGGTAGGCGCAGCAAGCCTTGCACTGAAAATGTGAGCACCGTAACTCCCTGGAAGAATTAACAAACACCTAACGCATGCACAGTATCGATCTACCTGTCAACCGCCATCCACACCGCAATAACTAATAAAGTATATTAACCCCTAATCCACCAACACCCACATAGCAATATAGCTAATAAACATATTAACCCCTAATCCACCATCCTCCCACATTGCAATCTACCTATTAAACCCCCCTTTTTGTTTCATAAATAAAATTACCTTTTCCAGACTCAAAACGATAAGATTAAAATAGTCAACTAAATTGGTGACCATGGCTAATCCATATTATCCTCAATAATATCGGATGACATACTATTATGTATTGATCGCCATACATCTAAATACGATGAACGAGGTGACCGCGGAACAAGACCGGGACCGTGGAGCCATCCAGAGTGGAGATCCTCTTTGTACGATCACCACCGCACACTGAGGATTGAATTCAAAGTACCCGTTTAAAAATAGGGTACCTTAAATTCCTATTGGCTGATATTTTCAAATCAGTCAATAGGATGAGAGCTACTGAAATCCTATTGGCTGATTTTTTTATTTTTTTATGCGCCGGCAGTTTCTAAACTGCCATAAGTCACTGGCGACTCCAGAAATGTGTATTTACTCACATTTCTGGACATCGCTAGTTGATTCGACTTATGGCAGTTTATGTGATTCCCCTTCCCTGATGTGCAGGGGGATAATAGAACATCAATATCCGCTCTTATTACAAGTGTAAAGTAAATGCGATCGCTCAAACTCAATTGCATTTTATAATCAAACTTTTTACGTGAACTCAAAGCTCATGTAAAGAGTTTGGGCTGACAAAAAAGTTGCAATTAGCACAAAATAATAATAATAAAGTTTTCCACGTACACTATCAACCACTACCCTATCAATTCCTAAACCACCAATTAGCCTACCACAAAACTATCCAGCTACACAATAAACCCCTAAATCACCACATGGCCCACTGCAAATTCCCCCGCTACACTATTGACCCCTAAACTGACATAGCCCATCACAAACTAACCCTAACCTATTTACACCTAACTGCCATAACCCTCCATCACAAAATACCCCTAACCTATTAACCCCCTAACCACCACACCCGATAGCAAAATATACCCTAACCTCACAAGACCCCTTACCTAAGACCCCCTAAGTTACAAAAAATAAAATACAGTAACATTACAAAAAAAAATTACCTCAAAACTAAACCTCCCAACCATTACCTGTCCTATCCTAAAATGAATGTCTACTTTAACCCTCCCCACTAAAAAAAACATTTGTCAGACAGTGCCCTAGTTGACATGATCAGCTCTTTTGCATAAAAAAACCTATATTAAAACCAAATTAAACCCCACCCAAAAAAAAACTATTTAAAAAAAAATCCTAATCTAAAAAATGCCTTGAAAAGGGCATCAGTGATTAAGATCTTTTACATGTAAAAAAATACAAATATCCCATAAATTGAATAGGTCAGATATATCATTAGATGTAAACTTGGTGTTATGTCTGATTGGTAAGAATTTATAATCCATTTTAAGATGCTTTCTGCCAATCTAGTAATAAATCTCTAAATAGGGTGCTGTATTAAAAGGATATAAAGGTCAAAATTGAAATGTGCATAAATGCATTTTAATTTGAAATGGAAGCATTTGTGCAATATACTTCCATTAGCAAAAATGTTTCTAGAAAAAGTTATTACTGGTTTTCAATTTTGACCTTTCTATCCCTTTAAATCTGTTAAATCTGTTGGTAGTTCTGAGTTATTTGCATTGAGGAATACAATATAATGAATGATATAGGACAGATCACTGATTGCACCAAGTCTGTGATAGATTGCTAGTGGAGCGCCATCGATAGCAGACAGTGTGTAATCTTGCGCTCAACCTCACACTAAGAATATGTGGATGGTTACATTTTTTAGCCAAAGCATTTTAACACAGCCAAAACTTTTTTAGCTTTTAATGGATAGAGCAGGGAGCACTATTATAGCAGACATGGCGCTTGTATTAATGTGTTACACTCAAGCACAATCTAAAATAATGGTGTAAGCTTAGTGCACTCTCTGCTTAGCGCAACATCGGTTTATTGCTCAAACAATATCCAACATGAATTTCACTGCAGGCCCCCATAGGATTTAGTGCACCTACACTAACCAACATGCAGATGTTAGTACGCCGTACACTATCGCCTGAACTATAAAAATTAGCTTTCGACCTGTAATATGCAAAAAATAGAAGCACTACTGACTATTCTTGATTGATGTTAACGCAACAATACTGCAAATATTTTTAGCCTCCACACTCTACTGGTGTAAAATGCTTTTTACCGTTCTAACCAAGGCCTGATTCTATGGCCTATATTTATCAAAGTCTGGTGGACCTGATCCGACAGTGCGGATCAGGTCCGCCAGACCTCGCTGAATACGGAGAGCAATACGCTCTCCGTATTCAGCATTGCACCAGCAGCTCACAAGAGCTGCTGGTGCAACTCCGCCCCCTGCTGACTCGCGGCCAATCAGGGGGTGTCAATCAACCCGATCGTACTCGATCGGGTTGATTTCCGGCGTTGTCTGTCCGCCTGCTCAGAGCAGTCTTTGTGACCGCTGCTTCATAACTGTTGTTTCTGGCGAGCCAGCAGGCCCCTATAAATCACTTTGGGTTTGTGAGATTCTATAATAATAATCTCTCCAGTACTATGAAGTCCCTGTTCCAATTCTATTTACAATGAGAACAGTGTGTCCCTGCTTTTAAGTATGTGAAGGTGATGCAGACTTTACAATAGGAGTCACAAAAAATAGTAAGTTAAAATTGTATAAAAATGAATAAATAAAATTGTATAAAAAGTAATAAATAAAATACTGAAATTAAAATATGGGGTAAAAAACTTTCATTAAAATTGTAATGAAATTGTTCTGCCAAAGTCATATTGAAAGGGACATTCCAGTCAAAATTTAAATGCACATACGGCTAGATTTAGAGTTTTGCAGCCAAAGGGGTGCGTTAGCTACGCATGTTTCCCCCCCCCCGCACCTTTTAAATAACGCTGGTATTTAGAGTTCTCTGAAGGGCTGCGTTAGGCTCCAAAAATGGAGCGTAGACATAATTTACCGCCACTTCAACTCTCAATACCAGCGTTGCTTACGGTAGTGGCCAGCTTGAAAAACGTGCTCGTGCACGATTCCCCCATAGGAAACAATGGGGCAGTTTGAGCTGCAAAAAAACCCCTGCAAAAAAAGCAGCGTTAAGCTCCTAACGCAGCCCCTAAGTCTGCACCTAACACCCTAACATGTACCCCGAGTCTAAACACCCCTAACCTTACACTTATTAACCCCTAATCTTCCGCCCCCGCTATCGCTGACCCCTGCATATTATTATTAACCCCTAATCTGCCGCTCCGTACACCGCCGCCACCTACATTATACCTATGTACCCCTAATCTGCTGCCCCTAACACCGCCGACCCCTATATTATATTTATTAACCCCCTAATCTGCCCCCCCCAAATTCGCCGCTACCTACCTACACTTATTAACCCCTAATCTGCCGACCGGACCTCGCCGCCACTATAATAAATGTATTAACCCCTAAACCGCCTCACTCCCACCTCACAAACCCTATAATAAATAGTATTAACCCCTAATCTGCCCTCCCTAACATCGCCGACACCTAACTTCAAGTATTAACCACTAATCTGCCGAGCGGACCTTGCCGCTACTCTAATAAATGTATTAACCCCTAAAGCTAAGTCTAACCCTAACCCTAACACCCCCTTAAGTTAAATATAATTGTAATCTAACGAAATAAATTATTTCTTATTAAATAAATTAATCCTATTTAAAGCTAAATACTTACCTGTAAAATAAACCCTAATATAGCTACAATATAACGAATAATTATATTGTAGCTATTTTAGGATTTATATTTATTTTACAGGCAACTTTGTATTTATTTTAACTAGGTACAATAGCTATTAAATAGTTATTAAATATTTAATAGCTACCTAGTTAAAATAATTACAAAATTACCTGTAAAATAAATCCTAACCTAAGTTACAATTAAACCTAACACTACACTAGCAATAAATAAATTAAATAAATTAACTACAATTACCTACAATTAAATCAACTAAACTAAATTACAAAAAAAACAAAACACTAAATTACAAAAAAAAGATTACAAGAATTTTAAACTAATTACACCTACTCTAAGCCCCCTAAAAATATAACAAAGCCCCCCAAAATAAAAAAATGCCCTAGTGCAATTTTGTTTAATGCGAATATACTGGTTTACTGGAATATTATTTTTCCAGCTCTTTAAATGAGCACTGCTTGCATGAACAAAACTATTTTTGTCCACTGCCTTTCTAAAATTCTGGACAGATACCTTATTATTTCTTGCATCTACAAAAAGTATGATATCAAGAAATTCAATACTCTTACTAGAGTTGTTACCAGTGAACTTTAGATTATAATTGTTCTTATTGATATATTCAGTAAATTCTACTCAGAACCTTTCCATAAAATTATTACGTCATCTATATATCTAAAGTATTCGATTCGCATACGATGGGGCAAAGGTTGTCCCCATCACCGTCCCTTTTAATTGTAAATAAAAATTTCCCAAAAACTTGAAATAATTATGGGATAATATGAAGGAAATAGAATACAATAGAAATGCAAGATGAATTTCTGGAATATCATATCCAGGAAATGCTTCCCTGACAGTCTCTAATCCCTTGTTATGAGGAATAACAGTGTATAATGATGGCACATCAAACGTTGCCCACTTTAAATCATCTCCCCAAGTCCGTCCCTCAAAAATTCTGATTGTCTCGGCGGTATCCTTAAGGTATGCCCTAGTTTTAGCTACCTGTGGTTGCAATAAATGATCCACATATTTGGACAAATTGTGGCACAAGGAACCAATACCCGAGATAATGGGATGTCCTGGTGGGTTCACAGGATCTTTGTGGATCTTGGGAAGATGATAAAAGGTGGGCACTGATGGATCCAGGGGCTTAATAAAATTAAATTTGTCCTGATTGATAACATCCTGTTCCTTAGCCTTCCTTACGGCTAGATTTAGAGTTTTGTCGGTAAGGACCCGCGTAGCTAACGCCGGCTTTTTTCTGGCCGCACCATAAAAATAACTCTGGTATTGAGAGTCCACATAAAGGCTGCGTTAGGCTCCAAAAAAGGAGCGTAGAGCATATTTAATGCAGCTTCAACTCTCGATACCAAAGTTGCTTACGGACGCGGCCAGCCTCAAAAACGTGCTCGTGCACGATTCCCCCATAGGAAACAATGGGGCTGTTTGAGCTGAAAAAAAACCTAACACCTGCAAAAAAGCCGCGTTCAGCTCCTAACGCAGCCCCATTGTTTGCTATGGGGAAACACTCCCTACGTCTGCACCCTAACATGTACCCCGAGTCTAAACACCCCTAGCCTTACACTTATTAACCCCTAATCTGCCGCCCCCGCTATCGCTGACCCCTGCATATTATTTTTAACCCCTAATCTGCCGCTCCGTAAACCGCCGATACTTACATTATCCTTATGTACCCCTAATCTGCTGCCCCTAACACCGCCAACCCCTACATTATATTTATTAACCCCTAATCTGCCCCCCACAACGTCGCCTCCACCTGCCTACACTTATTAACCCCTTATCTGCCGAGCGGACCGCACCGCTATCATAATAAAGTTATTAACCCCTAATCCGCCTCACTAACCCTATAATAAATAGTATTAACCCCTAATCTGCCCTCCCTAACATCGCTGACACCTAACTTCAATTATTAACCCCTAATCTGCCGACCGGAGCTCACCGCTATTCTAATAAATGGATTAACCCCTAAAGCTAAGTCTAACCCTAACACTAACACCCCCCTAACTTAAATATAATTTAAATCTAACGAAATTAATTAACTCTTATTAAATAAATTATTCCTATTTAAAGCTAAATACTTACCTGTAAAATAAATCCTAATATAGCTACAATATAAATTATAATTATATTATAACTATTTTAGGATTAATATTTATTTTACAGGTAACTTTGTATTTATTTTAACCAGGTACAATAGCTATTAAATAGTTAAGAACAATTTAATAGCTAAAATAGTTAAAATAATTACAAAATTACCTGTAAAATAAATCCTAACCTAAGTTACAATTAAACCTAACACTATACTATCATTAAATTAATTAAATAAAATACCTACACTTACCTACAATTAAACCTAACACTACACTATCAATACATTAATTAAATACAATACCTACAAATAACTACAATGAAATAAACTAAAGTGCAAAAAATAAAAAAGAACTAAGTTACAAAAAATAAAAAAATATTTACAAACATAAGAAAAATATTACAACAATTTTAAACTAATTACACCTACTCTAAACCCCCTAATAAAATAACAAAGCCCCCCAAAATAAAAAATGCCCTACCCTAGTCTAAATTACTAAAGTTCAAAGCTCTTTTACCTTACCAGCCCTGAACAGGGCCCTTTGCGGGGCATGCCCCAAGAAGTTCAGCTCTTTTGCCTGTAAAAAAAAAACATACAATACCCCCCCCCAACATTACAACCCACCACCCACATACCCCAAATCTAACCCAAACCCCCCTTAAATAAACCTAACACTAAGCCCCTGAAGATCATCCTTAATTGGAATTAAGGTAGGAATATTCTGATTGGCTGATGGAATCAGCCAATCAGAATCAAGATCAATCTGATTGGCTGATCCAATCAGCCAATCAGATTGAGCTCGCATTCTATTGGCTGATCGGAACAGCCAATAGAATGCAAGCTCAATCTGATTGGCTGATTGGATCAGCCAATCGGATTGAACTTGATTCTGATTGGCTGATTCCATCAGCCAATCAGAATATTCCTACCTTAATTCCGATTGGCTGATAGAATCCTATCAGCCAATCGGAATTCGAGGGATGCCATCTTGGATGACGTCCCTTAAAAGAACCGTCATTCTTCAGTTGGACGTCGCCGGATGAAGACGGGTCCGCGGTGGAGGTCTTCAGGATGGAGCCGGTCCTCATCGGATGAAGATAGAAGATGCCGCTTGGAAGATGATGGTTGCCGGTCCGGATCTACTCTTCTTCCCGGATAGGATGAAGACTTTGGAGCCTCTACTGGACCTCTTCAGCCACCGTATGATGGATCGCCAGCCCCCGCTTGGGTTGGATGAAGATTTTGGAGCCAGGACTGATCGGTGATACCCGGTGAGGTGAAGACAAGGTAGGATGATCTTCAGGGGCTTAGTGTTAGGTTTATTTAAGGGGGGTTTGGGTTAGATTAGGCGTATGTGGGTGGTGGGTTGTAATGTTGGGGGGGGGGTATTGTATGGTTTTTTTTACAGGCAAAAGAGCTGAACTTCTTGGGGAATGCCCTGCAAAGGGCCCTGTTCAGGGCTGGTAAGGTAAAAGAGCTTTGAACTTTAGTAATTTAGAATAGGGTAGGGCATTTTTTTATTTTGGGGGGGCTTTGTTATTTTATTAGGGGGCTTAGAGTAGGTGTAATTAGTTTAAAATTGTTGTAATATTTTTCTTATGTTTGTAAATATTTTTTTATTTTTTGTAACTTAGTTCTTTTTTATTTTTTGTAATTTAGTTAGTTTATTTAATTTTATTTATTTGTAGGAATTGTATTTAATTAATGTATTGATAGTGTAGTGTTAGGTTTAATTGTAGGTAATTGTAGGTATTTTATTTAATTAATTTAATGATAGTATAGTGTTAGGTTTAATTGTAACTTAGGTTAGGATTTATTTTACAGGTAATTTTGTAATTATTTTAACTATTTTAGCTATTAAATAGTTCTTAACTATTTAATAGCTATTGTACCTGGTTAAAATAAATACAAAGTTACCTGTAAAATAAATATTAATCCTAAAATAGCTATAATATAATTATAATTTATATTGTAGCTATGTTAGGATTTATTTTACAGGTAAGTATTTAGCTTTAAATAGGAATAATTTATTTAATAAGAGTTAATTAATTTCATTAGATTTAAATTATATTTAAGTTAGGGGGGTGTTAGTGTTAGGGTTAGACTTAGCTTTAAGGGTTAATACATTTATTAGAATAGCGGTGAGCTCCAGTCGGCAGATTAGGGGTTAATTATTGAAGTTAGGTGTCAGCGATGTTAGGGAGGGCAGATTAGGGGTTAATACTATTTATTATAGGGTTAGTGAGGTGGATTAGGGGTTAATAACTTTTTTATAGTAGCGGTGCGGTCCGCTCGGCAGATTAGGGGTTAATAAGTGTAGGCAGGTGGAGGCGACGTTGAGGGGGGCAGATTAGGGGTTAATAAATATAATATAGGGGTCGGCGGTGTTAGGGGCAGCAGATTAGGGGTACATAAGGATAACTTAAGTAGCGGCGCTTTGCGGTCAGCAGATTAGGGGTTAATTATTGTAGGTAGCTGGCTGCGACGTTGTGGGGGACAGGTTAGGGGTTAATAAATATAATATAGGGGTCGGCGGTGTTAGGGGCAGCAGATTAGGGGTACATAAGGATAACGTAGGTGGCGGTCGGCAGATTAGGGGTTAAAAAAATGTAATCGAGTGGCGGCGATGTGGGGGGGCCTCGGTTTAGGGGTACATAGGTGGTTTATGGGTGTTAGTGTACTTTAGAGTACAGTAGTTAAGAGCTTTATGAACCGGCGTTAGCCCAGAAAGCTCTTAACTACTGACTTTTTTCTGCGGCTGGAGTTTTGTCGTTAGAATTCTAACGCTCACTTCAGACACGACTCTAAATACCAGAGTTATAAAGATCCCATTGAAAAGATAGGATACGCAATTGACGTAAGGGCATCTGCGGTATGGAAAAGTAGCGGCTGAAAAGTGAGCGTTAGACCCTTTTTTGAGTGACTCCAAATACCATAGGTAGCCTAAAACCAGCGTTAGGAGCCTCTAACGCTGGTTTTCACGGCTACCGCCAAACTCTAAATCTAGGCCTTAGTAAGGAGTCCAATTGTTTGGAAAAATCTATAGTCGGGTTAAAAGTTAAACATTTATAAGTAAGCTGGTCACTCAGAATGTTATGTGCTTCACCTATATAAGTGTCATGATTCTGAATCACCAGGCCACCGCCCATATCTGCAGCTCTGAATACCACATTTTTATTCTTTTGTAATGTATTCAGTGCTGCTCTCTCTTTGATTGTGAGATTATCATTGTATTTGTTTAGATTACATTTAGTAAGTTCAGACTCAAGATCCCTACAAACTAGTTTGTTGAACAAGGAGAGTTGTTCACCTTGCATTTGATATGGATAAAAGTGTGATTTGCCTTTAAAACTTGTATGTCTTATTTGTAAGTCCTCTTCATACAAAGAGAGGTCAAGTAGATTATTACTAACATTAGTATTATTTAATTCTAAATTAGAATGTTCCATATTACCCCTGTTTTCCAACTCTAGACTTCTTAGAGTGCAAAGAGTTTGAATATCTCTACCCTCCAAATAGTTTTTGTTATTTGGTTGCTCATAACTCTTTGAATCTTTAAATAAGTATCTCTTAAGTGTCATCTTTCTGATGTACTTTTGTATGTCCATATAAACTTCAAACTTGTTGGGATTCAATTTTGGGGCAAAGTTAAAGCCCTTTCCCAACAACCTAACATCATCGTTGGTCAAAACTACATCAGAGAGATTCACAATATCTTTTTCATGTATTCTAGTTCTGCCTTCTTTTGTTCCCTCCTCTTGATTCTAAATCCTCCTCTTCCCCCTCGTCTTGTTCTAGAGCTCTTTTTTGGGGTCTTTCCCTTGTTTCCCAACTTAGGGTTCTTTCTCCTTCCCAAGAGAGATTTCTGTCACTGTGATGATTTGTCTGTTCCCTGTCTAAAAAATTTACCAATTTAGGGGTTTAGTGGTAGGAGTTTTTTGAGTGGGATTTTTTTCTATTTATTCTTTTCAGGGTAGTCTATTTTTAGGATAGGGTTTTTTAGATTCAGTTGTTTTTTTTTTTTTTTGGCAGTAGTCACAGGAGGGTGGAGCCTATAGCCGAAGCAGCAAGACAAATCTAAGTAGAGCTACTGGCTTTAATCTGATTTCTAAGTGTTTACCTCAAGCTATTCATCTGAAATAAAATATACCTATGCTCTATAGCACCATGAAGAGGTCTAAGGTACAGCTCCACATTGAGATTGCTGATCGCCTATGCTCTTCAGCTGAGCCGCAAAGTGATCTCCATTTTTTACAAGGCCGACCACCTCTGTAGCTGGGGCTGCCGCATAATAATCCCCCAGGAAACTGGGTTACAAGGCAGATATTTAATGCTGCCATACAAATCTCCTTAATCACTTTTAAAACTTGTTATATAGTCCTGCCATGGAATTTGCCGCCAATATCATTAGAGTACTGAGCGAACTCCTGGATAGCTATCAAAATGCGATGGAAAAGACACTGGAAATGGCGTTCAAACTTACTACTATTCCTGCTTCTGAACAAGGTCTCCAACAGGATCTCACAATGGATTATTCTAGTGGTGGTGCTTTGGGGCCCCAGCGCTCATCCCCTACTTTTAGCGATCCCTGGAGAGTTGTTTATATAATCCATGCGAGATGGGACGATGGGTCAGATGACATTAACCCAGGAGATATTGATCTGCACCCAGTGGTGAATAATGGTCTCTATAAAGATCCTGGTTTGGTAAACCAGGCCGCTCTGGCCTCACAGAAGCACCTACTTAAGAGACCCTGGCAGTTAACGCCAAGAGATCTACCTCAGAGACAATGTTTGCTGCAACCTCATGTCTGCCCATCGTCTGGTACAGGAGCGGTTTTGAAGTTTCCCCTGATCTGCAGCACAAAGCAGGTCGCCCCCTCTAAAAAGTCTGTAGTTGGTTAGAAGCTAGGAACCACAGGTAGACTTTGTCATATCGATAACCTACAAATGCTTTCCCTCCTGCCTTTTCTTTTTACCTACAATATGAGAATGGACATTGCCTTTACACACAATCCATTAAGATATCCCCTCTTATGATGGACGCTGTCCCGGAGATTTCCTGAGGGTCCGAGATATAAGGAATAACCGAGACTGATTGTTATAAAATGGGGTTAAACTTCATTGCGCATAATTATAATTTGTATGTTCTATAATTACTACAAATATCTCATTTCGGGGGCTTCATCAATGTTCTACTTGTGTTTTCTCGTGAATCACAATATCATTTTCCATGTATTGTGTTTGGCTGTTCATTAACTGGATATAGCTTGTACTCCATTTTCTATTGAGTTGTAAATTTATGCACAATATCCTACTAATACATTGCTAATACAATTAATTTCTCAATCCGTTGAGTGTACTAATGAGCTAACTAGCATGCTCTGTTGCCAACTGAGACGGAGCTGCATACTTTAACTGTTATAACACTTTATGTGGGAAACTGCTGTTCATGATCCTTTTTGGTTTCCCCTTTATATAGATTTAACAAAACTCATCTTGGTACAGTTTCTAAGTTAAGCACATATATGCAAAGGCATTAAAAGTCCAAACATATTCATTCAAAAATATCCCCTAGTTATGCCTATAGATTCTTATATCTTAGCTGATATTTATGGTCTTTTTAGGTAAAGCCTCTTGCCCCTAATGTTATCCTAAGAGAGAACTTATCCTCCAAAACTGCATTGTCATGTTTGGTCAAATTAGAAGCGACGTATTAGGACTATAAAAATCATATATCCATAGCAAGTAGTACACTAAGATCAAGGTACCCCCCACTTTAGCTGACAGCACAGTCAGCTCAATCTGTCTTTTGTAGGCACTATTATATAGTTTATACCCCTTCAGTTATGGTTATAGTTATGGTTATAGAATTTATAATAGTCTACACCTCATGTAAGTTGGTTGGGTGGGACTAATATGACAGACGGTTTCAGACTACTATATCATTATATATAATTATATCATTATAATTTATCTCTTTTGTTTATTGTCTATTTATAATTTGGAGTCTCCTTTTATAATGTACGTCTGGCAAAATAAAACTGTGAGATTTGTTAGCTCTTATATATCTACAGATTCATTTATTTTGTATTTCTGTCATCCCTGTATTGAACAGAATTACCTGTACATTGTTACTGTTACAGTTTAGACATTCCTATATAACTTATAGTGTAAATGACTCTGCTAAGTATTGTACAGTGTGATTCAGATGCCAATGTGATATATCAAGTATTTATGTTTGTAACTGTTATGGTTAATATTCAATAACACATACTTTCATATTAAAGGGACACTGAACCCAAAAAGTTTCTTTCATGATTCAGATAGAGCATGCAATTTTAAGCAACTTTCTAATTTACTCCGATTATCAATGTTTCTTCTTTCTCTTGCTATCTTTATATGAAAAAGAAGGCATCTAAGCTTTTTTCTTGGTCCAGAACTCTGGACAGCAGTTTTTGATTGGTGGATGAATTTATCCACCAATCAGCAAGGACAACCTAGGTTGTTCACCAAAAATGGGCCGGCATCTAAACTTACATTTTTGCATTTCAAATAAAGATACCAAGAGAATAAATAACATTTGATAATAGGAGTAAATTAGAAAGTTGCTTAAAATGTCATGCTTTATCTGAATCACAAAAGAAAAAAATTTGGTTACAGTGTCCCTTTAAGTTGTACTAAGGCCCAAAAGAGGCCTATCATTTATTACCTTCTAATGTTTACTTTTATATGAGGCCAAGGGCCCAAAAGTGGCCAAAGATATTGTAAAGAGAAGGTATCTCTAAAAGAAAAAATCTGAGGTTTCATATAATATTCTATATCAAGACGTAGATTGTTATAAATCAAATTGCACTGGTACCTGATTATGTCTGTATAATAAGTATGCAATGTAATTTTTCCTTATTTTGTATGTTTAAGAACCTCAATAAATACTAGAAAAAAAAAAAAAGCTGAGTCACTTAAGGGCCCTTCCCTACCAAATGCCCTTATCAGGGAAAAGCCCAACCAAATGCTCTTTTCAAGGCATATGTTTAGTAGGATTTTTTTTTAGATTAGTTTTTTTATTTTTATGCCCAATCAAATGCCCTTATCAGAGCACATTTTAGAATAGGTTGTTTTATATAGTCTTTATTTTGGGGAGTGTCGGTTACTTTTATTGCAGAATGGGTTTGTATTTTTTTTTTAGAAGAGCTAAGTCATTTAGGGCAATGCCCTGCTAAGGACTATTGCAATAGTAACTTTAAGTGTAAGAAAAGTTTTTTTTTTTTTATTTTGGGGTGGTTTTTTTAATGGGGACTTTAGTTTTAAAATATACATAATTGTGGGGATTTTTATTTTTAGTATTTTTTTCTGTAATGGTAGTTTTTTATTTTCTGTAATGTTATTTTTTTATTTTATGTAAGATTATGTTTTTTCTCTGTAATATTAGTTTTTTAAAATTTTTTGTAATGTTAGTTTTTTAAATAGTGCTAGGTGGTTTTTTTTTGGTAACTTACGGGGGTGTTAAATTATGTAGGTAGGGTACTTTGTGGTGGGCTATGTGGCTATTTAGGGGTTATTAGAGTAGGAGGCTTACTGAAATGCAGGTTAGAGTGCAAGTATGTTTTTTTTCCGCTTTTCATACTCCATTGAAGTCTATGGTGAAGTACGTTAGCGCAGTCACCATATTGTAACTTCTGCTTTTGTGCACGTTGTGTTTGCATGCTAGCGAAAACTTTTTACTTTTAATTTGTAGTAGCGCGGTACCCGACACCCGCAAAAAGACGAAGTTGAGCTCAGTTAACACATGAGTGGGAGCGATAAATAGCGATCCACTCATAATCTAGCCCAATATTAGAGGGAGGTGCAAGAAATGTATTTAGTGTTTACTGTCCCTTTAAACAGGTAGTTAAAGTCAACATAATATCAGCTATGCACATTTGCTCCAGAGATGAATATAACTGGTTATTGGTGGCTATGCACATATGCCTCTTGTCATTGTCTCACCTGCTGTATTCAGTTATGGACCAGTAGTGTATTGCTTCTCTTGAGCTGAATTTAGCTTTTCAGAGGTTAAACACATAAGGGGCCAATTCAAATCAGTTAATCTACAAATTTCACCATTAAAATCTATTGAGATTTTTGTTGATAGTCTATTTGATAAGCTTTTCACAAGGATTGGAAATGACTGCATAGTTACATATAAGCTCTAACAAATTATTCTAATTTCATGTCCCTTTTATAAGTTAATTAAAAGTAATATAACAATTAAAGATTACTACAGCCCTCTACAATTATTACTTAATCTAAAATTTCTAATTTACCAGGTTTGTGCAATCTGTTGCTATTAATATATAATTAATATGCTTATTGGTAACCATGGGGCAGATTACCACTGGCACCTCTGTCAAAGTAGCAGGTGAAAAAGTACAAGCTAAAGTAAATACAAATCTCAAACCAGTAGGTTGGTCGAAGTGTGCAAAAGGTGAATGCACTTGCAGATCATTTCTATTCTATGGTTCTCACTCACAGCCTGGCTTTTTGGAACTCACTCACTGTCTGGCTCTTTGTAATATTTATTTTCATTATGCACATTTGTTTACTTTTATTAAAATGAATATGTTTCCCAAATTCATATGGAATCTAATAATATTATTTTTATGATACTGTAATTATATTTAACAACATGAAAGCACATACTTTTTTTTATTTCAAAGTATGTTGCGAGGCTGCAAGTTGTACTGCATAAAAATTTAGTATGCCCAGCAGGTGACCCAGAGGTGCTAAAAGGAGCTTTGATTTAGCAGTTAGATCGGCCCATATCAGCTACACACTCACACATAATTTTAAATCTCTGTAGTCCTGCAGCCCATCTGTAAGCTATGGGCTCAAATGAGGCCCCATGACCCTGCTATACCTCTCTGGCTCTATATCCCTTTTGTCATTCACATACACACATCATACCCTGGCACTTCAGCCCCTTTGTTATCCATATACATATCTTAAGCCTTACCCTGCAGACCATTTTGAAGCCACAGTTCCTTATTGGCCCCTGTTTAGCCCTCATAACTTTAAAACTTTGCTGTCAGCCACATGTAAACATCAGACTTTTGATCAGACCCCTGGCCCTGCAGCTTTTCCATTAAACATTTACCAATATTAGACTTCAAATCTGGCCCTGCACTTAGTTCAACATAGTAGCTTATGCGGTTGTTTGCCCCTGTTCCAGAGTGCTGTTTTTCAACTTCCCCAAGCTGGACCTTTCTGGGCAAGAGAAATAACTGAAGATAAAGGAACAGCACCAAAAACTGACTAATCTCCTTATAGACCCCTCCCTTCACTATTGCACACAAATAAAAATAAATACCTTTATGTTTCTATGTGTATTTTGAAATATCAGACTGTGGATCTGTACAGAATATTTAGTTTGAAAATGGTAATGAATCAAATACTAAGTTTAGGAATTCACTAAATCTCCGAGATATATGGAGAGATAAAAACCCAGAGATACCCAGAGATACAAGGCTACACTTGCCTTTCTGCTGCACAACACACATTATCACTAATTGATTATTATCTTATCTCACCCTGTCTAATCCCCAAAACATCCCAGGTGGACATACTTGAAATGACAATATCAGACCATTCCCCTATACAACTCTCTCTGGACTTCCATGTTCTGGAAAAAGGAACAGACAGATGGAAATTTCCATCCTATCTTTACAATGACACAACATTTCATTCCTTCCTAAGGGAAGAATGGCATTATGGCAGCACTTTAGAGGATCTAACCAGGAACATCTGCACCAGCCTATGTTATACTGGGAGGCAGCAAAGGCAGTCCTAAGGGGTGTTGTAACATCTTACACCATCTGTCTTAAGAACTAGTATAAGGCTAAATCAGACCTGTTACCGCGTCAACTTCATAACGCTTACAATATATACCTTAGATGCCCCGCAATAATTAATAGGACTAAATATTATGACACTAAACCCAGTAAGACACTTATCTATTAGACAATGCTCTGTCTAAATTTAAAAAAAAAACTCTGGTCAGCTTTATCGGTTTGGCTATAAGACCGGTAAGTACTTGATGGCACTTACTAAAATAACTAAACCCAAGGATATTATTCCCAGTCTAAAGATTGGAGAATCAACATTATCAGATAATTTGACCATTAGTAAAACATTTGTAGAATACTATGAGAGCCTGTACAGCTCAGCTGAGGTTGACCCAACTCTTAGACACCAATTCAGGTCAAACTTGCCCATAACGTAAATACCCAGATCTGACCTAGAGGCACTAAATGCCCCATTACAATCAATGAACTTACCAATGTCATCAGAAAGCTACCTCTATGGAAAACACTGGGTCCAGGTAGACTACCAGGTGAATTTTATAAAATTCTTAATCTTAACATTGCACACAACCTAACTAAATTGTTTAATGGTCTTCTCACAAGAGAGGCTCATATATCGGACAGATTTGTGGAAGTCAACATAAGCCTGATTGCCAAATCAAGGAGGGACCCAACCCTGCGAGAATCATACAGACCTATATTGCTGTTGAACAATGATTATAAAATTCTAGCGAATAGATTAGCGAAAACCCTAGATACACTTATCCACAAAGACCGAATTGACTTCTTACTTTCACATTATTAGGTATCACATACTAAAAACATGAACATAAAATCTGCCCCAAGCTTGTTTACTAGTGGTTGATGCAGAAAAAGCTTTTGACAAGGTACTGTGGGAACATCTGTTTTATACGTTAGACAAATTCAGGATCCAAGGGTATTTTAGTCAAATCATTAAAAACGTATACTCTATGCCCCTTGTCCCCATTACTTTTTGACCTGGCAATTGAGCCCCTAGCTATCAAAATAAGAACAAATATTGAAGGTTTCAAGATAGGCACCTCTCCCTATATGCGGATGACATAATTCTAATAGTTCTGAACTCCTCTACAAGCATACCTGAACTAATGTCTCTCATTGAACACTTTGGAAAGATATTGGGCTTCCAGATTAATCATAGCAAATCTGAGCTACTTTGGCTACACCCTGCAGAAGGTGAAATATTGCCTAGTTTCCAATTCCAAATAGTAAATGAAACACTTGGACTCAACTACCATTATCCTTCTCCGGATGAATTAACATAATTAAAATGATGGTGTTCCCAAAAGTCCTATTTATTATGCGATGCTCCCCATCCTTTTTAAAAGATCAGATTTGAACCAGATTAACAAAATAATCATAGATTTTATTTGGCAACATAAAAAACACAGACTAAGATTGAACAAATTTACTGCCACAATGGAACCAGGGGAATTTGGTTGACCAAATTTAAAACTCTATAATTGGGCTACACAAAGCAAACTCGTTCTGGAATGACTGATCATGTCGATTGTTTCACGATTCTGTCCTGGAGAGAGAACTGATATCTTCTTGGACGCTTGAGATGTTGCCACACCTCACAAGTTCCCAGGCCTTGAGTACTGTTGGGACGTTTCTGACAATCAGTGAACCTTTGTAAGCCTGGAGACATATAAGTAAATGGTTAGGGGTGGACAACACATACTCCAAATATCTACCTATTCAAGGCAATCCTAACTTTATCGCAGGCTTCACCTCTTCACAGAGAGAAACACAGAGATAAAGACTTTTCAAACTCTAAGGGAGGAAATTTTCCTGCCAGTAATACATCATTTTGCATGCCTATAAGTTAAACACTAAATTTCTCAATTGCTTAAAAACCCATACAAAGATGAAAAATAAAATAAATACCAATTTAATGACCAATTTTTCAGCAGTATAGCCGTACCGCACCATAACGCAAAACTTGTAATTTAGCCGATTGTTGCTAAAATTCTACATTATGATACTATTTCTTTAAAATAGTTTATTGAGTTCGCACTATGTTAAAATGTTGCACAAAATACATGAACATTTTCTAAGTTCATATATATTTGCCTATATAAGTATACATATGTATTATGTATGTATGTATATATGTATATAATTATACAGTATGTATTTACAGACATATAAACACATAAACACATACAGTATGTATACTTATATAGACAAATATATAAGTGCATTTGAGCCCGTTGCAGTCAAATAGCTGAAAACATGAAAAATCATATTTATGCAATATTCATATTTAATAAAGTGTTTAACTGTGTTTGTACTGTAAATATTTCCCATTACAATGTTCTGCACATAGGAGAATATGTTTTAAGTATTTTTAAATAGATTTTCCTAAATATAGATCTGTAAATATCTGTACCTATATATAATCATCTTTATATATAGGAATATATATATATATATATATATATATATAGGCAAAGATTGGTGTCTGTGCACTCTCACCAAAATCCAACGACTACCAGGGTGCTGTGCGGTGAATGATAAAGAAGCAGAAAGAAGCACTCACTGGAATTTCATCAAAAAGTGATCAAAACTTTAATGTAGATTGTGACGTTTCGGGACAGCAACAGTCCCTTCCTCTGACAAACAAACACTGAACAAAAGCAGCCTTAAATAGGCTCCCAAACACACTCCCCTCAGGATCAGCCAATCCAGACTGAATAATTGAGCACACCCTTGAAGTGACCAATAAGGAAACATGATACAAAATCGTGTATGTGACTAATGAAACATAAACAACAAAAATGCTTTAAAAACAAAACCCCCTTGGGCCCCTAATGCTGGTAGTCATGCCCCCTAACTGAAATACACATCCTATATGATTGTCAATCAAAAAATAGGTAAAATAAATCGTAAAAATCGTTTATTATAATCTAACCAATCAAGCATTGGCTTGCAAACTTCAATTGCACTCAGCTCCAATACGTCATTCCTATAGTTACTACTCAGCCCCTTGTTGTCAGGGACGCCGAAACCATCTATAGTGAAAACAAAAGACACTCTTGCTGGTCCGCCCCTAATTACTAGGGACGCGATCACCGTCGTGGCCATAACTCACAAAGGAACCGGCATCTCAATACACAGTATCGCATGTTCAGCTGGATTAATTGTTACATGCGCTTTCAAAGATAATGATAATGTGTAGCCGATCGCTCTGGGAGAGCTATTAAGAATGTCAACAAACCTAATCCAATGGCCGAGTGCCGTGTCACAAAATGGGCGTGTAAAAGCCTACAAGTCTTGGAGTTACGTATGCAGTGTTATAATACATCGTAGCCGGAACCATACACATAAACTTACAATAACCATGTTGTGAACTACAAATCAAAGCCTCTTGCTCAAATCAATCAATATGCCAACAGACATATTATGGGATCGCCATAACAGAGTTGACAGAGTGTACATAAAAAACTAAAAATAAAAAAATAAAACTAAAGTTAAGAGTAAAAAGATCGTGCCTATAAGTGTGTTTATTTAAATGAACTTATTACGTGATTGTGCTTATAAACGTATTATATATGTTTTATCAACATTCAAACATTGAGGCGAAATTGACTAGCCCAAATGGGCGTGTATTTAGAGTGTGATACCTGAAGGAATCTATTGTTCAGACCTCTACTTGAACTACCACTTAAATATTCCATCATATAAACCCCATGTTAGTAAACGAATCCTTGTGTGGAAATAATGAAGAAAACATTTGGCATATATCGCAAAACGATCACCAGAAAATATTAAAAACAGTGCATAAGAATCTATTAACCCCAACCCGTCCTATCTCTGCCCCAATCATGAATGTCTACCTGTACCCCAGAAGGAGTATAAGGGGTAAAAGGGGACTTAACCAAGTGGAAGAGAACTATGTCATCCAGGGCATGACCAAACAGCAGAAGGATCCAATAGGGATCGTGTAAACACTCATTGGAGTGATACACCACATAAACAATACAGTTCAAATAAAAACAATTAAAAACAAAAATTGGCACATGGAGAACTGACAAATAACAGATATTTCATATTGAAGAGGTAATGTCAAAAAAGGGACTATTATCTAAGCGAATCACAAGGAATATGTACAAGGTAATGATATTATAATGGTCTTTACCCTGAGGTAATTTAACAAGGAAATACATAATGTCAAGCTATATGCTTGAAATCTTATTTCTAAGGAATGGAGGCCAAAAAATTATTAGACCAAAATTTGGAAAAATGGAAATATGAAATAAAAAATAAAATAAAAATATATATGTGTGGGATCAAAATCAAAAATAAGCAAAAAAATCAGCAAAAAATTCAGAAACTTAGAAAATCAAGCAAAAACAATAACAAAAAATTAATAGCAAAAAAATTATTATAAAATTATCCACAAGTTGAATAAAAAAATAGACTAAAAAATAAACAAAAATAAAAAAATATAATAAAAAAAAAAAAAATTGACTGGGTAATGGACTCATGGACTCTCATCAGTATAACTGTCGAATGTCGTGGACTCTCACAGAGTCTGAGATTCTCTTAGGGCCTCCTAAGGAATCATAAAAAGCAAAATTCAGAAAAATGAGAAAACAAAGTTCACAAAAAACATTGCCATCCAGTATGGGTATTAAGTCCTCTGGGGTGTATAGTCCCCAATTCATAAATCCATCTTGATTCCTTGCGTAATAGGAGATTACCCCTATTCCCTCCTCTTCTAAGGATTGGCACATGGTCAATGAGTCTAAATCTTAAATCATTAACTGAATGTCCCGCCTCCAAAAAATGTCTCGCCACCGGTTGATCCGCCTTGCCTTTTCGTATTGCCAGTCTAATACTGGATCTATGATTGGCCATCCTTGTTTTGGCATCATCTGTCGTCTTACCAACATAGAACTTGCCACATGGGCAATTTAGTAAGTACACCACAAATGTCGTGGTACAAGTGAGGAAATATCTGATGTTGTAAGTTTTGTTGCTTTCTGGATGATGGAAATGGGATCCTGTGAGCATCCCACTACAGGTAACACAACTGATACATCGATAGCAACCCTTTTTCTTTGTCCTTAACCGCCATCAGGATTAATGTCGGCCTTTACCAAAATATCTCTAAGGTTTTTGCCCCTTCTGAAACCTATTCTGGGTGGTCTCCAATCTTTGAATGGTAAAGTGTTGTCTGCTTCTATTAGTTTCCATTCTTCCTTGACCATCCTGGTTAGTGGTACCACCTCAGGGGAGTATGTGGTCACAAACGTGAGTTGTTTGGTGTTGTCAGATGGTATAGTATCTGTTGTGGCTCCAGTGTTAAATGCTTGAGTTTTCATATCTCGTAACTCTTTTGGTTTGTATCCCCTTTGGATAAAACGTTTTGTCATCTCATATAATTGTTGTTCACATGTTGTTTCATCCGTATTATTTCTGATTACCCGTTGGTATTGAGCCTTGGGGATGTTACGGATCAGGCTTGGTTGGTGGCAGCTCTTCGCATGTAACAGTGAGTTGCGGTCAGTTTCTTTACGGAATAAAGTTGTTCCCAGTCTGTCTTCTATTTTGAACACTCTCACGTCCAAGTAGTCCACACTGATGTTACTAACTGTGTTTGTGAATTTAATTGGACTGGCCAATGAATTGAGGAAATTAATCCATTCCAGTAGATTGTTCTCACTCCCCCTCCATATTAAGAACAGGTCGTCGATGTAGCGACAATAATGTCTGATGCGGTTGTCCTCAAAAACCTTCATCTGGACAGATTCATGTTGAGCCATAAACAAATTGGCAAAAGATGGGGCCACATTTGACCCCATCGCTGTTCCCGAAATTTGTTTGTAAAATGTGGTATCAAACAAGAAATAGTTCTCGGTTAGACATAGAGTGAGCAAGCCAATAAGAACTTCTTCAGAGGGACCGATATAGACTGCTTTTCTTAGAGCTTGTGTGACTACCATAATGCCTTCATGTTGGGGGATTACGGTGTATAGACTTGACACGTCTAGGGTGACTAATAAATCTTGGTCGGTGATATCCTTCAGATTGGTTATCTTAGTGATGAAATCCTGGGAGTCTTGTATATAAGACGGTGTTGATTTAACTAGAGGTTGTAAATAAAAGTCCACAAACTGGGCTAGAGGCTGAAGTAGAGACCCTCTAGCCGAGACAATAGGTCTCCCCGGTGGTCGTTCTGCATTTTTATGAACCTTAGGTAAGGTATATAGTAGGGGAATGAGTGGGTGTTCCCGTCGTAAGAAGTTGTAGTCATCTTGTGTGATCAGATTCTTATTTTTGTACTCAATCAGGGATGTATCAATTCTCCTCTTTAGTCTGGAGGTGGGGTCCCTATCCAAAGATAGATAGGTATTTGTATCTGTCAGCTGTCCAAGAATTTCAGACTTGTAATATGATATATCCATGATCACAATAGCCCCGCCCTTGTCGGCAGGGCGAATCACAATTGAAGAGTCTTCACTTAAGGACTTGAGGGCCACTCTTTCCTCTTTTGTTAAATTATCTCTTAATGGCATAACTGGTCTATCCTTGATGCTGTTGGAAAGAAAACCCGTGAATGTGCTGATAGTGGGATTATTCGAAGATGGATCAAATGACCCTTTCGCCCTAAAGTCACTCCTTTGTTCCAGATTGGTCTTGAAGTATTCCTTAAGTCTAAGATTTCTGCTGAATCTCTGTACATCTATATACAGGTCAAACTCGTTGGTTTTCACGGAGGGCACAAAAGATAAACCTTTATTAAGCAAATTGGTTTCAGTCTCAGATAATATGCGTGAACTGATGTTAAATACAATATTATCTATGTTCTCCGTTGTTGGTGGTATCGGCGGGCAATGCCCCCCCCCGCCTCGTGTGTGGCCTCCGCCTCTTCCTAAAAAATGATGTGCAGATGGATGTGCAGCCAATGGAGGTAATGCCGCTGTATTCGAGTTAGAGGACTCCCAATGTCCCCTATTGCCCCTCGATCTCGTCGTAACGCCTCTGTTGGCCCCGATGGTATCCTCAACTTGAGTCTCAGTTCCTGAGCTATCTCCAGAGCTCGTGTCCACCGTGGCTATGGACCTCTTAGTAAATCTCCGATCTCTCCTGGGCCTGTGTGGTCTCCTGTCTTCTGGTGCAACCATCCATCTGTAGATAGACTTATATGAATAGTCTAATGTGACTGTATGTAATTTTCGATTTTTGAATGCAATAAGATCTTGCTTATAGGACTTAATCTGGAGACTTAGTTTGTTCAACCAATTTGTGTTGGTATCTGATTCTAGTAGTCCCTGTTTTTCCCGTTCAAAAGATGATATTTCACTTTTAACTTCTGTCAGGAGACGACCAACCTCCCTAATAACAAGTAGCATAAGATCGAACGAACATTTATTTAGAATTTTGCACCAATTGATGCAAAATTCATTATTTGATCTGCCAATAGTGGGGATGTTCTTTATTCTAAAGCCCCTCGGGATCATTCTCTTTTTGTGGTAATCTGATAGATATGCCCCATGTAGATTTAGATCAACTTCCCTCTGTTTGAGCTTAATTAATGTGTTATACATGGTTTGTAATGATTCCTCTACTTGTTGCTCCTCAATAGAGCCAAAGCGGATCAGTTCAGCGTCCTCGTCGGTAAAAGTGAAGATATCTTCATCTTTATCCTCAGATGACGTGCCACTGGGATTCACAGAAATCTCTGTGTCCATGATGTCCATATCCTCTCTGTTAGTCATTGTCAGTTCTCACAGTGTGTCAAATAAAATAGCAGGGGGGAAGAGTCATTCGGGTGTAGAACAACCCTATTGTGGGTGCACTGCACAAGGTTTCAAATACAGGCAAAGATTGGTGTCTGTGCACTCTCACCAAAATCCAACGACTACCAGGGTGCTGTGCGGTGAATGATAAAGAAGCAGAAAGAAGCACTCACTGGATTTTCATCAAAAAGTGATCAAAACTTTAATGTAGATTGTGACGTTTCGGGACAGCAACAGTCCCTTCCTCTGACAAACAAACACTGAACAAAAGCAGCCTTAAATAGGCTCCCAAACACACTCCCCTCAGGATCAGCCAATCCAGACTGAATAATTGAGCACACCCTTGAAGTGACCAATAAGGAAACATGATACAAAATCGTGTATGTGACTAATGAAACATAAACAACAAAAATGCTTTAAAAACAAAACCCCCTTGGGCCCCTAATGCTGGTGGTCATGCCCCCTAACTGAAATACACATCCTATATGATTGTCAATCAAAAAATAGGTAAAATAAATCGTAAAAATCGTTTATTATAATCTAACCAATCAAGCATTGGCTTGCAAACTTCAATTGCACTCAGCTCCAATACGTCATTCCTATAGTTACTACTCAGCCCCTTGTTGTCAGGGACGCCGAAACCATCTATAGTGAAAACAAAAGACACTCTTGCTGGTCCGCCCCTAATTACTAGGGACGCGATCACCGGCGTGGCCATAACTCACAAAGGAACCGGCATCTCAATACACAGTATCGCATGTTCAGCTGGATTAATTGTTACATGCGCTTTCAAAGATAATGATAATGTGTAGCCGATCGCTCTGGGAGAGCTATTAAGAATGTCAACAAACCTAATCCAATGGCCGAGTGCCGTGTCACAAAATGGGCGTGTAAAAGCCTACAAGTCTTGGAGTTACGTATGCAGTGTTATAATACATCGTAGCTGGAACCATACACATAAACTTACAATAACCATGTTGTGAACTACAAATCAAAGCCTCTTGCTCAAATCAATCAATATGCCAACAGACATATTATGGGATCGCCATAACAGAGTTGACAGAGTGTACATAAAAAACTAAAAATAAAAAAATAAAACTAAAGTTAAGAGTAAAAAGATCGTGCCTATAAGTGTGTTTATTTAAATGAACTTATTACGTGATTGTGCTTATAAACGTATTATATATGTTTTATCAACATTCAAACATTGAGGCGAAATTGACTAGCCCAAATGGGCGTGTATTTAGAGTGTGATACCTGAAGGAATCTATTGTTCAGACCTCTACTTGAACTACCACTTAAATATTCCATCATATAAACCCCATGTTAGTAAACGAATCATTGTGTGGAAATAATGAAGAAAACATTTGGCATATATCGCAAAACGATCACCAGAAAATATTAAAAACAGTGCATAAGAATCTATTAACCCCAACCCGTCCTATCTCTGCCCCAATCATGAATGTCTACCTGTACCCCAGAAGGAGTATAAGGGGTAAAAGGGGACTTAACCAAGTGGAAGAGAACTATGTCATCCAGGGCATGACCAAACAGCAGAAGGATCCAATAGGGATCGTGTAAACACTCATTGGAGTGATACATCACATAAACAATACAGTTCAAATAAAAACAATTAAAAACAAAAATTGGCGCATGGAGAACTGACAAATAACAGATATTTCATATTGAAGAGGTAATGTCAAAAAAGGGACTATTATCTAAGCGAATCACAAGGAATATGTACAAGGTAATGATATTATAATGGTCTTTACCCTGAGGTAATTTAACAAGGAAATACATAATGTCAAGCTATATGCTTGAAATCTTATTTCTAAGGAATGGAGGCCAAAAAATTATTAGACCAAAATTTGGAAAAATGGAAATATGAAATAAAAAATAAAATAAAAATATATATGTGTGGGATCAAAATCAAAAATAAGCAAAAAAATCAGCAAAAAATTCAGAAACTTAGAAAATCAAGCAAAAACAATAACAAAAAATTAATAGCAAAAAAATTATTATAAAATTATCCACAAGTTGAATCAAAAAATAGACTAAAAAATAAACAAAAATAAAAAAATATAATAAATAAACAAAAAAACAAAAAATTGACTGGGTAATGGACTCATGGACTCTCATCAGTATAACTGTCGAATGTCGTGGACTCTCACAGAGTCTGAGATTCTCTTAGGGCCTCCTAAGGAATCATAAAAAGCAAAATTCAGAAAAATGAGAAAACAAAGTTCACAAAAAACATTGCCATCCAGTATGGGTATTAAGTCCTCTGGGGTGTATAGTCCCCAATTCATAAATCCATCTTGATTCCTTGCGTAATAGGAGATTACCCCTATTCCCTCCTCTTCTAAGGATTGGCACATGGTCAATGAGTCTAAATCTTAAATCATTAACTGAATGTCCCGCCTCCAAAAAATGTCTCGCCACCGGTTGATCCGCCTTGCCTTTTCGTATTGCCAGTCTAATACTGGATCTATGATTGGCCATCCTTGTTTTGGCATCATCTGTCGTCTTACCAACATAGAACTTGCCACATGGGCAATTTAGTAAGTACACCACAAATGTCGTGGTACAAGTGAGGAAATATCTGATGTTGTAAGTTTTGTTGCTTTCTGGATGATGGAAATGGGATCCTGTGAGCATCCCACTACAGGTAACACAACTGATACATCGATAGCAACCCTTTTTCTTTGTCCTTAACCACGTTTGTGAACCGCCATCAGGATTAATGTCGGCCTTTACCAAAATATCTCTAAGGTTTTTGCCCCTTCTGAAACCTATTCTGGGTGGTCTCCAATCTTTGAATGGTAAAGTGTTGTCTGCTTCTATTAGTTTCCATTCTTCCTTGACCATCCTGGTTAGTGGTACCACCTCAGGGGAGTATGTGGTCACAAACGTGAGTTGTTTGGTGTTGTCAGATGGTATAGTATCTGTTGTGGCTCCAGTGTTAAATGCTTGAGTTTTCATATCTCGTAACTCTTTTGGTTTGTATCCCCTTTGGATAAAACGTTTTGTCATCTCATATAATTGTTGTTCACATGTTGTTTCATCCGTATTATTTCTGATTACCCGTTGGTATTGAGCCTTGGGGATGTTACGGATCAGGCTTGGTTGGTGGCAGCTCTTCGCATGTAACAGTGAGTTGCGGTCAGTTTCTTTACGGAATAAAGTCTTCTATTTTGAACACTCTCACGTCCAAGTAGTCCACACTGATGTTACTAACTGTGTGTGTGAATTTAATTGGACTGGCCAATGAATTGAGGAAATTAATCCATTCCAGTAGATTGTTCTCACTCCCCCTCCATATTAAGAACAGGTCGTCGATGTAGCGACAATAATGTCTGATGCGGTTGTCCTCAAAAACCTTCATCTGGACAGATTCATGTTGAGCCATAAACAAATTGGCAAAAGATGGGGCCACATTTGACCCCATCGCTGTTCCCGAAATTTGTTTGTAAAATGTGGTATCAAACAAGAAATAGTTCTCGGTTAGACATAGAGTGAGCAAGCCAATAAGAACTTCTTCAGAGGGACCGATATAGACTGCTTTTCTTAGAGCTTGTGTGACTACCATAATGCCTTCATGTTGGGGGATTACGGTGTATAGACTTGACACGTCTAGGGTGACTAATAAATCTTGGTCGGTGATATCCTTCAGATTGGTTATCTTAGTGATGAAATCCTGGGAGTCTTGTATATAAGACGGTGTTGATTTAACTAGAGGTTGTAAATAAAAGTCCACAAACTGGGCTAGAGGCTGAAGTAGAGACCCTCTAGCCGAGACAATAGGTCTCCCCGGTGGTCGTTCTGCATTTTTATGAACCTTAGGTAAGGTATATAGTAGGGGAATGAGTGGGTGTTCCCGTCGTAAGAAGTTGTAGTCATCTTGTGTGATCAGATTCTTATTTTTGTACTCAATCAGGGATGTATCAATTCTCCTCTTTAGTCTGGAGGTGGGGTCCCTATCCAAAGATAGATAGGTATTTGTATCTGTCAGCTGTCCAAGAATTTCAGACTTGTAATATGATATATCCATGATCACAATAGCCCCGCCCTTGTCGGCAGGGCGAATCACAATTGAAGAGTCTTCACTTAAGGACTTGAGGGCCACTCTTTCCTCTTTTGTTAAATTATCTCTTAATGGCATAACTGGTCTATCCTTGATGCTGTTGGAAAGAAAACCCGTGAATGTGCTGATAGTGGGATTATTCGAAGATGGATCAAATGACCCTTTCGCCCTAAAGTCACTCCTTTGTTCCAGATTGGTCTTGAAGTATTCCTTAAGTCTAAGATTTCTGCTGAATCTCTGTACATCTATATACAGGTCAAACTCGTTGGTTTTCACGGAGGGCACAAAAGATAAACCTTTATTAAGCAAATTGGTTTCAGTCTCAGATAATATGCGTGAACTGATGTTAAATACAATATTATCTATGTTCTCCGTTGTTGGTGGTATCGGCGGGCAATGCCCCCCCCGCCTCGTGTGTGGCCTCCGCCTCTTCCTAAAAAACGATGTGCAGATGGATGTGCAGCCAATGGAGGTAATGCCGCTGTATTCGAGTTAGAGGACTCCCAATGTCCCCTATTGCCCCTTGATCTCGTCGTAACGCCTCTGTTGGCCCCGATGGTATCCTCAACTTGAGTCTCAGTTCCTGAGCTATCTCCAGAGCTCGTGTCCACCGTGGCTATGGACCTCTTAGTAAATCTCCGATCTCTCCTGGGCCTGTGTGGTCTCCTGTCTTCTGGGAGAATCTCAGACTCTGTGAGAGTCCACGACATTCGACAGTTATACTGATGAGAGTCCATGAGTCCATTACCTAGTCAATTTTTTGTTTTTTTGTTTATTTATTATATTTTTTTATTTTTGTTTATTTTTTAGTCTATTTTTTGATTCAACTTGTGGATAATTTTATAATAATTTTTTTGCTATTAATTTTTTGTTATTGTTTTTGCTTGATTTTCTAAGTTTCTGAATTTTTTGCTGATTTTTTTGCTTATTTTTGATTTTGATCCCACACATATATATTTTTATTTTATTTTTTATTTCATATTTCCATTTTTCCAAATTTTGGTCTAATAATTTTTTGGCCTCCATTCCTTAGAAATAAGATTTCAAGCATATAGCTTGACATTATGTATTTCCTTGTTAAATTACCTCAGGGTAAAGACCATTATAATATCATTACCTTGTACATATTCCTTGTGATTCGCTTAGATAATAGTCCCTTTTTTGACATTACCTCTTCAATATGAAATATCTGTTATTTGTCAGTTCTCCATGCGCCAATTTTTGTTTTTAATTGTTTTTATTTGAACTGTATTGTTTATGTGGTGTATCACTCCAATGAGTGTTTACACGATCCCTATTGGATCCTTCTGCTGTTTGGTCATGCCCTGGATGACATAGTTCTCTTCCACTTGGTTAAGTCCCCTTTTACCCCTTATACTCCTTCTGGGGTACAGGTAGACATTCATGATTGGGGCAGAGATAGGACGGGTTGGGGTTAATAGATTCTTATGCACTGTTTTTAATATTTTCTGGTGATCGTTTTGCAATATATGCCAAATGTTTTCTTCATTATTTCCACACAAGGATTCGTTTACTAACATGGGGTTTATATGATGGAATATTTAAGTGGTAGTTCAAGTAGAGGTCTGAACAATAGATTCCTTCAGGTATCACACTCTAAATACACGCCCATTTGGGCTAGTCAATTTCGCCTCAATGTTTGAATGTTGATAAAACATATATAATACGTTTATAAGCACAATCACGTAATAAGTTCATTTAAATAAACACACTTATAGGCACGATCTTTTTACTCTTAACTTTAGTTTTATTTTTTTATTTTTAGTTTTTTATGTACACTCTGTCAACTCTGTTATGGCGATCCCATAATATGTCTGTTGGCATATTGATTGATTTGAGCAAGAGGCTTTGATTTGTAGTTCACAACATGGTAATTGTAAGTTTATGTGTATGGTTCCGGCTACGATGTATTATAACACTGCATACGTAACTCCAAGACTTGTAGGCTTTTACACGCCCATTTTGTGACATGGCACTCGGCCATTGGATTAGGTTTGTTGACATTCTTAATAGCTCTCCCAAAGCGATCGGCTACACATTATCATTATCTTTGAAAGCGCATGTAACAATTAATCCAGCTGAACATGCGATACTGTGTATTGAGATGCCGGTTCCTTTGTGAGTTATGGCCACGCCGGTGATCGCGTCCCTAGTAATTAGGGGCGGACCAGCAAGAGTGTCTTTTGTTTTCACTATAGATGGTTTCGGCGTCCCTGACAAAAAGGGGCTGAGTAGTAACTATAGGAATGACGTATTGGAGCTGAGTGCAATTGAAGTTTGCAAGCCAATGCTTGATTGGTTAGATTATAATAAACGATTTTTACGATTTATTTTACCTATTTTTTGATTGACAATCATATAGGATGTGTATTTCAGTTAGGGGGCATGACCACCAGCATTAGGGGCCCAAGGGGGTTTTGTTTTTAAAGCATTTTTGTTGTTTATGTTTCATTAGTCACATACATGATTTTGTATCATGTTTCCTTATTGGTCACTTCAAGGGTGTGCTCAATTATTCAGTCTGGATTGGCTGATCCTGAGGGGAGTGTGTTTGGGAGCCTATTTAAGGCTGCTTTTGTTCAGTGTTTGTTTGTCAGAGGAAGGGACTGTTGCTGTCCCGAAACGTCACAATCTACATTAAAGTTTTGATCACTTTTTGATGAAAATCCAGTGAGTGCTTCTTTCTGCTTCTTTATCATTCACCGCACAGCACCCTGGTAGTCGTTGGATTTTGGTGAGAGTGCACAGACACCAATCTTTGCCTGTATTTGAAACCTTGTGCAGTGCACCCACAATAGGGTTGTTCTACACCCGAATGACTCTTCCCCCCTGCTATTTTATTTGACACACTGTGAGAACTGACAATGACTAACAGAGAGGATATGGACATCATGGACACAGAGATTTCTGTGAATCCCAGTGGCACGTCATCTGAGGATAAAGATGAAGATATCTTCACTTTTAATGACGAGGACGCTGAACTGATCCGCTTTGGCTCTATTGAGGAGCAACAAGTAGAGGAATCATTACAAACCATGTATAACACATTAATTAAGCTCAAACAGAGGGAAGTTGATCTAAATCTACATGGGGCATATCTATCAGATTACCACAAAAAGAGAATGATCCCGAGGGGCTTTAGAATTAAGAACATCCCCACTATTGGCAGATCAAATAATGAATTTTGCATCAATTGGTGCAAAATTCTAAATAAATGTTCGTTCGATCTTATGCTACTTGTTATTAGGGAGGTTGGTCGTCTCCTGAAAGAAGTTAAAAGTGAAATATCATCTTTTGAACAGGAAAAACAGGGACTACTAGAATCAGATACCAACACAAATTGGTTGAACAAACTAAGTCTCCAGATTAAGTCCTATAAGCAAGATCTTATTGCATTCAAAAATCGAAAATTACATACAGTCACATTAGACTATTCATATAAGTCTATCTACAGATGGATGGTTGCACCAGAAGACAGGAGACCACACAGGCCCAGGAGAGATCGGAGATTTACTAAGAGGTCCATAGCCACGGTGGACACGAGCTCTGGAGATAGCTCAGGAACTGAGACTCAAGTTGAGGATACCATCGGGGCCAACAGAGGCGTTACGACGAGATCGAGGGGCAATAGGGGACATTGGGAGTCCTCTAACTCGAATACAGCGGCATTACCTCCATTGGCTGCACATCCATCTGCACATCATTTTTTAGGAAGAGGCGGAGGCCACACACGAGGCGGGGGGGGGCATTGCCCGCCGATACCACCAACAACGGAGAACATAGATAATATTGTATTTAACATCAGTTCACGCATATTATCTGAGACTGAAACCAATTTGCTTAATAAAGGTTTATCTTTTGTGCCCTCCGTGAAAACCAACGAGTTTGACCTGTATATAGATGTACAGAGATTCAGCAGAAATCTTAGACTTAAGGAATACTTCAAGACCAATCTGGAACAAAGGAGTGACTTTAGGGCGAAAGGGTCATTTGATCCATCTTCGAATAATCCCACTATCAGCACATTCACGGGTTTTCTTTCCAACAGCATCAAGGATAGACCAGTTATGCCATTAAGAGATAATTTAACAAAAGAGGAAAGAGTGGCCCTCAAGTCCTTAAGTGAAGACTCTTCAATTGTGATTCGCCCTGCCGACAAGGGCGGGGCTATTGTGATCATGGATATATCATATTACAAGTCTGAAATTCTTGGACAGCTGACAGATACAAATACCTATCTATCTTTGGATAGGGACCCCACCTCCAGACTAAAGAGGAGAATTGATACATCCCTGATTGAGTACAAAAATAAGAATCTGATCACACAAGATGACTACAACTTCTTACGACGGGAACACCCACTCATTCCCCTACTATATACCTTACCTAAGGTTCATAAAAATGCAGAACGACCACCGGGGAGACCTATTGTCTCGGCTAGAGGGTCTCTACTTCAGCCTCTAGCCCAGTTTGTGGACTTTTATTTACAACCTCTAGTTAAATCAACACCGTCTTATATACAAGACTCCCAGGATTTCATCACTAAGATAACCAATCTGAAGGATATCACCGACCAAGATTTATTAGTCACCCTAGACGTGTCAAGTCTATACACCGTAATCCCCCAACATGAAGGCATTATGGTAGTCACACAAGCTCTAAGAAAAGCAGTCTATATCGGTCCCTCTGAAGAAGTTCTTATTGGCTTGCTCACTCTATGTCTAACCGAGAACTATTTCTTGTTTGATACCACATTTTACAAACAAATTTCGGGAACAGCGATGGGGTCAAATGTGGCCCCATCTTTTGCCAATTTGTTTATGGCTCAACATGAATCTGTCCAGATGAAGGTTTTTGAGGACAACCGCATCAGACATTATTGTCGCTACATCAACGACCTGTTCTTAATATGGAGGGGGAGTGAGAACAATCTACTGGAATGGATTAATTTCCTCAATTCATTGGCCAGTCCAATTAAATTCACACACACAGTTAGTAACATCAGTGTGGACTACTTGGACGTGAGAGTGTTCAAAATAGAAGACAGACTGGGAACAACTTTATTCCGTAAAGAAACTGACCGCAACTCACTGTTACATGCGAAGAGCTGCCACCAACCAAGCCTGATCCGTAACATCCCCAAGGCTCAATACCAACGGGTAATCAGAAATAATACGGATGAAACAACATGTGAACAACAATTACATGAGATGACAAAACGTTTTATCCAAAGGGGATACAAACCAAAAGAGTTACGAGATATGAAAACTCAAGCATTTAACACTGGAGCCACAACAGATACTATACCATCTGACAACACCAAACAACTCACGTTTGTGACCACATACTCCCCTGAGGTGGTACCACTAACCAGGATGGTCAAGGAAGAATGGAAACTAATAGAAGCAGACAACACTTTACCATTCAAAGATTGGAGACCACCCAGAATAGGTTTCAGAAGGGGCAAAAACCTTAGAGATATTTTGGTAAAGGCCGACATTAATCCTGATGGCGGTTCACAAACGTGGTTAAGGACAAAGAAAAAGGGTTGCTATCGATGTATCAGTTGTGTTACCTGTAGTGGGATGCTCACAGGATCCCATTTCCATCATCCAGAAAGCAACAAAACTTACAACATCAGATATTTCCTCACTTGTACCACGACATTTGTGGTGTACTTACTAAATTGCCCATGTGGCAAGTTCTATGTTGGTAAGACGACAGATGATGCCAAAACAAGGATGGCCAATCATAGATCCAGTATTAGACTGGCAATACGAAAAGGCAAGGCGGATCAACCGGTGGCGAGACATTTTTTGGAGGCGGGACATTCAGTTAATGATTTAAGATTTAGACTCATTGACCATGTGCCAATCCTTAGAAGAGGAGGGAATAGGGGTAATCTCCTATTACGCAAGGAATCAAGATGGATTTATGAATTGGGGACTATACACCCCAGAGGACTTAATACCCATACTGGATGGCAATGTTTTTTGTGAACTTTGTTTTCTCATTTTTCTGAATTTTGCTTTTTATGATTCCTTAGGAGGCCCTAAGAGAATCTCAGACTCTGTGAGAGTCCACGACATTCGACAGTTATACTGATGAGAGTCCATGAGTCCATTACCCAGTCAATTTTTTGTTTTTTTGTTTATTTATTATATTTTTTTATTTTTGTTTATTTTTTAGTCTATTTTTTGATTCAACTTGTGGATAATTTTATAATAATTTTTTTGCTATTAATTTTTTGTTATTGTTTTTGCTTGATTTTCTAAGTTTCTGAATTTTTTGCTGATTTTTTTGCTTATTTTTGATTTTGATCCCACACATATATATTTTTATTTTATTTTTTATTTCATATTTCAATTTTTCCAAATTTTGGTCTAATAATTTTTTGGCCTCCATTCCTTAGAAATAAGATTTCAAGCATATAGCTTGACATTATGTATTTCCTTGTTAAATTACCTCAGGGTAAAGACCATTATAATATCATTACCTTGTACATATTCCTTGTGATTCGCTTAGATAATAGTCCCTTTTTTGACATTACCTCTTCAATATGAAATATCTGTTATTTGTCAGTTCTCCATGCGCCAATTTTTGTTTTTAATTGTTTTTATTTGAACTGTATTGTTTATGTGGTGTATCACTCCAATGAGTGTTTACACGATCCCTATTGGATCCTTCTGCTGTTTGGTCATGCCCTGGATGACATAGTTCTCTCCCACTTGGTTAAGTCCCCTTTTACCCCTTATACTCCTTCTGGGGTACAGGTAGACATTCATGATTGGGGCAGAGATAGGACGGGTTGGGGTTAATAGATTCTTATGCACTGTTTTTAATATTTTCTGGTGATCGTTTTGCGATATATGCCAAATGTTTTCTTCATTATTTCCACACAAGGATTCGTTTACTAACATGGGGTTTATATGATGGAATATTTAAGTGGTAGTTCAAGTAGAGGTCTGAACAATAGATTCCTTCAGGTATCACACTCTAAATACACGCCCATTTGGGCTAGTCAATTTCGCCTCAATGTTTGAATGTTGATAAAACATATATAATACGTTTATAAGCACAATCACGTAATAAGTTCATTTAAATAAACACACTTATAGGCACGATCTTTTTACTCTTAACTTTAGTTTTATTTTTTTATTTTTAGTTTTTTATGTACACTCTGTCAACTCTGTTATGGCGATCCCATAATATGTCTGTTGGCATATTGATTGATTTGAGCAAGAGGCTTTGATTTGTAGTTCACAACATGGTTATTGTAAGTTTATGTGTATGGTTCCGGCTACGATGTATTATAACACTGCATACGTAACTCCAAGACTTGTAGGCTTTTACACGCCCATTTTGTGACACGGCACTCGGCCATTGGATTAGGTTTGTTGACATTCTTAATAGCTCTCCCAAAGCGATCGGCTACACATTATCATTATCTTTGAAAGCGCATGTAACAATTAATCCAGCTGAACATGCGATACTGTGTATTGAGATGCCGGTTCCTTTGTGAGTTATGGCCACGCCGGTGATCGCGTCCCTAGTAATTAGGGGCGGACCAGCAAGAGTGTCTTTTGTTTTCACTATAGATGGTTTCGGCGTCCCTGACAACAAGGGGCTGAGTAGTAACTATAGGAATGACGTATTGGAGCTGAGTGCAATTGAAGTTTGCAAGCCAATGCTTGATTGGTTAGATTATAATAAACGATTTTTACGATTTATTTTACCTATTTTTTGATTGACAATCATATAGGATGTGTATTTCAGTTAGGGGGCATGACCACCAGCATTAGGGGCCCAAGGGGGTTTTGTTTTTAAAGCATTTTTGTTGTTTATGTTTCATTAGTCACATACACGATTTTGTATCATGTTTCCTTATTGGTCACTTCAAGGGTGTGCTCAATTATTCAGTCTGGATTGGCTGATCCTGAGGGGAGTGTGTTTGGGAGCCTATTTAAGGCTGCTTTTGTTCAGTGTTTGTTTGTCAGAGGAAGGGACTGTTGCTGTCCCGAAACGTCACAATCTACATTAAAGTTTTGATCACTTTTTGATGAAAATCCAGTGAGTGCTTCTTTCTGCTTCTTTATATATATATATATATATATATATATATGCATCAAAGATCGGTAAAGCAATTCCAGGTATCCCTTTCCGCAGTATCTCAATGCCCAGGGTGCTCAGAAATTGTGTAAATATTCATCAAAGAAAAACGGCACTCACTGGGTCTTATCCATAACAGTTTAATATATATAAAACTGTTATGGATAAGACCCAGTGAGTGCCGTTTTTCTTTGATGAATATATATATATATATATTTATATATATAGAAAAAGATAACAAGCACACTCCAAGGGAACTTTTGAAATCCAATGTCACTTTATTTAGTGAACGTTTTCGGACGCAATGTAGTCCGTCCTCAGACCAAAAAGTGTACAATTATTATTATTATCAGGTATTTGTAGAGTGCCAACAGATTCCGCAGCACTGCCCTGCCACCAGATATATAACACACCATGCAATCGACCGGGCTACCACGCTCTCCAGGGTAGATCTGCCCCACAAGATGACGTCATCATCCCGGGCAGTGTGGGCCCAGTCCGTACAACTTTTAAAAGTGAAAAATGTGATAAACATTAAAAATATATAAAAAAGAGAGGCATAGGTAACTAGCAATCAAGCATAATAAGCAAAAGTGTAAATATTCCCCAAATCCCATACGCTGCACGGAACGCCTGTGGTTACCATGGTGACCAAAAACACAAACAGGCGAAGGGAAGAAAAACCACCATGGTAACCAAAAACACAAACAGGTGAAGGGGAGAAAAACACTCTAACCACAAACCGTCCAGTGTATGGAAATGCAGTGCAAACATAATATAAAGAGAAGAGGGAAAATACAAGCTATATGCACAATGGATAGAAAAGAAAAAATGTCACAGTCAGTTATGCATATACCCAAAATTAACTAGACAAAAGCAGAGCCGCAGATAGGGCATTGCTTTCATCTTTACCTTGATAATATTTCCTGGAACTTTGATCGATACCTGGTTATTGAGAGCTCTTTGATCCATGTTCTGAGAGTCCTGATCCATTCCCGTTAACAACCTAATAGCTAATTGTTTATTTATAGTTTAGATATGATGTTGTTACCTGTACTCATTTCCTATCTTATGTGATGTTACATTTGGGTATGTTACTGTTAACTATATATTTCCCCTTTTTTTCTGTTTGTGCAGTAGCCAATCCAAACAATTCTCCCTTTGTTTTGGTTTGATGTTGCTATGGCAACCGCAATGTCAGTTTGACTTGGCACACTTTCCGCATACAGGACTATAGTTTATATGTTGCTCTGGTATAGAGTTAAATGCGATGGTAGTCTTACCTTAATGCCCTATCTGCGGCTCTGCTTTTGTCTAGTTAATTTTGGGTATATGCATAACTGACTGTGTTTATCACATTTTTCACTTTTAGAAGTTGTACGGCCTGGGCCCACACTGCCCGGGATGATGACATCATCTTGTGGGGCGGATCTACCCGGGAGAGCGTGGTAGCCCGGTCAATTGCACGGTGTGTTATATATCTGGTGGCTGGCTAAGTATACTTGATTGTATACTTTTTGGTCTGAGGACGGACTGCATTGTGTCCGAAAACGTTCACTAAATAAAGTGACATTGGATTTCAAAAGTTCCCTTGGAGTGCGCTTGTTATCTTTTTATTTATATATATATATATATATATATATATATATATATATATCCCTATATATAAAGATGATTATATATAGGTACAGATATTTACAGATCTATATTTAGGAAAATCTATTTAAAAATACTTAAAACATATTCTCCTATGTGCAGAACATTGTAATGGGAAATATTTACAGTACAAACACAGTTAAACACTTTATTAAATATGAATATTGCATAAATATGATTTTTCATGTTTTCAGCTATTTGACTGTAACGGGCTCAAATGCACTTATATATTTGTCTATATAAGTATACATACTGTATGTATTTATGTGTTTATGTGTATATATGTCTGTAAATACATACTGTATAATTATATACATATATACATACATACATAATACATATGTATACTTATATAGACAAATATATATGAACTTAGAAATTTTTCATGTATTTTGTGCAACATTTTAACATAGTGCAAACTCAATAAACTATTTTAAATAAATACTATCATAATGTATTATTTTAGCAACAATCGGCTAAATTACAAGATTGAGAATAAATGCTCTTTGGATTTGATTTTGTTGGTTATAGAGGAAGTGGGTCGCCTTTTGACTCAAATCAAAGCAGAAATTGCCACATATGAAGAACACCATATGCTAAAGTTAACAGCTGATACTATTGAGAATTGGATACAAAAACTGGAAGAACAAATAAAGAAATATGAATCTGATCTCATCGACTTTAAAAACAAGAAATTAGATACAGTCATCAGGGACTATTGTGATAAACGAATATACCTGTGGTTGCTGTCTACACAGGAGAGACAAAGACAACGCCAATATTGGGCCAGACGACAGAGATACCAGAAACCCAGGGACTTGGCCACAGTTGATAGCTCGGGCTCTAGTTCAGGCTCAGAAGGTGAGCAAATACCAAGCTCCAGTGGACGAGTTGAACAACCAAGTGGAGTAACTACACGATCAAAAATTCGGCAGGAAAAGATTTAAGATCAGGAGAGGTGGATACAAAGAGAAAGCCCCCGGTCATGCCTCAGAAATAGCGCAGGAGAACATTGTTGTTAATCTGAGTGATCAGTAAAGAGACAAGTGAGTAGTGTAACCCTGCGCTGGGAAAGGTAATTAGTAAACCAAGGAAAACAGGAGAAACCCTTATCTCCAAATAACTACCAGAAAAAATAATTTAAACAGCCTCTTCCTCAAAAGAGAGAAAAGGGGCTTTTAAATACCTTGGCGCTGCAGATTGCGGCTAAAACTAATAATAAAGAAATATGCTCTGTTATAAGTCAAGGTGCACAAAGTAAAAACTTGGCCTCAGATTGGAATAACAATATAAAAAAATATATTTATTTGATACAATGTTTAAAAGCTGATCAGCGGGGAAATGGATTAAAAAATGTAACAAATATTTGCAATATATATTTGCACAAGAAATTACAGTACAAATGACTAAAGTGAGTGAAAACTAAAAATTGAATACACAAAATTGCATACACAAAAGTAAAAACCCCTATCTAAATAAACCAAAAACAAACTAAATAAGTGTAGCATCAAATAAATAAATGAATAACAAAACAAATTAGTTTAGTAGGAAAAGAGGACAAATTGAGCCCTGTGGTAAATCCAGCCGGTGGAAATCACAACGAAGATAGTCGACATCCACAGCTGAAGTTAGATTCGGCAGAGTGGTGCTGGAACGAGAAATTGATCCAGATGAAAGCGGTGAAGATTTTCCTCCCACTACACGCCAATTGACGCTGCACTACGTTCACAGACCGGCATCTGTGTTTGTTCCAAACTTGAGCGGGACCGCAAAAAGGAAAATCTTCACCGCTTTCAAAACGTATCTGGCTCTGCTGCAACCCACCCAAAGGATTTCATCGCCACTGCAGAAACCAAGACATGGTGTAAGTAAAAGTGAACACCTTAATTTTGGTTTTCTGCCTCTGTTTCATCTGGATCAATTTCTCGTTCCAGCACCACTCTGCCGAATCTAACTTCAGCTGTGGATGTCGACTATCTTCGTTGTGATTTCCACCGGCTGGATTTACCACAGGGCTCAATTTGTCCTCTTTTCCTACTAAACTAATTTGTTTTGTTATTCATTTATTTATTTGATGCTACACTTATTTAGTTTGTTTTTGGTTTATTTAGATAGGGGTTTTTACTTTTGTGCATGCAATTTTGTGTATTCAATTTTTAGTTTTCACTCACTTTAGTCATTTGTACTGTAATTTCTTGTGCAAATATATATTGCAAATATTTGTTACATTTTTTAATCCATTTCCCCGCTGATCAGCTTTTAAACATTGTATCAAATAAATATATTTTTTATATTGTTATTCCAATCTGAGGCCAAGTTTTTAATTTGTGCACCTTGACTTATAACAGAGCATATTTCTTTATTATTAGTTTTAGCCGCAATCTGCAGCGCCAAGGTATTTAAAAGCCCCTTTTCTCTCTTTTGAGGAAGAGGCTGTTTAAATTATTTTTTCTAATCTGAGTGATCATCAACTGTCTGACCTTGAAATACAGGTATTAAACAAGGGACTAACCTTTATCCCTACAACCAGGACAGATCCTTTTGATTTATATATTGATTCAAAAAAATTCCAGAGACAACTAACTACTCCTGAAAGAGAAATTTGCTTCCAATCAAGATGATCAAAGACAGTTTAGACTAAAGTCTACATATACTCCTCAGTCCAGTAATTCAATTATTAACACGTACATGAGATTAAGCCTCAATTAGATGGAGAAATCCATAAATCAACATCAAAATGACATCTTCAACAACTTTACAAGACTTGAATGGGCTGCATTAAGGCCACTTTCCAATGACAGGAATTTGGTCATAAGTGAAGCAGACAAGCAAGGGGCTATTATTTTGTTAAATTATACTGACTATAAACAAGAAATACTTGAGGAATTGAACACCTACAAAAATTTTATTGGTGACCCTACATTTGGGTTCAAAAAACAAATTGATGGTTATCTACATATGGCACATAATCAAGGCATATTAGACAAAGCGACTTATACTCTCCCCAAAATTCACAAACAACTTCATAAACCACCGGGGAGGCCGATAGTCTCCGCGATAGGATCACTTCAACAGCCTATCGCTAGTTTTGTGGATTACTTCCTACAGCCGTTGGTTACCAATATGCCTTCCTATCTCAAGGACTCAGCCACTTTGTTATTACTACTATCTACCATGGAAGGGATTGAACAGGAATATTACCTCGTTACCCTGGATGTAATGAGTTTATATACCGTTATTCCCCACAGAGAGGGTTTACAAGCAGTATCCAGACAACTGGCCAGGTACCCATATGTGGCACCACTATCGGATTTTTTACTACATCTTCTGGAATTTTGTCTGAGTACAAATTATTTCAGGCTCGAAAACCAATTCTATCTCCAACTGACTGGGACGGCGATGGGGTCCAATGTGGCCCCATCCTACGTGAGCCTTTACAGGTCTATGTTTGAAGAGTTTGAAACACATCTCTTTGGGAGCAAACATATTAAATTCTTCAGAAGATATACTGATGACCTCTTCCTCATTTGGAGAGGAAGTGAGGAAGAATTGAAGTTGTAGTTTACCCAGTTGAACGATACTAATGAGGCACTAAAATTCAAGTTACAATATGATCAGTCACAGATCGATTTTTTGGATGTACGCCTCTATAAAGGGGAAGGGAAGATTCAGTCTACCTTATTTCGTAAGGAGACTGTCCGCAATGCATTGCTACATTACACCAGTTGCCACCCTCCTGCCTTAAAGAAAGCGCTACCCAAGTCACAGTTACAAAGGGTAGCAAGAAATAATACAGATGAGGATAACAAGATGGTCCAATTAACAGAGATGCAGGTTTGTTTTCAAGAACGACAATAACCTGCCAAACTCTTATGTGACCAATATCAACAAGTACTTGAAACCCCTAAGAAGTCTGAAGAAAACAGAATGACTTTTGTCACTACCTACACAGGGGATAAGAATGGGATAGCATCTGCAATTAAAAAACACTGGGAGATTATCAACAGTGATCATACTCTACCCCTTCTTAACATGCCTGCCCCATGAATGGGGTATAGGAGGGCGAGATCCTTGAGAGACTTTTTGGTCCAGACCGACCCACAAAAATGCTATAAGAAAACGACATGGTTGGATACCAACAAGCCTGGTGTGTACCGTTGCCTGGGTTGCACTACTTGTGGAGGTTTAATCACTGGCCCTTCATTCACGCATCCCCACAAAAAGAAGGTCTATAAACATAAGTATAGACTTACTTGTACCACAACACACATTGTATATTTACTTCATTGTACATGTGGCCTGTTTTATGTCGGAAAGACTGTGGATGATCTCTGCACACACATGGCCAACCATCGTTCGGCCATTAGATGGCGATCAAGAATGGGGATTCTGAACAACCAGTTGACCGACATTTCCAACAATTGCAACACAGGGTTACTGATTTGAAATACACTATTATTGACCACATCCCTCCCATGCCGAGAGGGGGTGACCGTAATTGACTTTTACTACAAAGAGAGGCGAGGTGGACATACCATTTGGAAACCCTGTTCCCCAAAGGTCTCAACACTCATTTGGACTGGCAAGCTTTTCTTTAAAGCATTGCTTTTATTTTTACCTTGATAACATTTCCTGGAACTTTGATCGATACCTGGTTATTGAGAGTTCTTTGATCCATGTTCTGAGTGTCCTGATCCATTCCCATTAACAACCTAATAGCTAATTGTTTATTTATAGTTTAGATATGATGTTGTTACCTGTACTCATTTCCTATCTTATGTGATGTTACATTTGGGCATATTACTTTTAACTATATATTTCCCCTTTTTTCTGTTTGTGCAGTGGCCAATCCAAACTATTCTCCCTTTGTTTTGGTTTGATGTTGCTATGGCAACCGCAATGTCAGTTTGACTTGGCACACTTTCCGCATACAGGACTATAGTTTATATGTTGCTCTGGTATAGAGTTAAATGCAGTGGTAGTCTTACCTTAATGCCCTATCTGCGGCTCTGCTTTTGTCTAGTTAATTTTGGGTATATGCATAACTGACTGTGACATTTTTTCTGCTCTATCCATTGTGCATATAGCTTGTATTTACCCTCTTCTCTTTATATTATGTTTGCCCTGCATTTCCATACACTGGACTGTTTGTGGTTAGAGTGTTTTTCTCCCATTCGCCTGTTTGTATTTTTGGTTACCATGGTAACCACTGGCGTTCCGTGCAGCGTATGGGAATTGGGGAATATTTACACTTTTGCTTATTATGCTTGATTGCTAGTTACCTATGCCTCTCTTTTTTATATATTTTTAATGTTTATCACATTTTTCACTATTAGAAATCGTACGGCCTAGGCCCACACTGCCCGGGATGATGACATCATCTTGTGGGGCGGATCTACACAGGAGAGCATGGTAGCCTGGTCGATTGCACGGTGGGTTATATATCTGGTGGCAGGGTAAGTATACTTGATTGTACACTTTTTGGTCTGAGGACGGACTGCATTGCGTCCGAAAAAGTTCACTAAATAAAGTGACATTGGATTTCAAAAGTTCCCTTGGAGTGCGCTTGTTATCTTTTTCTATTAATTTGTTTGCTGCACCCAGGGCATTCGACTACCTTGTTTGTTAGGAGTGCATCTCTCTTTCATTATATATATATATATATATTTTACCAAAAAAAATCATATATATATATATATATATATATATATATAATTACAAAAAGTCCCAGCCAAGGAGTCTTAGAAATAAATTTTAATTTTAATTTTTACAAATGCAAAATCATACCAAAGGAAGAGCACAAAAGATGAGAGCTTACTCATATCCACACATACCCCATCCACCAAACATATCCATACTCCCTCCAAGCAATCCTAAACATAAACTAAAGAATAATACTCAAATCTAGAGTAATGAATCTAAGCAAAATAACACCCGCTGGGCGTCCCCAGTGAGTGAAGACACACTCCACCTGTCACTCAAAAAAATATATTGGTATAGCTTCAAATGAAATGGAACAAACCATAGTGCATAGTATTTCACAATATCACTATATCCTCATATAACATCAATTACGGTCCATGTTGAAATATTTGTATACAAACTGAAAACAAAGAGGCTTTCTTGTATCAATTGCAAAAAATAAAGATACAAACTCAAATGTCCTTTCCAAAAATGAAAATGCAAACTCAAATGTCCTTTCTTGTATCTAAGACGTTATAAAGATGCAAACTCAAATGTCCTTTCTTGTATTTAAGACATTATATGCTCACACAGTGCAATTAAGGTGCACTGGGATGTCCTTATTAAAGGTTTGTGAAAAAAGTGCTTTAAGCAGTCAGAGTGCAGCCCTTATAATCTACGGCTTGAATATCAATTGTATAACCACCGGTCTATGTTATCGGTTGCCAAACTGATAGCGAGGTACATTCATATAGCAAGTACAACCTCACACCCTTTGATGTTCACTCACGGTAAAGCTGTAGTATTGTGTGGTATACCTGAATGCTCCTAACCTGTACCAGGACAGATCAATAAATAGCAGCATCAGTGTCTCTGTGCAGGCAACTATAATTATAGCAAAGCTGCGGGGCCAGTCATAAGCCGTGATATTACCTGTTGCATCAGATTTGCCAGTACCGTGAGACTCTATCTCCAGCGTAACCTTCGGTGTGGAAATGTACTCACTGTTGTAAATATCCCATCTCGCTACTTCCTTTCCACAGGCTAACCGATAATTGGATGCAATGTAGGTCGTGGTTGCCGTGATCAGGGTCAGTACAAGTGTTGGAGTCTTTGCTGGTTCCGACGCGCGTTTCGGGGACTCCTCCCCTTTGTCAAGGAATGTCCAGCCTCAGTATGAAGGTGAAATTTAAACGCCATATGAGGTTGCCTATTGGTTGTTGATTATGTGCACCTTCAAATTATATAAGACATATTACTAAATATGGATATGGATAAAGCTCACAGATCTGCCACTCACACAGCATTCATTACAGGTTAATTAATAAAGAAACAAATATACGAAAGACAAAGAAGAACAAAAACAAAACAAACGAAAAACATAAACCAGAGAGAACGAAAAAGAAAAAATGGAAACATTGAAAAGCATTTTTGTTCTGAGTATACGGATCCCAAAAATAAATAAATAAAATATGTGCTCAAAAGCGGAGAAAAAAGATAATACTTAACGCAATTTTATCCTAATACTGAGTATATGCCTGCCCAAAATAAATACATAGGTAAAGTGAAAATTGTTCATCTGGTTCCATTAATCTAGAAGCATTCCAGATACATATGGTTATGTTATCCAAAAGTATCAGTATATAGAGACTAAGTTAAAGATTCAAATAACCTAGAATAACCAGTTAACCTTAGAAAACTGAGATAACTCAATCACTCAAAGAGAGTTATATTCTAAAGACAATGTAGAATTACATAGGATAATAAGGTATGGTCATAGCAAAAGACCCAGAACTATTTTCCTGCTTAATCATTATAAATTGTATTCACTTGCAGTATTAGATGCACCACTGCACTGGATAAGAGACAATTCAGATAATTCAATATACACTGAAATGACACAGAATCGCAGCCTAGAAATTCACAAAGATATTATCTAATCAAAGAGAAGTAACCTAGGAACATATCCTTATTCTTCAATAGAGGGGAACTCACTGATTATCAACACCAAGCCGAACCAACCTGATAATTAGATAAAATTGCCCCAGGAAATGTCCCTATTCAGACCTCTGGGAACCATAGTATCTAATTTCCTGATCCACTGGGCTTCTTTTCTGAAAAGTAATTGTTGCCTATCCCCCCCTCTACGTAGAGGTGGAACCCCATCAACAATTTGAAAACGTAATTGGCTTTTGTTGTGGCCAAATCTCGAAAAATGATGTGCTACCGGGGCATCCTAATCATTGCTACCTATCGCTGCCTTGTGTTGGCGTATTCTATCTCTGGCCATTTGGGTGGTCTCCCCTACATAGGCTAAACCACATGGGCATTTGATAACATATATCACGTACTTAGAGGTACATGAAAATTGACCATGGATAGGTATCCTTTTTCCGGACAGAGGGTGTGTAATACTATCCCCTTGCTGCATAGAATGGCAAAAGGCACAATTCATGCATGGAAATGAGCCCTTCTTAGCTATTTCCACAGTTTTTTTCTGGAACCCACAATCAGCCCGGATCAGTACATCTCTGAGGTTTCTATTTCTCCTAAATGAAAAAAGTGGGGTATCAGAAAACACAGTCCCCACTTGAACATCATCTCTCAGTAGATGCCAATGATGGAGTATAGATCTCTTCAAATCTCTGCTGTGAAACCCAAAATGACTCACAAATGGAACAGAGAATTTCTTAGGGTCTTGTTTCTTTCTCGAAAGTAAACTTATCCTATCAATCTCCAGTACTTTACTCATATTTTGGTTAACAATTTCAAGTGGATAACCTCGGCTCAGAAATTTCTGGGACATCTCCTCTAATCTCTTTGAACACATTTCTGGATCATCAACTATTCTTTTGGTTCTTAATAGTTGGCCCAAGGGAAGATTCTTCATCAGAGAGGGTACAAAAGAGTATTATTTCTATCTGTAGCTTTAGTGTATAAATCACTTCTCAAACGATCGTCCACAACAGATATCATAGTATCAAGAAAACTTACTTGAGATTTACTTGCCTCCATAGTGAATTGTAAAGATACATGTGATGCATTAAGCCTCTCAACGAATTTAGATAGATCCTCATCACTCCCTGTCCAGATAAAGAATATGTCGTCTATGTAACGATACCAGCCTTGTATGTGATCTTTAAAGCCTTGATCTTTATACACTATATCTTCCTCAAATTGACCAACGAAAAGACTCACATATGTTGGGGCTATGTTTGAACCCATGGCCGTGCCTTTTTTCTGTACAAAGAAATCTCAGAGATGTACTGATCCGTGCTGATTGGGGGGTCCCAGAAAAAAACAGTGGAAATAGCTAAGAAGGGCTCATTTCCATGCATGAATTGTGCCTTGTGCCATTCTATGCAACAAGGGGATAGTATTACACACCCTCTGTCCGGAAAAAGGATACCTATCCATGGGCGATTTTCATGTACCTCTAAGTGATATATGTTATCAAATGCCCATGTGGTTTAGCCTATGTAGGGAAGACCACCCAAATGGCCAGAGATAGAATATGCCAACACAAGGCAGCGATAGGTAGCAATGATGAGGATGCCCCGGTAGCACATAATTTTTCGAGATTTGGCCACAACAATAGCCAATTACGTTTTCAAATTGTTGATGGGGTTCCACCTCTACGTAGAGGGGGGGGGGGATAGGCAACAATTACTTTTCAGAAAAGAAGCCCAGTGGATCAGGAAATTAGATACTATGGTTCCCAGAGGTCTGAATAGGGACATTTCCTGGAGCAATTTTATCTAATTATCAGGTTGGTTCGGCTTGGTGTTGATAATCAGTGAGTTCCCCTCTATTGAAGAATAAGGATATGTTCCTAGGTTACTTATCTTTGATTAGATAATATCTTTTTGAATTTCTAGGCTGCGATTCTGTGTCATTTCAGTGTATATTGAATTATCTGAATTGTCTCTTATCCAGTGCAGTGGTGCATCTAATACTGCAAGTGAATACAATTTATAATGATTAAGCAGGAAAATAGTTCTGGGTCTTTTGTTATGACCACACCTTATTATCCTATGAAATTCTACATTGTCCTTAGAATATAACTCTCTTTGAGTGATTGAGTTATCTCAGTTTTCTAAGGTTAACTGGTATGCTAGCTTTTGTTTTTGTTTTTCAATATATTTTTTGAGGATAATATACGACTATAAATTGAGTGTAGACTAAGATATATTTCAAGGTATTTGAGGTTAATTTAACTATTAACTTAGCCCTTTCATATTGATACTCTTGGACAATGTAACCATACGTTTTTGGATAATGTAATTATGTGCATAATTTGCACTTTATCTATGTATTTATTCTGGTCAGGCATAAACTTAGTACTGTTTTCGTTTTTGTTGAGGACAATGTAGGACTAAATATTGAGTATATACCAAGATGTATCCCTGGGTATTCTAGGTTATTTGAATCTTTAACTTAGTCCCTATATACTGATACTTTTGGATAACATAACCATATGTATCTGGAATACTTCTAGATTAATGGAACCAGGTGCACAATTTGCACTTTACCTATGTAATTATTTTGGGCAGGCATATACTCAGTATTAGGATAAAATTGCGTTAAGTATTATCTTTTTTCTCCGCTTTTGAGCACATACTTTATTTATTTATTTTTGGGATCCGTATACTCAGAACAAAAATGCTTTTCAATGTTTCCTTTTTTTCTTTTTCGTTCTCTCTGGTTTATATATTTTTCGTTTGTTTTGTTTTTGTTCTTCTTTGTCTTTCGTATATTTGTTTCTTTATTAATTGACCTGTAATGAATGCTGTGTGAGTGGCAGATCTGTGAGCTTTATCCATATCCATATTTAGTAATATGTCTTATATCATTTGAAGGTGCACATAATCAACAACCAATAGGCAACCTCATATGGCGTTTAAATTTCACCTTCATACTGAGGTTGGACATTCCTTGACATAGGGGAGGAGTCCCCGAAACACGCGTCGGAACCAGCAAAGACTCCAACACCTGTACTGACCCTGATCACGGCAAACACAACCTACATTGCATCCGATTATCGGTTAGCCTGTGGAAAGGAAGTAGCAAGATGGGATATTTACAACAGTGAGTACATTTCCACACCGAAGGTTACGCTGGAGATAGAGTCTCACGGTACTGGCAAATCTGATGCAACAGGTAATATCGCGGCTTATGACTGGCCCCGCAGCTTTGCTATAATTATAGTTACCTGCACAGAGACAATGATGCTGCTATTTATTGATCTGTCCTGGTACAGGTTAGGAGCATTCAGGTATACCACACAATACTACAGCTTTACCGTGAGTGAACATCAAAGGGTGTGAGGTTGTACTTGCTATATGAATGTACCTCGCTATCAGTTTGGCAACCGATAACATAGACCGGTGGTTATACAATTGATATTCAAGCCGTAGATTATAAGGGCTGCACTCTGACTGCTTAAAGCACTTTTTTCACAAACCTTTAATAAGGACATCCCAGTGCACCTTAATTGCACTGTGTGAGCATATAACGTCTTAAATACAAAAAAGGACATTTGAGTATGCATCTTTATAACGTCTTAGTTTCAAGAAAGGTCATTTGAGTTTGCATTTTCATTTTTGGAAATGACATTTGAGTTTGTATCTTTATTTTTTGCAATTGATACAAGAAAGCCTCTTTGTTTTCAGTTTGGATACAAATATTTCAACATGGACTGTTTATTTTTTGGACCGTAATTGATTTTATATGAGGATATAGTGATATTGTGAAATACTATGCACTATTGTTTGTTCCATTTCATTTGAAGCTATACCAATATATTTTTTTGAGTGACAGGTGGAGTGTGTCTTCACTCACTGGGGACGCCCAGCGGGTGTTATTTTGCTTAGATTCATTACTCTAGATTTGAGTATTATTCTTTAGTTTATGTTTAGGATTGCTTGGAGGGAGTATGGATATGTTTGGTGGATGGGGTATGTGTGGATATGAGTAAGCTCTCATCTTTTGTGCTCTTCCTTTGGTATGATTTTGCATTTGTAAAAATGAAAATTTAAATTTATTTCTAAGACTCCTTGGCTGGGACTTTTTGTAATTATATTATTATTGAGTCTAGGGCCAGACTCCATCCCGTGCCAGAGCATTTTTGACTTATTGGTGGTGCGGTCACTATTTATTGTTATATATATATATATAAATAAATACAACATATTCTGCTATGTGAAGATCATTGGAATGTGAAATATTCATATTTCACGTTGGGTTACTGTACTTGGTTAAACGTGATCAGGTTTGTGCGACTTGTTCAATATTCTGATTTTTGCGGGCATCGGGTTTGCACTTGTGCAAAAACATTTTACTTTCAACTTCCAATACGTGATCTACCGGATGTGCGCAAAAAGCTTATTTCTAGTGGAGAGCAGAACCGATACATAGAGCTCCACTCGTAATCATTTCACCAATACCCTTTTAATGTTTTAATGTATCGTAATGAATAAATAGCCTAAGAGTCCAGCTGTTTGTAGATCACCTTCTTAAGAGCTGACTACAATAGAGCAACTCTTGGCAGGGCCCTCTACCCATTTCATCCATATAATTGTTTTGTTGTACTCCCCCTTTGTTTATAGTGCTGCGGAATCTGTTGGCGCTCTACAAATAACCAATAATAATAATAAATAATAATCTTTCTATGAGTTGATTTATTGTGCAGGGTTGTCTTTATATGATCTTTTTCCTTTAACTTCATTCCATTTGAACTGGGCAATGTTTTAACATTGTTATCTAATCAAATGTATAAATGAACACAATTCCAAACCTAAGAAGCATTAATTATATTCCCCTACCAGCATTACACCATTTGTTCTCATACATGTACATTTTGCAAAACAAGATTGCTCATCCACAGGGACAGAAAATAAGCAATATCCTTGCAAAGTAAAAAAAAAGAAAAAAAAAAGAACACTGGTATAGTAAAATATCAAATATTTTCCTACTGAGGAAATATCACTATTACCACTGATGATATATCAAACATACTTTATTTGATTTTCCTCCCCCTCTCTTCCCCAGTTAATTTGTTTTGTCACTTCAGGGTTGTTCTGGCTCACCGGTCTTTATATTAAATCACATTTTCCAGCTATGAGTATTTATGGTTTCCTTTGGGGTTTCATTCAGTGGGTGCTTATTATTCAGTTCGTCCTTGTTAAGTTTGCAGTGCCCTAATTTTTTAGTGCCAAATTCCTGCCCAGTTTTCAAAAGCTGTGAAACTGCCATGGACATGTGGTTTATAGCTGTAGGTGGCATGAAGTGGCATCATCATATGTTCATGATACTTAAAGGGACACTGAATCCACATTTTTTGTGATTCAGATAGAGCATGCAATTTTAAGCAACATTCTAATTTACTCCTATTATCAATGTTTCTTCGTTCTCTTGCTATCTTTATTTGAAAAAGAAGGCATCTAAGCTTTTTTCATGGTTCAGAACCTGGACAGCAGTTTTTGATTGTTGGATGAATTTATCCACCAATCAGCAAGGACAACCTAGGTTGTTCACTAAAAATGGTCCGGCATCTAAACTTACATTCTTGCATTTCAAATAAAGATACCAAGAGAATAAAGAAAATTTGATAATAGGAGTAAATTTGAAAGTTGCTCTATCTGAATCACGAAAGAAAGAAAAAAAGGGTTCAGTGTCCCTTTAAGCAGAGGAAGTCACAGCAGATAGACAATGCTAAGGGGTTTTGTGCACAAATTAAAAGCCAGAACCATGCCCATGGAGCTGCAGGCCTTTCTAGGCGATAGATTATACTTTCCAGCCAACCAAAGCTTATACTTATTTCAGATGAAACAGCCAGGTGATCACAGTGGTAATATGGATCAGCTGGCATAAATACATGTGCATTTATTTGATCAGAGGCTCATGGGAGCTCCTATGCCAAGCTCAAAGTTATATACATATATCCAAATGCCCTTTGTTGGACTATAGAGTTTAGAAAAACAAAACACACTATTGTTTACAACTATGTTTAGTGAAATCTGCTGAGTGTGCTTAAAAAAAAGCAATATGTAATATTTTTAGATTTCTCACTCAAACAATTCACTACAAAGTGCATTACTGGGACCTTGCTGAACACATCTGATAAGCCAATGTCAAGAGGCATATGTGTATAGTCACCACTCACCAGATAGCTCCAAGTAAAGCACTCCTACTCCCAATCCTACCTTTGTATGCTTTTCAACAAAGGATACCAAGAGAACAAATTAAATTTTATTATAGAAGCAAATTGATGTGTCTTTTAAAATACATGGTCCAGCTGAACATGAAAGTTTGATTTTGTCTTCTCTTAGAGGCCCCAGTGATAAAAGGATCATCAGACCCATGAGATGTGTGTCTGGCGATATTTTATTAAAAAGTGGGTAAACCAACGTGCCTTCTATAGGAATAAATAGGGGTTGCTAATCTGCCCACATCTCCAGTGAACTTGGATCTTGGAAGGAGGAGTGTATTTAAAGCAGGTTTACACAACATAGAATGTACACTCACTAAATATAAAAATGGCTTCTGTGTAGTAAGCTCTAATAATAAATATGTAAAGTAAGTTTCACTGTACATTCAATAGATTTCTTACAATTTAACATCTTGCCACTGAAAGTCTCATATTTACCAAAAAGAGGTTGAATGTAACCAATCAGGAAGTTTAATGTGATTATCATCCTCACCTATTCAGTGTTTGCATTATATGAGCTTTGCAAAACACAGATTTTCAAAACTATCATTTAACAAGTACAACAACACTAAACAATACTAGTACTGCTCTTTTTACACAGGGAAAAAAACAACAAAAAAACTCTTATAATACCCTAGAATGGTGGTCTGTGTCACATTTCTTGGAACAAAGTGACCTGCAAATAGAAAAAGTAAATATAAAATGTAAATAAATAGTTAAGCTGAGATATATAGACAAAACTTTCAGTACAGTAAAAAGTAGTGAAAAACAACCAAATGTTAACTCTTCCACTGCTAATCCATTGAGGTAACTGTTTTGTATCTAATCATAAATTTCAGCTGTCTCTGTGAGTTATCCTTTATTTAATATCTGATATATCAGAGATTTGTAGCAAAACTAAATGCAGTTTATTTTTATTATGCCTCAATATTACCAATTACTGCAGTGCCTTACATAAGAGCATAATTGGGTACTCATTAATTTTTAAGAATTTTTTTTATAACTTTAATCATATAGGTACGGTTGCACTCTAAGGTTCACAATTTAAAAAATGTAAACTTTATTTAATCATTAACAAAAATACCTTAACAGGACGGAGCCCTTATGATCATCTGCTGAGTTTCGTTCTCTATGGGGCCTATCTATCAAGCTCCGAAAGGAGCTTGACGGCCCGTGTTTCTGGCGAGTCTTCAGACTCGCCAGAAACAGCAGTTATGAAGCAGCGGTCACAAAGACTGCTGCTCCATAACCTGTCCGCCTGCTCTGAGCAGGCGGACAGACATTGCCGGAAATCAACCTGATCGAGTACGATCGGGTTGATTGACACCTCCCTGCTGGGGGCCCATTGGCCGCGAGTCTGCAGGGGGCGGCGTTGCACCAGCAGCTCTTGTGAGCTGCTGGTGCAATGCTGAATACGGAGAGCGTATTGCTCTCCGCATTCAGCAAGGTCTGTTAAATAGAGGCCTATGAGTCATGGTTGATATGTTTCATGGTATCCCTTCTATTTATAGCTACAAATATCCACCTATGATATAAAATAACTAATTTATTAACCGCAGAGACTCCATGTTCTCCCAACCCATCTACACTTTATTACTCAAGAAATCTAAATAAGCCCAATTAAAAAATAGTTTTAATTATAAAAAAAAGTATTTCTGTATTTTTTTGTTAAATTGCAATGAAAAAAAAAAATACTAGAATGAAAAATGCAAGTTTTTACCCTGAACGCATATAATTTTATTGTTCACAAAAAATGTTTTTATTAGAATTAAAGATCAAACTTTTCTGATCAACAAAGTTTACCATCATCATAGCAAAAGGAAAATAATGCAATGCATCAATATTCCTTATTTAAAATAATATTTTATGTGTCATTCTAAGCTGAGGCCAGAAATTGTTTTCATTTTTTAATTATCTATCTGTCAACACACATTCTCCCACAATGGCAGTCGTTACTGGCGATAATGGATGCCGATCACTGAAATAACAAATGGGTTAATGGGGTTAATGGAGTCTGTGTTCTACAATTGGAAAGAGTGGTGTTTACAAAAACCCATTGTACAAACCACGATTTTCATACCTCACTCTAAGGCCTCTAGTTATCAACATGTCTACTTTACCTGCCTTCGCCGGCCCAATACGCCCGCCTAAGCTCGCCTACCATCGCCGCCGCGGACCTGAAAAATCTCGCCAAAGTTATCAATAAATCTGTCAAAAAGCCGCGCACCAAGTATGGGGCGATAAGCAGCGGACTGTGATAGTTTTCACTCATCCGATCTCACTGCTCTTCGGCTTTTTGACAGCTTTATTGACAAGCTGTCACTAAGCACACCCACTAACTACACTGTTCTACCCCCTATACCGGTGCCCCCGGCGCCCCCCGCAACTAAATAAAGTTATTAACCCCTAAACCGCCGCTCCTAGACCCCACCGCAACTCTTATAAATGTATTAACCCCTAAACCGCCGCTCCCGGACCCTGCCGCCATCTACATTATACCTAGTAACACCTATCCTGCCCCCCCTATACCGCCGCCACCTATAATAAAGTTATTAACCCCTATCCTGTGGATCCCGGACCCCGCCACAACTAAATAAATTGTTTAACCCCTAAACCGCCGCACCCGGACCCCGCCGCCACCTATATTAAACTTATTAACCCCAAATCTGCCCCCCTTACACCGTAGCCACCTATAATAAATTTATTAACCCCTATCCTGCGGATCCCGGACCTCGCCGCAACTAAATAAATAGTTTAACTCCTAAACCGCCGCTCCTGGACCCCGCCGCAACCTATCTTAAACTTATTAACCCCTAATTTGCCCCCCCTACACCGTTGCCACCTATAATAAATGTATTAACCCCTATCCTGCCCCCCCTACACCGCCGCCACTGTAATAAATTTATTAACCCCTAAACCTAAGTCTAACACTAACCCTAACACCCCCCTAACTTAAATATTAATTAAATAAATCTAAATAATATTTCTCTTATTAACTAAATTAATCCTATTTAAAACTAAATACTTACCTTTAAAAGAAACCCTAAGATAGCTACAATGTAATTAATAATTACATTGTAGCTATTGTAGGATTTATATTTATTTTACAGGTAACTTTGTATTTATTTTAGCTAATTAGAATAGTTATTAAATAGTTATTAACTATTTAATAACTACCTAGCTAAAAGAAATACAAAATTACATGTAAAATAAATCCTAACCTAAGTTACAATTAAACCTAACACTACACTATCATTAAATTAATTAAATAAATTACCTACAAATAACTACAATTAAATTAAATTAAATAAACTAACTAAAGTACAAAAAATAAAAAAAGCTGCGTTACAAAAAATAAGTTACAAACATTTAAAAAATATTACAACAATTTTAAGCTACTTACACCTAATCTAAGCCCCCTAATAAAATAACAAAGCCCCCCAAAATAAAAAAAATCCCTACCCTATTCTACATTAAAAAGTTACCAGCTCTATTACCTTACCAGCCCTTAAAAGGGCCTTTTGCTGGGCATGCCCCAAAGAAAACAGCTCTTTTGCCTGTAAAATAAAAATACAACCCCCTCAACATTAAAACCCACCACCCACAAACCCCTAATCTAACCCAAACCCCCCTTAAATAAACCTAACACTACCCCCCTGGAAATCATCCTACCTTGAGTCATCTTCACTCAGCCGACCACCGATGGAACCGAAGAGGAGATCCGGAGCGGCAGAAGTCATCATCCAAGGGGCGCTGAAGAAGTCTTCCATCCAATTGAAGTCAACATCCAGGCGGCGCTGAAGAGGTCTTCCATTCGTTAGAAGTCTACATCCATGCGGCGTCTTCAATCTTCATCCATCTGGAGCGGAGTCATCTTCAGAGTCGACGCGGAGCCATCCTCTTCTTCCCGACGACTAACGACGAATGAAGGTTCCTTTAAGGGACGTCATCCAAGATGGCGTCCCTTCAATTCCGATTGGCTGATAGGATTCTATCAGCCAATCGGAATTAAGGTAGGAAAAATCTGATTGGCTGATTGAATCAGCCAATCAGATTGAAGTTCAATCCGATTGGCTGATCCAATCAGCCAATCAGATTGAGCTCGCATTCTATTGGCTGTTCCGATCAGCCAATAGAATGCAAGCTCAATCTGATTGGCTAATTGGATCAGCCAATCGGATTGAACTTCAATCCGCTCCGGATGGATGAAGATTGAAGACGCCGCATGGATGAAGACTTCTATCGGATGGAAGACCTCTTCAGCGCCGCCTGGATGTTGACTTCAATATGATGGAAGACTTCTTCAACGCCCCTTGGATGATGACTTCTGCCGCTCCGGATCTCCTCTTCGGTTCCATCGGTGGTCGGCTGGCTGAAGACGGCTCAAGGTAGGATGATCTTCAGGGGGGTAGTGTTAGGTTTATTTAAGGGGGTTTGGGTTAGATTAGGGGTATGTGGGTGGTGGGTTTTAATGCTGGGGGGGGGGTTGTATTTTTATTTTACAGCCAAATGGCTGTTTTCTTTGGGGCATGCTCCGCAAAAAGCCCTTTTAAGTGCTGGTAAGGTAATAGAGCTGGTAACTTTTTAATGTAGAATAAGGTAGGGAATTTTTTTATTTTGGGGGCTTTGTTATTTTATTAGGGGGCTTAGATTAGGTGTAAATAGCTTAAAATTGTTGTAATATTTTTTAAATGTTTGTAACTTATTTTATTTTTTTGTAACTTAGCTTTTTTATTTTTTGTACTTTAGTTAGTTTATTTAATTGTATTTAATTGTAGTTATTTGTAGGTAATTTATTTAATTAATTTAATGATAGTGTAGTGTTAGGTTTAATTGTAACTTAGGTTAGGATTTATTTTACAGGTAATTTTGTATTTCTTTTAGCTAGATAGTTATTAAATAGTTAATAACTATTTAATAACTATTCTAACTAGCTAAAATAAATACAAAGTTACCTTTAAAATAAATATAAATCCTAAAATAGCTACAATGTAATTATTAAATACATTGTAGCTATCTTAGGGTTTATTTTACAGGTAAGTATTTAGTTTTAAATAGGAATAATTTATTAAAGTATAGTGTAGTGTTAGGTGTAATTGTAACTTAGGTTAGTTTTTATTTTACAGGTAAATTTCTCTTTATTTTAACTAGGTAGCTATTAAATAGTTAATAACTATTTAATAGCTATTGTACCTAGTTAAATGAAAGTTGCCTGTAAAATAAAAATAAATCCTAAGATAGCTACAATATAATTATTATTTATATTGTAGCTATATTAGGGTTTATTTTAAGGGAAGTATTTAGTTTTAAATAGGATTCATTTAGTTAATAAGAGAAATATTATTTAGATTTATTTAATTAATATTTAAGTTAGGGGGGTGTTTCTGACGAGCTTGATGGCCCGTGTTTCTGGCGAGTCTTCAGACTCGCCAGAAACAGCAGTTATGAAGCAGCTGTCACAAAGACTGCTGCTCCATAACCTGTCCGCCTGCTCTGAGCAGGCGGACAGACATCGCCGGAAATCAACCTGATCGAGTACGATCGGGTTGATTGACACCTCCCTGCTGGGGGCCCATTGGCCGCGAGTCTGCAGGGGGCGGCGTTGCACCAGCAGCTCTTGTGAGCTGCTGGTGCAATGCTGAATACGGAGAGCGTATTGCTCTCCGCATTCAGCAAGGTCTGGCGGACCTGATCCGCACTGTCGGATCAGGTCCGCCAGACTTTGTTAAATAGAGGCCTATGAGTCATGGTTGATATGTTTCATGGTATCCCTTCTATTTATTGCTACAAATATCCACCTATGATATAAAATAACTAATTTATTAACCGCAGAGACTCCATGTTCTCCCAACCCATCTACACTTTATTACTCAAGAAATCTAAATAAGCCCAATTAAAAAATAGTTTTAATTATAAAAAAAAGTATTTCTGCATTTTTTTGTTAAATTGCAATGAAAAAAATAAATACTAGAATGAAAAATGCAAGTTTTTACCCTGAACGCATATAATTTTATTGTTCACAAAAAATGTTTTTATTAGAATTAAAGATCAAACTTTTCTGATCAACAAAGTTTACCATCATCATAGCAAAAGGAAAATAATGCAATGCATCAATATTCCTTATTTAAAATAATATTTTATGTGTCATTCTAAGCTGAGGCCAGAAATTGTTTTCATTTTTTAATTATCTATCTGTCAACACACATTCTCCCACAATGGCAGTCGTTACTGGCGATAATGGATGCCGATCACTGAAATAACAAATGGGTTAATGGGGTTAATGGAGTCTGTGTTCTACAATTGGAAAGAGTGGTGTTTACAAAAACCCATTGTACAAACCACGATTTTCATACCTCACTCTAAGGCCTCTAGTTATCAACATGTCTACTTTACCTGCCTTCGCCGGCCCAATACGCCCGCCTAAGCTCGCCTACCATCGCCGCCGCGGACCTGAAAAATCTCGCCAAAGTTATCAATAAATCTGTCAAAAAGCCGCGCACCAAGTATGGGGCGATAAGCAGCGGACTGTGATAGTTTTCACTCATCCGATCTCACTGCTCTTCGGCTTTTTGACAGCTTTATTGACAAGCTGTCACTAAGCACACCCACTAACTACACTGTTCTACCCCCTATACCGGTGACCCCGGCGCCCCCCGCAACTAAATAAAGTTATTAACCCCTAAACCGCCGCTCCTAGACCCCTCCGCAACTCTTATAAATGTATTAACCCCTAAACCGCCGCTCCCGGACCCTGCCGCCATCTACATTATACCTAGTAACACCTATCCTGCCCCCCCTATACCGCCGCCATCTATAATAAAGTTATTAACCCCTATCCTGTGGATCCCGGACCCCGCCACAACTAAATAAATTGTTTAACCCCTAAACCGCCGCACCCGGACCCTGCCGCCACCTATATTAAACTTATTAACCCCTAATCTGCCCCCCTTACACCGTCGCCACCTATAATAAATTTATTAACCCCTATCCTGCGGATCCCGGACCTCGCCGCAACTAAATAAATAGTTTAACTCCTAAACCGCCGCTCCCGGACCCTGCCGCAACCTATCTTAAACTTATTAACCCCTAATTTGCCCCCCCTACACCGTTGCCACCTATAATAAATGTATTAACCCCTATCCTGCCCCCCCTACACCGCCGCCACTGTAATAAATGTATTAACCCCTAAACCTAAGTCTAACACTAACCCTAACACCCCCCTAACTTAAATATTAATTAAATACATCTAAATAATATTTCTCTTATTAACTAAATTAATCATATTTAAAACTAAATACTTACCTTTAAAAGAAACCCTAAGATAGCTACAATGTAATTAATAATTACATTGTAGCTATTGTAGGATTTATATTTATTTTACAGGTAACTTTGTATTTATTTTAGCTAATTAGAATAGTTATTAAATAGTTATTAACTATTTAATAACTACCTAGCTAAAAGAAATACAAAATTACATGTAAAATAAATCCTAACCTAAGTTACAATTAAACCTAACACTACACTATCATTAAATTAATTAAATAAATTACCTACAAATAACTACAATTAAATTAAATTAAATAAACTAACTAAAGTACAAAAAATAAAAAAGATGCGTTGCAAAAAATAAGTTACAAACATTTAAAAAATATTACAACAATTTTAAGCTACTTACACCTAATCTAAGCCCCCTAATAAAATAACAAAGCCCCCCAAAATAAAAAAAATCCCTACCCTATTCTACATTAAAAAGTTACCAGCTCTATTACCTTACAAGCCCTTAAAAGGGCCTTTTGCGGGGCATGCCCCAAAGAAAACAGCTCTTTTGCCTGTAAAATAAAAATACAACCCCCTCAACATTAAAACCCACATACCCCTAATCTAAACCAAACCCCCCTTAAATAAACCTAACACTACCCCCCTGAAAATCATCCTACCTTGAGTCGTCTTCACTCAGCCGACCACCGATGGAACCGAAGAGGGCGCTGAAGAAGTCTTCCATCCGATTGAAGTCAACATCCAGGCGGCGCTGAAGAGGTCTTCCATTCGTTAGAAGTCTACATCCATGCGGCGTCTTCAATCTTCATCCATCTGGAGCGGAGCCATCTTCAGAGTCGACGCGGAGCCATCCTCTTCTTCCCGACGACTAACGACGAATGAAGGTTCCTTTAAGGGACGTCATCCAAGATGGCGTCCCTTCAATTCCGATTGGCTGATAGGATTCTATCAGCCAATCGGAATTAAGGTAGGAAAAATCTGATTGGCTGATTGAATCAGCCAATCAGATTGAAGTTCAATCCGATTGGCTGATCCAATCAGCCAATTAGATTGAGCTCGCATTCTATTGGCTGTTCCGATCAGCCAATAGAATGCAAGCTCAATCTGATTGGCTAATTGGATCAGCCAATCGGATTGAACTTCAATCCGCTCCGGATGGATGAAGATTGAAGACGCCGCATGGATGAAGACTTCTATCGGATGGAAGACCTCTTCAGCGCCGCCTGGATGTTGACTTCAATATGATGGAAGACTTCTTCAACGCCCCTTGGATGATGACTTCTGCCGCTCCGGATCTCCTCTTCGGTTCCATCGGTGGTCGGCTGGCTGAAGACGGCTCAAGGTAGGATGATCTTCAGGGGGGTAGTGTTCGGTTTATTTAAGGGGGGTTTGGGTTAGATTAGGGGTATGTGGGTGGTGGGTTTTAATGCTGGGGGGGTTTGTATTTTTATTTTACAGCCAAATGGCTGTTTTCTTTGGGGCATGCTCCGCAAAAAGCCCTTTTAAGTGCTGGTAAGGTAATAGAGCTGGTAACTTTTTAATGTAGAATAAGGTAGGGAATTTTTTTATTTTGGGGGCTTTGTTATTTTATTAGGGGGCTTAGATTAGGTGTAAGTAGCTTAAACTTGTTGTAATATTTTTTAAATGTTTGTAACTTATTTTATTTTTTTTGTAACTTAGCTTTTTTATTTTTTGTACTTTAGTTAGTTTATTTAATTGTATTTAATTGTAGTTATTTGTAGGTAATTTATTTAATTAATTTAATGATAGTGTAGTGTTAGGTTTAATTGTAACTTAGGTTAGGATTTATTTTACAGGTAATTTTGTATTTCTTTTAGCTAGATAGTTATTAAATAGTTAATAACTATTTAATAACTATTCTAACTAGCTACAATAAATACAAAGTTACCTTTAAAATAAATATAAATCCTAAAATAGCTACAATGTAATTATTAATTACATTGTAGATATCTTAGGGTTTATTTTACAGGTAAGTATTTAGTTTTAAATAGGAATAATTTATTAAAGTATAGTGTAGTGTTAGGTGTAATTGTAACTTAGGTTAGTTTTTATTTTACAGGTAAATTTCTCTTTATTTTAACTAGGTAGCTATTAAATAGTTAATAACTATTTAATAGCTATTGTACCTAGTTAAAATAAATTGAAAGTTGCCTGTAAAATAAAAATAAATCCTAAGATAGCTACAATATAATTATTATTTATATTGTAGCTATATTAGGGTTTATTTTAAGGGAAGTATTTAGTTTTAAATAGGATTAATTTAGTTAATAAGAGAAATATTATTTAGATTTATTTAATTAATATTTAAGTTAGGGGGGTGTTAGGGTTAGTGTTAGACTTAGGTTTAGGGGTTAATAATTTTATTACAGTGGCGGCGGTGTAGGGGGGGGCAGGATAGTGGTTAATACATTTATTATAGGTGGCGACGGTGTAGGGGGGGCAGGATACGGGTTAATACATTTATTATAGGTGGTGACGGTGTAGGGGGGGCAGGATAGGGGTTAATAACTTTATTATAGGTGGCGACGGTGTAGGGGGGCAGAATAGGGTTTAATACATTTATTATAGTGGCGGCGGTGTAGGGGGGGCAGGATAGGGGTTAATAGGTATAATGTAGGTGGCGGCAGGGTCTGGGAGCGGCGGTTTAGGGGTTGACATATTTATTATAGCTTGCAGTGGGCTCCGGGAGCGGCGGTTTAGGGGGTAAACACTTTATTTAGTTGCGGCGGTGTAGGTTGGACAGATTAGTGGTGTTTAGACTCGGGGTACATGTTAGGGTGTTAGGTATAGACAGCTCCTATAGGAATCAATGGGATGTCTGGCAGCAGCGAACATGAACTTTCGCTATGGTCAGACTCCCATTGATTCCTATGGGATCCGCCGCCTCCAGGGTGGTGGGTTGAAAACCAGGTACGCTGGGCAGGAAAAGTGCCGAGCATACCTGCTAGTTTTTTGATAACTAGCAAAAGTAGTCAGATTGTGCCGAACTTGTGTTCGGAACATCTGTAGTGACGTAAGAATCGATCTGTGTCGGACTGAGTCCGGCGGATCGAAGCTTACGTCACTATATTCTACTTTTGCCGGTGTCTAGGGCTTGATAACTAAGGCAAATCAGCCTCTCCACAAATACGCTGTGGAATTCCAGCGTATTTGAGGTTGACGGCTTGATAACTAGGGGCCTAACTGTGCAGACCATGATTTCCAAACCTCACTCACTTTGTATAGGCCACAATTTCTAAACCTTACTCTCTCTGTATAGGCAGCAATTTTCAAACTTCACTCTCAGTTTACAGGCCATGAATTCCATACCTCACTCATACTGTGCAGACCATGATTTCCAAACCTCACTCTAATTGTACAGAATAGGGTTTCTCTTCTATGGGCTCCATGTTCGAAGAAGCGAAAACCTGCTCTGGAGCCCTTGCTGGGCAAGTTTGCATATGCTTTCTGCAATGTAAAAAGCAGCGGTCATCTATGCCATCTTACACTCTACGCCACCTTAGTCGCGCGAGAGAAGGGGCGGGCATTACATGCTCATTTGAGCATGTAATGATACATAAGGACAGCGGATCCTGTTTTTCCGCGGCCCTATGTAGCGAAGGGGAGAGGACAACTACAACTGTAAGAAGATTGTACTTTTAAACAAACAAGTATTGAATGGCAAATACTTAAGTCCCGTTCATGACCACAAGAATACTGTAAATTCCAATTCCAAAAATGTGTTGATCGCAGTCTATCAGCTGCCCCTCCCCAAAATGTTTTATTTGCTTTCCAGCCAAATTCTGCAGTGTGTTTTCACATAGCATGGATCTGTGTGTTAAAAGTCTGCAGCTGCAGATGCCTTTTCAACAGGAAAGTTCCTGAAAAATGGACAGTAAGCAGCTTGTAATTACAAGAAATTTCTGTTTTGTTGCTATAGAATAACATATCAACCACGTCTTAAAGGGACATGAAACCCAAATTTTTTCTTTCATGATTCAGATAGAAAATACAATGAAAATACAAGAAATACATGATTCAGATAGAAAAATCTAATTTGTTTCAGTCTCTTGGTATCATTTGCTGAAGTAGCAGCAATGCACTAATGGTTTCTAACTGAACTCATGGGTGAGCCAATCACAATCAATATATATATATATATGCAGCTACCAATTAACAGCTAAAACCTAGGTTCTCTGCTGCTCCTGAGCTTTCCTACATAAAGCTTTCAGCAAAGGATAACAAGAGAAGGAAGCAAATAAAATAATAGAAGTAAATTGGAAAGTTGTTTCAAGTTGTATTCCCTATCTAAATCATGAAAGAAAATTTTTGGGTTTCATATCCCTTTAACGTTAAAACAAAAAAAATTAATATTTTTTATACTGCGTAACAGCTACATAGTAGGGTTAGTCTTGAGAAGTCAGCAGTCTGCAGATAAATTAAAAAGCTAAAAAATAAATAATGAATAATGAAAGTTGTTTCATTATACACAACTAAACATGTTATATACAAATAACAAGATGTTTGCTGTCCCTTAAGGGTCAAATCGCCATGACTTCATTCCCATCTTACCCAATAAAGACACAGACACATATTTGGAGGTATAAGACCGTGAAGCAAGGTCGCGTTTATTAAACAGAACCAGGCAAACTCTAAACTTATTAACTTGAGAAGCTTAAGGCTTATATATATATATGGGTGGCGGCATCTGAGGCTAAACTATATTCTAAGCCTAACCATAATTTAGTATAAATATATATACAACCAGCGTAGTGAGGTCACCAGCCCGGATTGGTTGTTGCAATGCTCCTGCCGAGCATTGCCCTTCAGAGGCTGGCATCATCCACAAGGGGTTTCTAGGTCAGCAGGCCCGCGGGGAGAGGCGTTACAAGCTGCGACTTGCAACATCATGCCCCTCCCATTAGCTCGACCACACCCTCGCGGAAACCATAAAAATTATTCGGCCGGGACCCCGCCATGCCAGCCGATGATTTCTACTCTTATGCTAGCAAATTGCTCCGTACCCATAAAGGTCATCATTTAGACGTAAGACGCACAACATACGCCCATGATGTGGAGCTAAAAATTACCACTTTGGACTTAAGATCAGCTAGCCTGAGTAGGCATGCCCCTGCCAAAGTCCTAACAAAACCACCCTAATGGCAGCTGTTCCCTCAGTGCCGCCCCCCTTCCTGCAACAAAATATCAAACATGTTAACAACAAGGGAGGGATGGGAGGGGAAAAAACCTTTCTCCAGCAGTTGCAGACAAGAAAGAGGAAGTATTCCAGCATCCATGCATCTTTATACAGGTAAGAGTCCCCACCCCACATATTGCAACAATTGTTGCAAACTCACACACTGCACAGCTTCACATTTCAGTCAGGCAGCATAACCCTTAAGACGCTACATGCACAAATATGCCTTCCACTACCATAAGGGTCAAATCGCCATGACTTCATTCCCATCTTACCCAATAAAGACACAGACACATATTTGGAGGTATAAGACCGTGAAGCAAGGTCGTGTTTATTAAACAGAACCAGGCAAACTCTAAACTTATTAACTTGAGAAGCTTAAGGCTTATATATATATATATGGGTGGCGGCATCTGAGGCTAAACTATATTCTAAGCCTAACCATAATTTAGTATATATATATACAACCAGCGTAGTGAGGTCACCGGCCCGGATTGGTTGTTGCAATGCTCCTGCCGAGCATTGCCCTTCAGAGGCTGGCATCATCCACAAGGGGTTTCTAGGTCAGCAGGCCCGCGGGGAGAGGCGTTACAAGCTGCGACTTGCAACATCATGCCCCTTCCATTAGCTCGACCACACCCTCGCGGAAACCATAAAAATTATTCGGCCGGGACCCCGCCACAAGAGATACCACCTGGCTCCCATAATGGAGCTCTTGCCGCCACACCTAGGGATAGCTAACTGACATGCCGCCTCAACGCGCCAGCTAGATTAGCCAAAAATAGCTCTAAGCCCTCCTCTGTTAAATGAACCCCGTCCGGCCTGTACAGCCGCTTGCAGTCCCCCAAGATGTTATTGTGCCTGATTATAAAACCACCTTCCTCCACGATCAACCTCCCCACATCCCTGTTGAACTTCTTCCGAATACGGTAGGCTGAACGGTGCACTCTCACATGCCGCCACTGCAAGCGCGCAATCACATTTGACCAGGCCACTCGCACTCCCGGGAAACGCACTTTCAACCAACGTACATCCGATTGAATGATGTTCACCAACTCCAACACAGGCAAACTCCCCACATCATTTCCCCCAAGATGCAGCACTATCAATGAAGGCCGCCCCCAACGAAGGAAGGCCTCCTCAAGGAGACCCGGCAAATCACTCCACAACATTCCCCTTTTTCCCAGCCATCTAATTGAAACCGCATCTGGACGAAATCCCAGCTGCTGGCCACCCGGGCGCTTCAAAGCGTGAATGGCCGCCCAGTGAACGTACGAGTGGCCGACTATCCACGCTCTACAAGGAGGGGCTCTTACACCTAAAATCAACAAAAATCCACATTATTAAGTCCCCGTCCACTTGTCCATACCCCCCCTTTTCCAACTATCTACACTTTACTCTGAAGGGGTCGAATGTATGACCTATACCGCTTGGAACTCCACCTTCCCAATTTCTTAATCTCTCGCTCGGAGGCCCCAGCCGCAGCTGCGCTGGTGGCCGCTCCAATGCGAAAGGAGTGGGGAGCAATGAGCCCAGGGTCCAAGCCGACCCTCTTAGCCGCTTCCTCCAACACCCTCCGAAACTGGAATCTGGACAAATTGGACCCATCCGCATGAATAAAAAACTGCCCTGAACTCCCTGGCCTCCTAACCGAAAATTCAGAAGCGAGCCGGACGGGGCAACACTCCACAGTGTCCTGCTGCTGTATGGATAACCATACACCCTTCCTTTCTTGATCTGTCTTAGATCTGGGGATGAACAACAATAGCGCCTGCATGTCAAACCTGACATGCTGCGCTTGGACACCGCAACCTACCGCCGACCTGGTTGGACTAACTATCTCGCCTACTCTCAAAGCCCCGAAGAAAGCAACCGCAAACGCTGCCCTAAACAAAGCAACCTCATACTCATCCGCGCACACTTCTGGCAGCGCTGCCAATAACGCCCCCAGCCGCTGAATTGTAATGGGCTCTCGCCGATCCGCTGACTTAGCCTCTATCCTACCCCAACCTTTCATTACCTGCCTAACCAGGAAAGCATTCGTCCCATCCTGGATACCCCTCCATTTGGCAAAGAAGGATAAAGCAGCTAGCCTTCCCTGCATGGATCCTTTCCTACAGCCACCTTCCTTCAAACACACCATCCACTCAAGCAACAAAGCAGGCGATCCGGATTCCACCGGGATGCCCTTACCCTTGAGGAAGACTTCCCATTCCGCCCAGTACTTGCCGTAGGCCTTCCAGGTAGCAGGTGCCAGTGACGCCTGAACCATCGAAGTCAGCACGTCCCCCCTTCCGCCACCTGCCAAAGAAAGGAAGGACAAGGAGTACCAACCTTTGCTTCCCTTGGTGCCAATTTCCTGAATGCCTCCCACTGGCCTCGCGACAACGCGTCTGCCAATACGTTATCAACCCCAGGCACATGCCACGCCGTAAAGTCAATGTTGTGCTGCAAGCACCGCAGCACCACCCAAAGAAGGTAACGCACCACAATAGGGGAAGAGGCTGAAAGATTGTTGATAGCAAACACGACGCTCAGATTGTCGCACCAGAATATTACATTCTGGTTTGCTAATTGCCGCCCCCATAACTCAATGGCTACGACAATAGGGAACAACTCCAGGAGTGTAAGGTTCCTGGTCCATCCCCTCTCAACCCAGGCCCCAGGCCACTCCCCGGCACTCCAGGCGCCGTTGAAGTAAGCCCCATAACCCTTTGCTCCCGCCGAGTCTGTGAACAGATGCAGAGCCTGACTAGATGTCCTCACTTGCCTCCATAACAAGACCCCATTGAAATCCTCCAGGAACAACTCCCAGATTCTCAAATCCTCCTTCATATCTGGAGACACCGGACACGACTTGCGGCTTCCGCTATCCCCTTTTAGAGGGCCCTCCAACCTCCTGTTGAATACTCTGCCCATCGGGATAACTTTGCACGCGAAATTGAGCAAACCCAGTAAACACTGCAACTTTTTTATCGAGCGCCGGTCAGCCGCCGCAGCCGAAGAAACCGCGGCCAGCATTCGAACCACCTTATCCTTTGGCAACCTGCACTGCCTTTCTACAGTATCGATGGCATGGCCCCTGGGTCTTGTCCTCCGCCAATGGGACCCCAAAACGTGCAAATAGGGCTCTCATCACGGACATGAGCCGCGCGCACTCAGACGACCCAGCTCTGCCGATTAGCAGAAAATCGTCCAGGTAATGGGCTATAAGCCCACCCCGCGCTTCCGAAAACACAGCCCAGTGCAGAAATGTGCTCAACATCTCGAAAAATGCGCATGAGAACGAGCAACCCATCGGGAGACAATGATCTACATAGTAAGCACCTTCGAACCAGCATCCCATCAACCGAAAGGATGCTGGGTGAATAGGCAACAAGCGGAAGGCCGACTCAATATCGAGCTTCGCCAGGAGTGCCCCAACACCAGCCTGTTGCACCAAAACCATTGCTTGGTCAAACGACTGATAAAAAACTGAGCTAACCTCCGGGTTGATTGCATCATTGACCGAATTACCTTTAGGGTATGATAGATGCTGAATCAACCGATAGATGCTGAATCAATGTAATAATTACATTGTAGCTATTGTAGGATTTATATTTATTTTACAGGTAACTTTGTATTTATTTTAGCTAATTAGAATAGTTATTAAATAGTTATTAACTATTTAATAACTACCTAGCTAAAAGAAATACAAAATTACATGTAAAATAAATCCTAACCTAAGTTACAATTAAACCTAACACTACACTATCATTAAATTAATTAAATAAATTACCTACAAATAACTACAATTAAATTAAATTAAATAAACTAACTAAAGTACAAAAAATAAAAAAAGCTGCGTTACAAAAAATAAGTTACAAACATTTAAAAAATATTACAACAATTTTAAGCTACTTACACCTAATCTAAGCCCCCTAATAAAATAACAAAGCCCCCCAAAATAAAAAAAATCCCTACCCTATTCTACATTAAAAAGTTACCAGCTCTATTACCTTACCAGCCCTTAAAAGGGCCTTTTGCGGGGCATGCCCCAAAGAAAACAGCTCTTTTGCCTGTAAACTAAAAATACAACCCCCTCAACATTAAAACCCACCACCCACATACCCCTAATCTAACCCAAACCCCCCTTAAATAAACCTAACACTACCCCCCTGAAAATCATCCTACCTTGAGTCGTCTTCACTCAGCCGACCACCGATGGAACCGAAGAGGAGATCCGGAGCGGCAGAAGTCATCATCCAAGGGGCGCTGAAGAAGTCTTCCATCCGATTGAAGTCAACATCCAGGCGGCGCTGAAGAGGTCTTCCATTCGTTAGAAGTCTACATCCATGCGGCGTCTTCAATCTTCATCCATCTGGAGCGGAGCCATCTTCAGAGTCGACGCGGAGCCATCCTCTTCTTCCTGACGACTAACGATGAATGAAGATTCCTTTAAGGGACGTCATCCAAGAGGGCGTCCCTTCAATTCCGATTGGCTGATAGGATTCTATCAGCCAATCGGAATTAAGGTAGGAAAAATCTGATTGGCTGATTGAATCAGCCAATCAGATTGAAGTTCAATCCGATTGGCTGATCCAATCAGCCAATCAGATTGAGTTCGCATTCTATTGGCTGTTCCGATCAGCCAATAGAATGCAAGCTCAATCTGATTGGCTAATTGGATCAGCCAATCGGATTGAACTTCAATCCGCTCCGGATGGATGAAGATTGAAGACGCCGCATGGATGAAGACTTCTATCGGATGGAAGACCTCTTCAGCGCCGCCTGGATGTTGACTTCAATATGATGGAAGACTTCTTCAACGCCCCTTGGATGATGACTTCTGCCGCTCCGGATCTCCTCTTCGGTTCCATCGGTGGTCGGCTGGCTGAAGACGGCTCAAGGTAGGATGATCTTCAGGGGGATAGTGTTCGGTTTATTTAAGGGGGGTTTGGGTTAGATTAGGGGTATGTGGGTGGTGGGTTTTAAAGCTGGGGGGGTTTGTATTTTTATTTTACAGCCAAATGGCTGTTTTCTTTGGGGCATGCTCCGCAAAAAGCCCTTTTAAGTGCTGGTAAGCTAATAGAGCTGGTAACTTTTTAATGTAGAATAAGGTAGGGAATTTTTTTTATTTTGGGGGCTTTGTTATTTTATTAGGGGGCTTAGATTAGGTGTAAGTAGCTTAAAATTGTTGTAATATTTTTTAAATGTTTGTAACTTATTTTATTTTTTTTGTAACTTTTGTAACTATTTCTTTTAGCTAGATAGTTATTAAATAGTTAATAACTATTTAATAACTATTCTAACTAGCTAAAATAAATACAAAGTTACCTTTAAAATAAATATAAATCCTAAAATAGCTACAATGTAATTATTAATTACATTGTAGCTATCTTAGGGTTTATTTTACAGGTAAGTATTTAGTTTTAAATAGGAATAATTTATTAAAGTATAGTGTAGTGTTAGGTGTAATTGTAACTTAGGTTAGTTTTTATTTTACAGGTAAATTTCTCTTTATTTTAACTAGGTAGCTATTAAATAGTTAATAACTATTTAATAGCTATTGTACCTAGTTAAAATAAATTGAAAGTTGCCTGTAAAATAAAAATAAATCCTAAGATAGCTACAATATAATTATTATTTATATTGTAGCTATATTAGGGTTTATTTTAAGGGAAGTATTTAGTTTTAAATAGGATTAATTTAGTTAATAAGAGAAATATTATTTAGATTTATTTAATTAATATTTAAGTTAGGGGGGTGTTAGGGTTAGTTTTAGACTTAGGTTTAGGGGTTAATAATTTTATTACAGTGGCGGCGGTGTAGGGGGGGGCAGGATAGTGGTTAATACATTTATTATAGGTGGTGACGGTGTAGGGGGGGCAGGATACGGGTTAATACATTTATTATAGGTGGTGACGGTGTAGGGGCGGCAGGATAGGGGTTAATAACTTTATTATAGGTGGCGACGGTGTAGGGGGGGCAGAATAGGGGTTAATAAATTTATTATAGTGGCGGCGGTGTAGGGGGGGCAGGATAGGGGTTAATAGGTATAATGTAGGTGGCGGCAGGGTCTGGGAGCAGCGGTTTAGGGGTTGACATATTTATTATAGCTTGCAGTGGGCTCCGGGAGCGGCGGTTTAGGGGGTAAACACTTTATTTAGTTGCGGCGGTGTAGGTTGGACAGATTAGGGGTGTTTAGACTCGGGGTACATGTTAGGGTGTTAGGTATAGACAGCTCCTATAGGAATCAATGGGATGTCTGGCAGCAGCGAACATGAACTTTCGCTATGGTCAGACTCCCATTGATTCCTATGGGATCCGCCGCCTCCAGGGTGGTGGGTTGAAAACCAGGTACGCTGGGCAGGAAAAGTGCCGAGCATACCTGCTAGTTTTTTGATAACTAGCAAAAGTAGTCAGATTGTGCCGAACTTGTGTTCGGAACATCTGTAGTGACGTAAGAATCGATCTGTGTCGGACTGAGTCCGGCGGATCGAAGCTTACGTCACTATATTCTACTTTTGCCGGTTTCTAGGGCTTGATAACTAAGGCAAATCAGCCTCGCCACAAATACGCTGTGGAATTCCAGCGTATTTGAGGTTGACGGCTTGATAACTAGGGGCCTAACTGTGCAGACCATGATTTCCAAACCTCACTCACTCTGTATAGGCCACAATTTCTAAACCTTACTCTCTCTGTATAGGCAGCAATTTTCAAACTTCACTCTCAGTTTACAGGCCATGAATTCCATACCTCACTCATACTGTGCAGACCATGATTTCCAAACCTCACTCTAATTGTACAGAATAGGGTTTCTCTTCTATGGGCTCCATGTTCGAAGAAGCGAAAAGCTGCTCTGGAGCCCTTGCTGGGCAAGTTTGCATATGCTTTCTGCAATGTAAAAAGCAGCGGTCATCTATGCCATCTTACACTCTACGCCACCTTAGTCGCGCGAGAGAAGGGGCGGGCATTACATGCTCATTTGAGCGTGTAATGATACATAAGGACAGCAGATCCTGTTTTTCCGCTGCCCTATGTAGCGAAGGGGAGAGGACAACTACAACTGTAAGAAGATTGTACTTTTAAACAAACAAGTATTGAATGGCAAATACTTAAGTCCCGTTCATGACCACAAGAATACTGTAAATTCCAATTCCTAAAATGTGTTGATCGCAGTCTATCAGCTGCCCCTCCCCAAAATGTTTTATTTGCTTTCCAGCCAAATTCTGCAGTGTGTTTTCACATAGCATGGATCTGTGTGTTAAAAGTCTGCAGCTGCAGATGCCTTTTCAACAGGAAAGTTCCTGAAAAATGGACAGTAAGCAGCTTGTAATTACAAGAAATTTCTGTTTTGTTGCTATAGAATAACATATCAACCACGTCTTAAAGGGACATGAAACCCAAATTTTTTCTTTCATGATTCAGATAGAAAATACAATGAAAATACAAGAAATACATGATTCAGATAGAAAAATCTAATTTGTTTCAGTCTCTTGGTATCATTTGCTGAAGTAGCAGCAATGCACTAATGGTTTCTAACTGAACTCATGGGTGAGCCAATCACAATCAATATATATATATATGCAGCTACCAATTAACAGCTAAAACCTAGGTTCTCTGCTGCTCCTGAGCTTTCCTACATAAAGCTTTCAGCAAAGGATAACAAGAGAAGGAAGCAAATAAAATAATAGAAGTAAATTGGAAAGTTGTTTCAAGTTGTATTCCCTATCTAAATCATGAAAGAAAATTTTTGGGCATCATATCCATTTAACGTTAAAACAAAAAAAATTAATATTCTTTATACTGCGTAACAGCTACATAGTAGGGTTAGTCTTGAGAAGTCAGCAGTCTGCAGATAAATTAAAAAGCTGAAAAATAAATAATGAATAATGAAAGTTGTTTCATTATACACAACTAAACATGTTATATACAAATAACAAGATGTTTGCTGTCCCTTAAGGGTCAAATCGCCATGACTTCATTCCCATCTTACCCAATAAAGACACAGACACATATTTGGAGGTATAAGACCGTGAAGCAAGGTCGTGTTTATTAAACAGAACCAGGCAAACTCTAAACTTATTAACTTGAGAAGCTTAAGGCTTATATATATATATGGGTGGCGGCATCTGAGGCTAAACTATATTCTAAGCCTAACCATAATTTAGTATATATATATACAACCAGCGTAGTGAGGTCACCGGCCCGGATTGGTTGTTGCAATGCTCCTGCCGAGCATTGCCCTTCAGAGGCTGGCATCATCCACAAGGGGTTTCTAGGTCAGCAGGCCCGCGGGGAGAGGCGTTACAAGCTGCGACTTGCAACATCATGCCCCTCCCATTAGCTCGACCACACCCTCGCGGAAACCATAAAAATTATTCGGCCGGGACCCCGCCACAAGAGATACCACCTGACTCCCATAATGGAGCTCTTGCCGCCACACCTAGGGATAGCTAACTGACATGCCGCCTCAACGCGCCAGCTAGATTAGCCAAAAATAGCTCTAAGTCCTCCTCTGTTAAATGAACCCCGTCCGGCCTGTACAGCCGCTTGCAGTCCCCCAAGATGTTATTGTGCCTGATTACAAAACCACCTTCCTCCACGATCAACCTCCCCACATCCCTGTTCAACTTCTTCCGAATACGGTAGGCTGAACGGTGCACTCTCACATGCCGCCACTGCAAGCGCGCAATCACATTTGACCAGGCCACTCGCACTCCCGGGAAACGCACTTTCAACCAACGTACATCCGATTGAATGATGTTCACCAACTCCAACACAGGCAAACTCCCCACATCATTTCCCCCAAGATGCAGCACTATCAATGAAGGCCGCCCCCAACGAAGGAAGGCCTCCTCCAGGAGACCCGGCAAATCACTCCACAACATTCCCCTTTTTCCCAGCCATCTAATTGAAACCGCATCTGGACAAAATCCCAGCTGCTGGCCGCCCGGGTGCTTCAAAGCATGAATGGCCGCCCAGTGAACGTACGAGTGGCCGACTATCCACGCTCTACAAGGAGGGGCTCTTACACCTAAAATCAACAAAAATCCACATTATTAAGTCCCCGTCCACTTGTCCATACCCCCCCTTTTCCAACTATCTACACTTTACTCTGAAGGGGTCGAATGTATGACCTATACCGCTTGGAACTCCACCTTCCCAATTTCTTAATCTCTCGCTCGGAGGCCCCAGCCGCAGCTGCGCTGGTGGCCGCTCCAATGCGAAAGGAGTGGGGAGCAATGAGCCCAGGGTCCAAGCCGACCCTCTTAGCCGCTTCCTCCAACACCCTCCGAAACTGGAATCTGGACAAATTGGACCCATCCGCATGAATAAAAAACTGCCCTGAACTCCCTGGCCTCCTAACCGAAAATTCAGAAGCGAGCCGGACGGGGCAACACTCCACAGTGTCCTGCTGCTGTATGGATAACCATACACCCTTCCTTTCTTGATCTGTCTTAGATCTGGGGATGAACAACAATAGCGCCTGCATGTCAAACCTGACATGCTGCGCTTGGACACCGCAACCTACCGCCGACCTGGTTGGACTAACTATCTCGCCTACTCTCAAAGCCCCGAAGAAAGCAACCGCAAACGCCGCCCTAAACAAAGCAACCTCATACTTATCCGCGCACACTTCTGGCAGCGCTTCCAATAACGCCCCCAGCCGCTGAATTGTAATGGGCTCTCGCCGATCCGCTGACTTAGCCTCTATCCTACCCCAACCTTTCATTACCTGCCTAACCAGGAAAGCATTCGTCCCATCCTGGATACCCCTCCATTTGGCAAAGAAGGATAAAGCAGCTAGCCTTCCCTGCATGGATCCTTTCCTACAGCCACCTTCCTTCAAACACACCATCCACTCAAGCAACAAAGCAGGCGATCCGGATTCCACTGGGATGCCCTTACCCTTGAGGAAGACTTCCCATTCCGCCCAGTACTTGCCGTAGGCCTTCCAGGTAGCAGGTGCCAGTGACGCCTGAACCATCAAAGTCAGCACGTCCCCCCTTCCGCCACCTGCCAAAGAAAGGAAGGACAAGGAGTACCAACCTTTGCTTCCCTTGGTGCCAATTTCCTGAATGCCTCCCACTGGCCTCGCGACAACGCGTCTGCCAATACGTTATCAACCCCAGGCACATGCCGCGCCGTAAAGTCAATGTTGTGCTGCAAGCACCGCAGCACCACCCAACGAAGGTAACGCACCACAATAGGGGAAGAGGCTGAAAGATTGTTGATAGCAAACACGACGCTCAGATTGTCGCACCAGAATATTACATTCTGGTTTGCTAATTGCCGCCCCCATAACTCAATGGCTACGACAATAGGGAACAACTCCAGGAGTGTAAGGTTCCTGGTCCATCCCCTCTCAACCCAGGCCCCAGGCCACTCCCCGGCACTCCAGGCGCCGTTGAAGTAAGCCCCATAACCCTTTGCTCCCGCCGCGTCCGTGAACAGATGCAGAGCCTGACTAGATGTCCTCACTTGCCTCCATAACAAGACCCCATTGAAATCCTCCAGGAACAACTCCCAGATTCTCAAATCCTCCTTCATATCTGGAGACACCGGACACGACTTGCGGCTTCCGCTATCCCCTTTTAGAGGGCCCTCCAACCTCCTGTTGAATACTCTGCCCATCGGGATAACTTTGCACGCGAAATTGAGCAAACCCAGTAAACACTGCAACTCTTTTATCGAGAGCCGGTCAGCCGCCGCAGCCGAAGAAACCGCGGCCAGCATTCGAACCACCTTATCCTTTGGCAACCTGCACTGCCTTTCTACAGTATCGATGGCATGGCCCCTGGGTCTTGTCCTCTGCCAATGGGACCCCAAAACGTGCAAATAGGGCTCTCATCACTGAAATGAGCCGCGCGCACTCAGACGACCCAGCTCTGCAAATTAGCAAAAAATCGTCCAGGTAATGGGCTATAAGCCCACCCCGCGCTTCCGAAAACACAGCCCAGTGCAGAAATGTGCTCAACATCTCGAAAAATGCGCATGAGACCGAGCAACCCATCGGGAGACAATGATCTACATAGTAAGCACCTTCGAACCAGCATCCCATCAACCGAAAGGATGCTGGGTGAATAGGCAACAAGCGGAAGGCCGACTCAATATCGAGCTTCGCCAGGAGTGCCCAAACACCAGCCTGTTGCATCAAAACCATTGCTTGGTCAAACGACTGATAAAAAACTGAGCTAACCTCCGGGTTGATTGCATCATTGACCGAATTACCTTTTGGGTATGATAGATGCTGAATCAACCGGAATTTCCCTGCTTCCTTCTTCGGAACAACCCCCAGTGGGGAGACCACCAAACCCTCAATGGGCGGCTCCCGAAAGGGGCCCACCATCCGACCTAAACTCAGTTATTTGCCCAGTTTATCCCTCACTACGTCAGGATAGTCATACGCTGACTTGAGGTTCCGCTTCTGACGCGCCCCAATCACCGGACCTACCACCGGAATGAGGAAACCCTCGCGCAGCCCGGCCAGGAGAAGCTCCCCCGCCCTCCTGTCTGGGTATGCCCTGAGCCATGGCTCAAGGGCAGCCACCCTCAACGGCGTTGGTGCCCTTCGCCCCAGCAGCCCCCCTGCCGGCTCCGTGGCCCCCCGTCTCTTTTCGTCTAGCACATTCGTTCCCTGGGTGACCAGCTCCGAAGTATATGCAGGAGTGTCGAAAGGAGCAGCTCGCTCCTCGGTCACACTTCCCGTCATTAAACTTCCAACACTCACGCCCTTTTCTCTTGACTCCTCCCATCTGCTTACTCCCCCCGGCCCTTGCACCTGAAGGGGGGGAGGGGGAGCGCTCCGAACCCAAGCGCTGCCATAAATGCACATCCGTGGTGCCAAAGGTCAGCAAAGGGTTCCCCACCATCTTACGTCTATAATCCGCGTCATAAGACCGCCACACCCCCCTCCTTATACGTCTTATGGACAAACTCAATAGTTTCCATATATTTTAACATGTCAACACGCAGCTCCGGCTTCGCCTCTACCAGGCAAGAAGCCAAAACCCTAAAGCACGTGCGCCACTCGTCCATTGTCTCCGGTCTCTTGACCTTTTTTGGACCGGAGCCGTCCTCGCTCCGCTCCTTGGCCTTATGGGCCTCCAGCGACAAATCGAAAATGTGCACATATTTGCCATCTCTAATTTTTTTGATCGTCTTAGCTTTAAGGTGAGAATGCAATGAATGCACATTGCAGGGGTAAGCATCCCCTTGCAGCGCCACTTTCCTGTCTGCCACCACCAAGCTGACAGCCCCTGACCCTACCTGCTGACCAACACTCACTGAGTCCAATATCTGCGCTCCCCCACCCGGAGCTAGCCTCAATTCCTGCCTCTGTTGCCCGGCTACCAACCTACGCAGATACTTCAATACCCATTTTTGAGGTTTGGACACTGGCCCTAAGGAGTCGTCACTCTCAGAGCCAGTGTCGCTAGATGACCCACCCGCACCCTCCCCCAGCACCCCACACAATGCAATCTCACCTGCTCCTGTCGCCGCCGGGGGAAGAGCCTCCTGGCTTGGTCCGGTCCTCTGAGTCACTTCTCGCCTAGCATCAGGTCCCACTGCCACCACAGCAGCCCCGCTCACCTGGAGAGACAAAACGGAAACGGGAGCACCAGGGATCAAGGAATGGGCACCACCCCCTCCCGCTACAGAACTACCTTGCTGACCACCCACCGAGAACCCAACTCCCAACTGCACTGCTCCACCCGCCCCCGAGTTTCCACCCGCCCACCAGCTGCAGATGCCTTTTCAACAGGAAAGTTCCTGAAAAATGGACAGTAAGCAGCTTGTAATTACAAGAAATTTCTGTTTTGTTGCTATAGAATAACATATCAACCACGTCTTAAAGGGACATGAAACCCAAATTTTTTCTTTCATGATTCAGATAGAAAATACAATGAAAATACAAGAAATACATGATTCAGATAGAAAAATTTAATTTGTTTCAGTCTCTTGGTATCATTTGCTGAAGTAGCAGCAATGCACTAATGGTTTCTAACTGAACTCATGGGTGAGCCAATCACAATCAATATATATATATATGCAGCTACCAATTAACAGCTAAAACCTAGGTTCTCTGCTGCTCCTGAGCTTTCCTACATAAAGCTTTCAGCAAAGGATAACAAGAGAAGGAAGCAAATAAAATAATAGAAGTAAATTGGAAAGTTGTTTCAAGTTGTATTCCCTATCTAAATCATGAAAGAAAATTTTTGGGCATCATATCCATTTAACGTTAAAACAAAAAAAATTAATATTCTTTATACTGCGTAACAGCTACATAGTAGGGTTAGTCTTGAGAAGTCAGCAGTCTGCAGATAAATTAAAAAGCTGAAAAATAAATAATGAATAATGAAAGTTGTTTCATTATACACAACTAAACATGTTATATACAAATAACAAGATGTTTGCTGTCCCTTAAGGGTCAAATCGCCATGACTTCATTCCCATCTTACCCAATAAAGACACAGACACATATTTGGAGGTATAAGACCATGAAGCAAGGTCGCGTTTATTAAACAGAACCAGGCAAACTCTAAACTTATTAACTTGAGAAGCTTAAGGCTTATATATATATATGGGTGGCGGCATCTGAGGCTAAACTATATTCTAAGCCTAACCATAATTTAGTATATATATATATACAACCAGCGTAGTGAGCCGATGATTTCTACTCTTATGCTAGCAAATTGCTCCGTACCCATAAAGGTCATCATTTAGACGTAAGACGCACAACATACGCCCATGATGTGGAGCTAAAAATTACCACTTTGGACTTAAGATCAGCTAGCCTGAGTAGGCATGCCCCTGCCAAAGTCCTAACAAAACCACCCTAATGGCAGCTGTTCCCTCAGTGCCGCCCCCCTTCCTGCAACAAAATATCAAACATGTTAACAACAAGGGAGGGATGGGAGGGGAAAAAACCTTTCTCCAGCAGTTGCAGACAAGAAAGAGGAAGTATTCCAGCATCCATGCATCTTTATACAGGTAAGAGTCCCCACCCCACATATTGCAACAATTGTTGCAAACTCACACACTGCACAGCTTCACATTTCAGTCAGGCAGCATAACCCTTAAGACGCTACATGCACAAATATGCCTTCCACTACCATAAGGGTCAAATCGCCATGACTTCATTCCCATCTTACCAAATAAAGACACAGACACATATTTGGAGGTATAAGACCGTGAAGCAAGGTCGTGTTTATTAAACAGAACCAGGCAAACTCTAAACTTATTAACTTGAGAAGCTTAAGGCTTATATATATATATGGGTGGCGGCATCTGAGGCTAAACTATATTCTAAGCCTAACCATAATTTAGTATATATATATACAACCAGCGTAGTGAGGTCACCGGCCCGGATTGGTTGTTGCAATGCTCCTGCCGAGCATTGCCCTTCAGAGGCTGGCATCATCCACAAGGGGTTTCTAGGTCAGCAGGCCCGCGGGGAGAGGCGTTACAAGCTGCGACTTGCAACATCATGCCCCTCCCATTAGCTCGACCACACCCTCGCGGAAACCATAAAAATTATTCGGCCGGGACCCCGCCACAAGAGATACCACCTGGCTCCCATAATGGAGCTCTTGCCGCCACACCTAGGGATAGCTAACTGACATGCCGCCTCAACGCGCCAGCTAGATTAGCCAAAAATAGCTCTAAGTCCTCCTCTGTTAAATGAACCCCGTCCGGCCTGTACAGCCGCTTGCAGTCCCCCAAGATGTTATTGTGCCTGATTACAAAACCACCTTCCTCCACGATCAACCTCCCCACATCCCTGTTCAACTTCTTCCGAATACGGTAGGCTGAACGGTGCACTCTCACATGCCGCCACTGCAAGCGCGCAATCACATTTGACCAGGCCACTCGCACTCCCGGGAAACGCACTTTCAACCAACGTACATCCGATTGAATGATGTTCACCAACTCCAACACAGGCAAACTCCCCACATCATTTCCCCCAAGATGCAGCACTATCAATGAAGGCCGCCCCCAACGAAGGAAGGCCTCCTCCAGGAGACCCGGCAAATCACTCCACAACATTCCCCTTTTTCCCAGCCATCTAATTGAAACCGCATCTGGACGAAATCCCAGCTGCTGGCCGCCCGGGTGCTTCAAAGCGTGAATGGCCGCCCAGTGAACGTACGAGTGGCCGACTATCCACGCTCTACAAGGAGGGGCTCTTACACCTAAAATCAACAACAATCCACATTATTAAGTCCCCGTCCACTTGTCCATACACCCCCTGTTTCCAACTATCTACACTTTACTCTGAAGGGGTCGAATGTATGACCTATACCGCTTGGAACTCCACCTTCCCAATTTCTTAATCTCTCGCTCGGAGGCCCCAGCCGCAGCTGCGCTGGTGGCCGCTCCAATGCGAAAGGAGTGGGGAGCAATGAGCCCAGGGTCCAAGCAGACCCTCTTAGCCGCTTCCTCCAACACCCTCCGAAACTGGAATCTGGACAAATTGGACCCATCCGCATGAATAAAAAACTGCCCTGAACTCCCTGGCCTCCTAACCGAAAATTCAGAAGCGAGCCGGACGGGGCAACACTCCACAGTGTCCTGCTGCTGTATGGATAACCATACACCCTTCCTTTCTTGATCTGTCTTAGATCTGGGGATGAACAACAATAGCGCCTGCATGTCAAACCTGACATGCTGCGCTTGGACACCGCAACCTACCGCCGACCTGGTTGGACTAACTATCTCGCCTACTCTCAAAGCCCCGAAGAAAGCAACCGCAAACGCCGCCATAAACAAAGCAACCTCATACTCATCCGCGCACACTTCTGGCAGCGCTGCCAATAACGCCCCCAGCCGCTGAATTGTAATGGGCTCTCGCCGATCCGCTGACTTAGCCTCTATCCTACTCCAACCTTTCATTACCTGCCTAACCAGGAAAGCATTCGTCCCATCCTGGATACCCCTCCATTTGGCAAAGAAGGATAAAGCAGCTAGCCTTCGCTGCATGGATCCTTTCCTACAGCCACCTTCCTTCAAACACACCATCCACTCAAGCAACAAAGCAGGCGATCCGGATTCCACCGGGATGCCCTTACCCTTGAGGAAGACTTCCCATTCCGCCCAGTACTTGCCGTAGGCCTTCCAGGTAGCAGGTGCCAGTGACGCCTGAACCATCGAAGTCAGCACGTCCCCCCTTCCGCCACCTGCCAAAGAAAGGAAGGACAAGGAGTACCAACCTTTGCTTCCCTTGGTGCCAATTTCCTGAATGCCTCCCACTGGCCTCGCGACAACACGTCTGCCAATACGTTATCAACCCCAGGCACATGCCGCGCCGTAAAGTCAATGTTGTGCTGCAAGCACCGCAGCACCACCCAACGAAGGTAACGCACCACAATAGGGGAAGAGGCTGAAAGATTGTTGATAGCAAACACGACGCTCAGATTGTCGCACCAGAATATTACATTCTGGTTTGCTAATTGCCGCCCCCATAACTCAATGGCTACGACAATAGGGAACAACTCCAGGATTGTAAGGTTCCTGGTCCATCCCCTCTCAACCCAGGCCCCAGGCCACTCCCCGGCACTCCAGGCGCCGTTGAAGTAAGCCCCATAACCCTTTGCTCCCGCCGCGTCCGTGAACAGATGCAGAGCCTGACTAGATGTCCTCACTTGCCTCCATAACAAGACCCCATTGAAATCCTCCAGGAACAACTCCCAGATTCTCAAATCCTCCTTCATACCTGAAGACACCGGACACGACTTGCGGCTTCCGCTATCCCCTTTTAGAGGGCCCTCCAACCTCCTGTTGAATACTCTGCCCATCGGGATAACTTTGCATGCGAAATTGAGCAAACCCAGTAAACACTGCAACTCTTTTATCGAGAGCCGGTCAGCCGCCGCAGCCGAAGAAACCGCGGCCAGCATTCGAACCACCTTATCCTTTGGCAACCTGCACTGCCTTTCTACAGTATCGATGGCATGGCCCCTGGGTCTTGTCCTCCGCCAATGGGACCCCAAAACGTGCAAATAGGGCTCTCATCACTGACATGAGCCGCGCGCACTCAGACGACCCAGCTCTGCCGATTAGCAGAAAATCGTCCAGGTAATGGGCTTTAACCCACCCCGCGCTTCCGAAAACACAGCCCAGTGCAGAAATGTGCTCAACATCTCGAAAAATGCGCATGAGACCGAGCAACCCATCGGGAGACAATGATCTACATAGTAAGCACCTTCGAACCAGCATCCCATCAACCGAAAGGATGCTGGGTGAATAGGCAACAAGCGGAAGGCCGACTCAATATCGAGCTTCGCCAGGAGTGCCCCAACACCAGCCTGTTGCACCAAAACCATTGCTTGGTCAAACGACTGATAAAAAACTGAGCTAACCTCCGGGTTGATTGCATCATTGACCGAATTACCTTTCGGGTATGATAGATGCTGAATCAACCGGAATTTCCCTGCTTCCTTCTTCGGAACAACCCCCAGTGGGGAGACCACCAAACCCTCAATGGGCGGCTCCCGAAAGGGGCCCACCATCCGACCTAAACTCAGTTATTTGCCCAGTTTATCCCTCACTACGTCAGGATAGTCATATGCTGACTTGAGGTTCCGCTTCTGACGCGCCCCAATCACCGGACCTACCACCGGAATGAGGAAACCCTTGCGCAGCCCGGCCAGGAGAAGCTCCCCCGCCCTCCTGTCTGGGTATGCCCTGAGCCATGGCTCAAGGGCGGCCACCCTCAACGGCGTTGGTGCCCTTTGCCCCAGCAGCCCCCCTGCCGGCTCCGCGGCCCCCTGTCTCTTTTCGTCTAGCACATTCGGTCCCTGGGTGACCAGCTCCGAAGTATATGCAGGAGTGTCGAAAGGAGCAGCTCGCTCCTCGGTCACACTTCCCGTCATTAAACTTCCAACACTCACGCCCTTTTCTCTTGACTCCTCCCATCTGCTTACTCCCCCCGGCCCTTGCACCTGAAGGGGGGGAGAGGGAGCGCTCCGAACCCAAGCGCTGCCATAAATGCACATCCGTGGTGCCAAAGGTCAGCAAAGGGTTCCCCACCATCTTACGTCTATAATCCGCGTCATAAGACCGCCACACCCCCTCCTTATACGTCTTATGGACAAACTCAATAGTTTCCATATATTTTAACATGTCAACACGCAGCTCCGGCTTCGCCTCTACCAGGCAAGAAGCCAAAACCCTAAAGCACGTGCGCCACTCGTCCATTGTCTCCGGTCTCTTGACCTTTTTTGGACCGGAGCCGTCCTCGCTCCGCTCCTTGGCCTTATGGGCCTCCAGCGACAAATCGAAAATGTGCACATATTTGCCATCTCTAATTTTTTTGATCGTCTTAGCTTTAAGGTGAGAATGCAATGAATGCACATTGCAGGGGTAAGCATCCCCTTGCAGCGCCACTTTCCTGTCTGCCACCACCAAGCTGACAGCCCCTGACCCTACCTGCTGACCAACACTCACTGAGTCCAATATCTGCGCTCCCCCACCCGGAGCTAGCCTCAATTCCTGCCTCTGTTGCCCGGCTACCAACCTACGCAGATACTTCAATACCCATTTTTGAGGTTTGGACACTGGCCCTAAGGAGTCGTCACTCTCAGAGCCAGTGTCGCTAGATGACCCACCCGCACCCTCCCCCAGCACCCCACACAATGCAATCTCACCTGCTCCTGTCGCCGCCGGGGGAAGAGCCTCCTGGCTTGGTCCGGTCCTCTGAGTCACTTCTCGCCTAGCATCAGGTCCCACTGCCACCACAGCAGCCCCGCACACCTGGGGAGACAAAACGGAAACGGGAGCACCAGGGATCAAGGAATGGGCACCACCCCCTCCCGCTACAGAACTACCTTGCTGACCACCCACCGAGACCCCAACTCCCAACTGCACTGCTCCACCCGCCCCCGAGTTTACACCCGCCCACCCCCTGCGCCCAACTCCAGCATGACCAGGGTCCAACCCCCCAGCCCTGACCGGCACTGTATGCTGATGCCCTCCCACCCCGGAGGGACCCCCGTGCGCCCCTTGGGCCAAAATTGATGCCAACCTAAAAATTTCCCCCATCACATCCTGCTGTCCTCTCCCTAGAGGCTCATGCCCAACTTGCAGCCAGCCAAGCATCTGATTACTGCCCCCAGCAGGGCCAAACTCCATTCCCCCACTTCCACTCACACCCGGCACTACCATAGCTGCCCGGCCCTCCCCGCCCCAGTGTCCCGCACCAACAGGTCCCATAGTACTACAAACACCAAGGCCCACGGAAGCCCCAGCCTGATGCTCGGACCCACCATTGCCAGAACCCATATGTCCACCATGCGCCCCCACCATTGCCCCCATCTGCCAAGTGCCTGTCTCCTCGAGACCGCTCACCGCCGCAGCCTGTCCGGTGCTGCCCCTCCCGGATCCCCGTGCTCCCGACTCACCTCTCGCGCCACCATCCGTCGCCTGCACTCCGCCGTGCCCAAAACCGGAAATTACGTCACACGCGCGGCGCCCGGAAGTGACGTCACCAGTGGGACTACCGTAAGTGACGTCACCCGCGCCTACCACCGACCGGAGGACTCCGCCGAGGGACGAAGCACCGCCCGCTGCTCCGGCCTGAACCACGCCGCCGACCACCGGAACACCCGCCGGACCCCCGGAGATGATGCCGGACTGCTCCACACCCGCCGCGACGCCCGGGCCCGCTCCCGCCGAAAGGGCCTTGATTAAGGCCACGACCGCCGCCCGTGCCGCCTCAGGGACAGGTAAGTTAGGTAAGTACCCGTCCCAAGGAGGGGCCGCAGGCCCACCGGTACCACCACCGACAGATGGGGCACCATGCGGGCCGCGATCAGCGCCGCCTAAAGCCACCGGGGTTGGGGAGGGACCCACTAGGCCACCAGGTGCAACCACGCGGTGTAGGCCCGAAGGCCCCGCGCTCAGATTTAGGCCCACCCGCTCCCCCTGCAAATCAAGGCCCTCACGTTCCCTGGCAACTAGCGACCCTGCAGGCCCAACACACGGCCTGCCTATTGGCCCACGGCCCTGCGCCACGCGCCCCCGCTCGGGGCCTACCTCGGCCCTAAACACCTCCGGGAGGCTGATTGAGCCAACCGGAGACACTTCCACCCCCCCATCGCTTCCGCCACCCCCTGAAACCAACCCTGAATCCCCCAAATCCTCCCCCTGGGACCCAGGGAAAAGGGAAGGGGAGGAAGACACCGCAGATGGTTCCCCAGAATCCCGGAAAGGGGTGAGGCCTACCCCTTGAGAAGGGCTAGGGCCTGCTACCTCACTACCTAAACTGCCACCTCTCCCCCTCACAGATACTCGCCGTGTCACTGGCGAAGACTCCCTCATCCGCTTTGGAGGAACCGACTGACACCTAGGCCGCACCATCTTGCAAGCAAAACAGAAAAAACCTTTCTCCAGCAGTTGCAGACAAGAAAGAGGAAGTATTCCAGCATCCATGCATCTTTATACAGGTAAGAGTCCCCACCCCACATATTGCAACAATTGTTGCAAACTCACACACTGCACAGCTTCACATTTCAGTCAGGCAGCATAACCCTTAAGACGCTACATGCACAAATATGCCTTCCACTACCATTAAGTACTTGTTTTCAGAATAGAAACTTGGAAGCCATCTGAAACTGACATATACAATAGCCCTTTCACACCTCTTAGGGTCACAGTTAAGTGCTTTTGAATTAACCACTTTGTTCACTGTGGAAGGGAAGTGCTCATTTACTTGTGAGACATTAACCTATTACAATCGGAATCCATTCTCACTACTACTTAACCATCTGAATGTCAACTGCTGTAGGCATGATGCGATGGGCATATTAGCAGGATTGCTTATCAACTTTATAGTGACTTTTAATAATTTGCAAGTATTATCTTTTACACTATGTACATTTATTTTTGTAAAAGACTAAGGGGGGATCCTATACTGCAGAAAATAAATAAATACAATTAATTTCTATATAAAAAAAGCCCTAAAACATTTTTGCCAGTACTTAAGATGGTGGTGAATGTGTGTGTGGGGAGGAAGCAGTTTAGGAGAGATCAGAGAGTTGCGAGGTGTCAGGTGGATGGGTAATCCTTACATTAGAATATTATAACCCTTGCTAGCTACCTATTTAATCCCTCCTTTGCAAGGAATTCCAGAAGTATGGTACGCAGCTGCACTTTACAGCCTTCTAATTACCAAAAAGCAATGGCAAAGCCATGCATATCTGCTACTTCTGAACAAAGGGGACCCAAGAAAAGCTTTTACATCCATTTGTGTTAGAATTGCATATACTGTATGTAAATATTTTAAGCGAGAAACACAAAGTTTGTGAAAAAGTTAGCGTTTTTTTAATATGATCGCATTTGGCGGTGAAACAGTGGCATGAAATGTACAAAAAGCACATTTTGCACAAATATATATTTATACCTACATATATAAATATATACATGATTATATATATATATATATATATATATATATATATATATATATATATATATATATATATATATATATAGATAGTTATATACAGATATAAATATAGGTAAAGGTATATATCTATTTCAAAATACTTAGAACATATTTTGCTATTTTTGATTGGGTTAACCGGAATGATGTTGCTTGAAATTCACCTACCATTTTCATCACACAAAAAATGTAATACCCTGATGTAGTGTTGAGATGTATAGTGGATAAAAAAGTTGAAACAAATGTATTCAGAAAACCAATAGCAGGAAACTCTTTGTTCCATGCACAGAGTTATCACCCTAGACACGCGTTTCATGGAGTTTAAAAAGGACAGTTCATAAGATTTAAACTTAACTGTACCAATCAGAAAGATTTTGTAGAACAGGCAGATCTGTTTACCAATAGGTTAATTGAGAGAGGTTACAAGTCTCAGGTTATCAACAGAGCGTTTCACCAAGAAAAAAACATAGATAGATGATCTCTGCTGAGTATGAATGCACAACAAAAAGGAAAATTTAAAGGTGTATCCTTCACAACTGGGTTCTCAGAACAATACCACCAAGTTTGTAGGTAGACACTTTAAAATTATTATTAGCAGATGACAAATTATAAAGTGTTGCACAGAAAAGATGTTGTTTTGATTATCAAATAAACTATTCTTTAGGTAACACTGATTCCAAGCACATCCTCTTGGTTATCTTTTAAGGGAATGTATCAATGTGGCAATGCAGATTGTAAGGCATTTGAACATGTAGCTGTCAATTAATATTTTCACTCTATGGCTATAGGTGAGATGTTTAGTTTTGCTAGACTCTGTGCTACAAAATATTATATACCTTTTAAAATTATGCAAAATTCTAGTTTCTCAGAAGTTTGGTTTTACCCACACTAACAATTTATATATGTTCCTACCACTGTCCAAACTCACTCAATGTAGCAAAAATTATATATTTAAGGGGGAAAACATAAAAAAAGTCAGGTGAACATCAAAAAGCTTTAATAACCTGCAAAAGCACTTAAAATAATTAATGGGACAGTAAAAGCCTTAAGATTTTTTAAATAAAAACATAATTTATACTTACCTGATAAATTATTTTCTTTCCTGGCATGGAGAGTCCACGAATCCATTCAATTACTAGTGGGAATTCAACTCCTGGCCACCAGGTGGAGGCAAAGAACACCCCAGCAAAGCTTCAAGTATCCTCCCATTACCCACAATCCCCAGTCATTCAGCCAAGGAATTATGGAAAGAGAAGAATACACAAAGGGTAATGACAAAAAGATGTCTTAAAAATAAGGGTGGGTCATGGACTCTTCATGCCAGAAAAGAAAATAATTTATCAGGTATAAATTATGTTTTCTTTCCAATGGCATGGAGAGTCCACAAATCCCTTCAATACCACCAATACCAAAGCTAGAGTCCACAGAATTGAAGGGAGGGATACACAAGACAGGTGAACCTTAAGAGAAGGCACCACCGCATGAAGAACTTTCCTCCCAAAAGAAGCCTCAGCTCAGACAAAAACATAACATTTGGAAAATTTGGAAAAAGTATGCAATGATGACCAAGTGGCCGCTTTGCAAATCTGCAAAGGTCCAAGAGGAAGTGACAGCCCAAGTGGAGTGAGCCATAATTTTCTCTGGAGGCTGCTGTCCAGCTGTCTCATAAGCCAATTGAATAACACTTCTCAACCAGAAGGAGAGAGTAGAAGAAGTAGCCCTCTCCATTTACCAGAAAAGACAACAAAAAGAGCAGATTGACGAAAATCTTTCGTAGCCTGAAAATAGAACCTTAAAGCATGCACAACAATAACCACTCTTCCTTAGAGGAAGGATTAGGACAAAATGAAGGAACAACAATTTCTTGGTTAATATTGCGTTCCGAGACCACCTTGGAATTCGATCGGGTTGATTTCTGTCCGCCGCCTCAGAGCAGGCAGGCAAGTTATGGAGCAGCGGTCTTTATACCTGAAGGCTCGCTGGAAACAAGGGGCATCAAGCTCCATTCGGAGCTTGATAATTCGGTCACATAGGCTCAATAACATTCACAGAAAAACCTTGTCTGGACAAGACTAAGCGTTCAATCTCCAAGCAGTCAGGTTCAGAGAAGTTAAGATCAGATGGAGGAAGGGACCCTGAAGTAGAAGATCCTTCCTCAGAGGCAATTTCCACGGGGGAAATGACAACATTCTCACTAGGTCCACAAACCAAGTTCTGCGAGGCCACTCTGGAGCTATTAGAATCACTGAAGCCTGCTCCTGTTTGATACAAGCTATCACCGAAGGAAGGAGTTCAACCGGAGGAAACAGATAAATTAGACCAAAATCCCCTGGCACTGCCAGGGCGTCTAGTAGAGCTGCTTGAGGATCTCTTGATCTTGCTCTGTATATTGGAAGCTTGTCGTTTAGACGAGATGCCATCAGATCCAGCTTCAGAACTCCCCACTTGAGGGTTAACATCGAGAAAACGTCCGGATGGAGAGTCCATTCCACTGGATGAAACGACTGCCTGCTCATATAATCCGCTTCCCAGTTGTCCACCCCTGGGATATGAATGGCAGAGAGATGACAATTGTGATACTCTGCCTACTGAAGAATGCAAGTAACCTCCTTCATAGCTAACAAGCTCCTAGTTCCTCCTTGGTGGTTTATATACGCCACCCAAGTGATGTTGTCCGATTGAAATCTGATAAACCGGACTAAACTCAGTTGAGGCCAAGCTGATAGAGCATTGAGAATTGCTCTCAATTCTAGGATATTTATAGGGAGGGCAGACTCCTACTGTGTCCAAAGTCCGTGATCACAATCTCCCAAGAAGGTCTCAGGAAACAAGTGCCCTGAGACAAATGGTCCTGGGAGATCCACCAAGACAGAGACATCCTATTCTGAAAGTCTGAAACTATCCTCTGAGAGAGATCCGAGTGGTCTCTGTTCCGTTCCATTGATTGAGCATACATAACTGTAGAGGTCTCAGATGGAAGTGAGCAAATGGAATAATGTCCATGGATGCCACCATGAGACCAATTACTTCCATGCATACAGTCACCAATGGACGAACAGAGGACTGAAGAGAAAGACAGGGATCCAGAAGCTTGAATTTTCTGACCTCCGTCAACAAATCTTCATAAATACTGAGTCTATGATTCTCCCAAGAAAACATACCCTAGTACTTGGCACCAAGAAACTTTTCCCTAGATTCACCTTCCACTCGTGAGAGCAGAGAATAGCTAACAGAGAATCTGTATGGGATCTTGCTAACTGAAAAGATGGCACCTGAGCCAATGTATCCATGTAATCCATGTAAGGAGCCACCGCAATCCCTAGAGATCTGGCCACAGCCAAAAGAACCCCTAGAACCTTCGTAAAGATTCGAGGAGCAGTGGTGAGGCCGAAAAGCAGGGCTACAAATTGGAAATGTTGATCCAAAAAAGCAAATCTCAATAACTTGAAATGCTCCCTGTGGATAGGCACATGAAGATATGCATTCTTTAGGTCTATAGTGGTCATAAACTAACCCCCCCTGAACTAGAGGGAGAATAAAACAAATAGTCTCCATTTTGAAGGACAGGACCTTGAGAAACTTGTTGAGAGACTTAAAGTCTAGAAAGGGTAAAAAAGTTCCCTCCTTTTTAGGAAATACAAAAAGATTTCAATAAAATCCCTGACCCTGTTCTGCTAAAGGAACTGGAATCATTCCCAGAGAGGACAAATCCCTTATGCAGTTTAAGAAGACCTCTCTCTTTACCTGGTTTACAGATAATCTTGATAATAGGAATCTGTCCCGGGGGGGACCAGACTTGAATCCTATCCTGTATCCCTGGGAGACTACATCCACTGCCCAAGGAACGTTGTGAATCCAAGCCTGCTAAAAAAAGGAAACCCTGCCCCTTACCTAATCCAGAACTGGATCGGGGGTGGCCTCTTCATGCTGACTTAGCCTCAGCGGAAGGCTTTCTGGATTGCTTACCCTTGTTCCAGGGCTGGCTAGCTATCCAAGAAGTCTTAGCTTGCTCAGATTTAGAAGATGATGAAGATCTCTGTCCCTTGAAGTTACAAAAGGAACCAAAAATAGAAGTCTGACGATCCTTGGGTCTATTCTTCTTATGCTGTGGTAAAAAACAGCAACTCCCTTTCCACCAGTAACTGTGGAAATTATCTCTGCCATACCAGGACCAAATAAAGTCTTACTTTTAAAAGGTAGAGATAGAAGCTTGGATTTAGAAGTCTCATCCGTAGACTAAGACTTTAACCAAAAGGCTCTGCGGGCTAGTATTGCAAAACTAGAAATCTTGGCTCCCAGCCTAATAACCTGCATACTGGCATCACAGATAAGTCTATTAGCCAGCTTTAGAGCCTTGATCCTACCTTGGATCTCGTCTATAGTAGTCTCCTCTGAAATTCGATCAGACAAAGAGTCACACCAATAAGAGGCTGCACCAGCAACTTTTGCAATACTAGCAACTGGTTGCCACTGCAAACCCTGATGAAGAAATATCTTTCTTAAATAACCCTCCAGTTTCTTATTCATAGAGTCTCTAAAAGAGGAACTATCCTTGAGAGGAATAGTATTTCTCTTGGCTAAGGTAGATATAGCACCCTCTACTCTAGGATCAGTGTGCCACAGAATCAGCCACAAGAAATATCTTTTTAAACACAGGAGATGGGTTAAAAGGAACACCCAGCTTCTCCCATTCCTGAGATATAATGTCAGACATGCGATCTGGAACAGGAAAACCCTTTACAGATTTAGGTTTTACATCAAAAACTCTATTCAGTTTCAGAGTCATCCAAAGTAGCTAAATCCTCCTTCATAAGTAAACGGAGATGCTCCAGTTTAAATATAAAAATTAACCTCCTCAGAATCTATTGTACTAGGAACTGCAGATTCTGAATCAGAGATCTCGCCCTCAGAAGCTTGCAGACGAATGATCCTTGCTAGATTATACTCTAATTTCAATATAAAAAATTAGAATAAAATTTGAAGCATATATAAATAATTATTAAAACCTGCACCTCTACACCCCAGCCATGCTGGAAAGACTCACCCAACCGGTAACCAGGAATCCAATCCACACCAGCAGATAAATCCAGTTCAAATTGTAGATCCTAGACAGCTGCAAACATCAGAGAGAAGCGAAAGGCAGGAAAATGATCTAATGCTAGAAAATCCGGTCTGTCTCCTTGAAAATCTGGCTTCCAAACAACCGGCTAGAAACAAACTGTTCAACACTCAGGAAGTAACAGAGCGGTCACATGATCACAAATTCAAAACTAAGGTGTGGTCCAACAACTTTCTTAAAGAGATATTACCCAAACTAAATAAAAGGTAAACTTGTGCAAACAAACCCCATAGCCAAAATAAAAAAAGCCTTCACATGACAGAACAGTGCCCTGAACTGCTGCCCAATAAATCCCCAACTTTTAAAAAGGTTATTCAGTCCCATAAGGATCTACCTTGTTCTCTAAGTATCCTTTTTTTTTTTTAAACAAGGAACTCCTAAGTGCTTCATCCTTCTCACCTAGAAGGTAAAAGCCCTTAACTATGGATCTGCTGTAGGGCAGGTACAGCAAACAGGTGTGACAGAATCCTCACTGACATAGACCTGTAGATAAAGAAAAAACAGAGTAACCAACCCTGGTTTTCTATATAGGAGAAGCAAAAATGTTGGAAGGTAAGCAAAGACCACCTCACCGTCTTCCAACTGTTAAAATCCAACATTACTCTTACTAAAGAGAATTACATGGACACAGCATAACCCCAATCCTTGCTTGCAGGGAAAAGTACCCATTAAAGGATAAACAACTTGATTTATTCAGGCACCTTTTTCGCACATCACCTACAATGTTACACAGCCAAAGAAGGACTGGGGATTGTGGGTATTGGGAGGATGCTTGAAGATTGCTGGGGTGTTCTTTGCCTCCACCTGGTGGCCAGGAGTTGAATTCCCACTAGTAATGGTCAGGGTACCAGGAATCAGAGTGAGACGTGAAGTGCAAAAATAATCACACCTTTATTAATAACAAAAAATAATAAAAAGTCCACAAGCCAAATGACAAGCCAGGAGTCAAAGCCAGAGATGGTAGTCAGATGAGCCGAGTCAGGAGCCAAAGTGAGTAGTCAGACGAACCGGGATCAGGAACTAGGAAAACAGTAGAGTCAGGAACAAGCCAGGGGATCAGAAACCAGAAGGGACATCAGACGAACCAGGTAATACACAGGAACTAACAAACAAGTCTGAGACAATGCAGGGGCAAAAGCATACTGAACAGAGGCCCTTTAAACATTATTATTTTTTTTTTTATTGAGGTTTTGCATAAAAGACATATAACATAGATCGCCTCTTGATAACAGTAAAAGAATACAAATAAAATTGAGCAAAATATTTCAGCAGTTATAAAATACACAATAGGGAGGCTAATGAAACCTCTGTTTTACAATACAGTAGCATAAACGACTGACCAGTGAGAAACATACTTTAGGACCAAATGGTCTATTGGTATAAAAGATAACTGATGGTCAGATGAGTAGCTCTTCATGAGCTTCACAAATAGAAGGAATGAGTATATATAATAAGGGGGGGGGGGGATTTCAGCGGGTAAGCACCGCTCTATAAATGAGGGAAAGGGTGGAGGGGCGGAGCCGTATATTTATATATATATATATAAGGGCAGTTAAGGGAATATGTTGGAACCTCCAATAATGATATTAAAGAATTTGGTATAGGTTAAAACGTTGGTATAAACCACATGACCTTTGGTAGCTTGAAATGCATATATACATAGAAGAGGGCATGTCATCAGGGGGAGAATGCAGTATGTATGTGTTGATGACTCGAAGGGTCATATAGTAAAATATGGAGGGAAGTCCGGAGCATATGTTAATATTACAGATATGGAGTAGGACAAATATTATACTAGTTTCTAGACTAAGAGGGGAGAGAAAGCTTAGTTAAAATAACTCGTTTAACATTAAAGGAAGACGGTATGGGGATAGGCAAGAGTTAATTGTTATAATATGCCGTAGGAAAAAATTGGAATGTTCAATGTCATCTATCCCATGTAAAATATAATTATTACAACATTAAAAAGAAAAGAAAAAAAGAAAAAAAACAAGGAACGTTATCAGCCATATTGCAACAGAACAGTAAGGAAACTAGAGAGACATATTTAGAGATATCAAATAAGTGGTATGTATCTTAGCCAATAAGAGATATAATGTCTTATGTATAACCTCTACAAATAGCACATAATAACCTTAACTTGTGGAAAATAATAGTGCGCAAAAGGCTTGTTAAGGAAGAGCTGACAAAGATTCATTTTAACAGACGTAAGTATAATACATCTAGTCCAGCAGACATATATTTAGGTTATTAACTTCTCATCTATTCCTGCAGCTTCCTTGAGGAAAAATAAGTCTTAGTGTGTAAAAGAGCTTAACTGTGCATTAGGCATTTTTCCTTATCAAATGGGAGGCATATCTATATATCTAATAAGAAGTATAGTGGAGTTTTACCAATAGGTCTTAGACAGATCAACTATTGAGTATTGAGGACTAAATATGTATACTAGTTCTAGTAGGCTTAAATATATATTAATAGTACTATAGGGGAGTATTCCAATATATTGGAAGAAGGAGGAATCATAGAAAGAGCATGACATAACCAAAAATAATTTTACAAAGAAACCCTGATTTGGGTATAATATATACAGCCTGAGTCAAAGTATGCTCATTGCATTTTCATGAAAGCTTTACAATCTCTCCGAGTATAAAATCGGATAACCTGAGAAAAACAAAAACAATATAGGTATACAGTCTTGTGCATAACGTGACTAGAAGAGATAGTTACATGAGTTCATATCACCGCTAAAAAATACAAATATACTTAGATATGATGCAAAGGCACATAACACAAGGGAGATAGTCTCTGAAGGAGTATTATCATGAGGGTGTGTTATACTAGGCATAGAGAAATGTAAGGAGACATTATAATTGACTTTAGGGCTAGACATCATGCAGAACACTAAATTAACAGCTAATTAACTAACCACAGATCGTAACAAACATATGAGCCAATCTAAATATATATAATCTTGTCCAGAAAATATATTGTTAGGGACAGCCCTAGTGCCATCGATCCAAGCAACAAGGAGACACATGCAGCCCAAAACACACACTAGCAAAGAGCAACATAGGTGACATGAGTGCGATAAATAAGGATAAATAAGTAGGCTACAAAACCAGCCCCGCAAGAGCCGCTAGGCATATACAATCAAAGTGAAGAATGTGTGAGTTGGCAAGTCAAATAGTTATCATGGGAGACTGAGAAAACTATAATATAGTTGGTAAGCGTCTGTAAAATGTGGTTTGGTAGTATGAAGTCTTCATCATGCTGGGTGTATGTCCCCTGCTCACTGCGAGATGCCATGCTGTTTCACCCGATCCCTTCGGCCCAGAAAGATTTCACCCTGAAGATGAATATCCATTCCAAACTCCTCTGGATCACACACAATCTTATGTAATGAACAGCGGCTGGGAAGTTCAGAGAATTCAGCATCTGTGCCATAACTGACTGAGCTTTGCATAGTGGCAGCAGACTGATACTTAAGTCAAATGAAGTTTGGGCTGCATATACTCCAAATTGGGCTACATTCGTGCAGGGCCACATAGATAGGGGATCCACCATGTGGCATCCTCTCTGCAGGCGCATATCTCGCTCCGGATAGTCAGCAGCAGCCTCCAGAGAACACACTAGTAAAGAGTAGGGATGGTCCCTCTGACTGTACGGTTCCGGTAAGTAGACTGAGCTGCAGCTGTTCTCACTTAGTGGGATAGCCTGACACGTTGAGATGCTCTGTCGTGTGAGTTGGGCCACTTCCTCTGACCCCTCTGTGGGACTAGGCACTTCTCGCTTGGCAATATCTCTAATACACAACATCAAGCTGTCAAAACCAGCCTGCATAGTCTCCTCGAATCCTGTCAGCAGCTCCAACACTATAAGATAGGAGATCTCCATTTTGCAGATACACGTGGCGTTACTGACTATAAGTAAAGTGGCAGTAAGGTAGATTTTTCGACCCCTTCAATGTTCCTTGATATAGTTTCGGTTCTTGCAAGCATCTATAGCGATGAATATCCAATATTTATCAGATAGCCCCCTATATTAAGGTTTAAAACTGGGAGCTCCCCGTGTACACGTCTTGCTGTGTTGACAGTTGGCTCCGCCCCCAAACAGAGGCCCTTTAAATAATAAGTGTGACATCATAATCCTGGGACTGCAACCTGTCTCACACTGATAATGTTCACCAGTTTGGCCATAAGAGAGCACCCAGATAAGTGAGCAGCGTTACATACTCTGCATCAGATTCAGTGAGAGAGGTAAGTAAAATGGCAGCCAGCAGCAAATAGCAAACAAAGCTATGTGGAACTCTGACAGTAATTTAATGGATTTGTGGGCTCTTCATGCCATTGGACAGAAATGTTTGTTATGAGTAATAAAAAGAACTTTGCTATACACTTTCTGTAAGGATGTTAGGGTGTGTCGAACACAGAATACAGTTACACAGAACAATGAAAGTCTTTTGAACAGTTGGTAGTTCAGATTGAAGATCACAGAAACAGCAAGTTTGAACATAGGTCCAATACAAAACACTAAAGTCCAATATAGGTTCATAATACTTCCAGAGGTTTAGTAACTAAGTCCAACAGATTGTGGTGCTTAAATTAAACAGTAAAGGGTAAGGTTATCACAAAATACTGGGTACAGCAGAAACAGTGAGAGGGAAGCAGGCACAGTTTTCTCATCAGGCACAGAATACCCAGCGGGTACTGTTGGTGATATGGTCACAGGAAAGGCCAGAGATGAAAAGAAGCTATTCTTGACATTTGCTCCTAGTAACTCTCTTACTCTTTCATTATCTATTGGGCCACATTTCATATAATTTAGCTCTTAACATTCTCATAACTGGAAATGTAAACTGCATACTTTGTAAGGCTAATCCTGCTACATATATCTCCTTATTTGAATAAAGCAGAAAAAAACTGCCAAACAATGTACTTTATACTAACATAATGACTGGGTTAGATTAGAGCCCAGGTTTGCTCCTCCAAATAAGACAAACAAGACAACATAAATGTCTTGTTTATTGACCCAATTTACTCTGTGGGGTCTCTAATGGAGCCCCTATCTCCTCATCCCTTTCTGCTAGAGGTAAAAGTGACCATTCATTTGAAAGGGCAGACTCCCCTCTTTGAAATGAGGAGTCACGAAAAAAGAGGGAAAAGCAAAGTATAAAATTATGCATTAATATTATTATTGTTATTATATGTATTTGTAATATGCAACATTGTCCAAGAATGCTTCCCAGAGAGCTTACAATATACTAGACAAGCAGCCATCAGTTTCATTCTCTAGCTACTTCTTGAAATGCTGCTACACTAGAGACTAAATTTTTACCAAAACATATCATATGTAGGATATGCTTCAAAACATATTAACCCCATTCACTGCCAGGACTTCCGGACAAAAGCTTGCTCAAAATACCAGAGCATTTTTAGCATTTTTGCTGTCACTCCATTTAATCAGAAACAGAGCCTTTTTTATTTACCTATCACATCTATATATATATATATATATATATATATATTTTTTTTTTAAGTAGACAACCCAAGGTATTGATCTAGGCCCATTTTGGTATATTTAATGCCACCATTTCACCGCCAAATGTTTAAAATAAAAAATTGGTACTTTTTCACAAACTTTGGGTTTCTTACAGAAATTATTTAAATACTGCTTGTGCAATCATGGCACAAATGTTTGTAAAAGTTTCTCTGGGATGCCCTTTGTTCAGAAATAGCAGACATATATAGCATTGCCATTACTATTTAGTAATTAGGAGGCCAGTAATTGCAACTGCGCACCACACTTCTGTTATTCCCGGCAGTGAAGGGGTTAATAAGGTAGCTTAAAAGTTTAGCTTTAGTGTAGAAATTAGCCTGCTACCTGACACTCCCCATCCCCTGATCTCTACCTGATCCCTCACAAACAGCTCTCTTCCTCCCCCCCCCCCCCCACACTGGTCACCCCCATCTTAAGTACTGCCAGACAGTCTGCCAATAAAAAAAAATAAAACTTTTTTTATACATTTTTTTATTTTTTTCTGCAGTGTAGGATTACCCTAACCCTCAAACCTCCCTGATCCCCCAAAACAGCTATCTAATCTATCGAAACCTCCCCTGCCCTAACTATTGCCGCCATCTTAGGTACTGCCACCTGTATGCCAGTACCTACAAAACATTTTTTTTTTTATCCTATTTAATATTTTTATGTAAGTGGTGTAACTACCACCTCCCCCCCCCCCCACCCACAATCTTTAGTTAGGGGGCCCCCACATCCCCAGATCCCCTTTTCTGTAGCGTAGCTGCCCCATCCCTCCCTGTCCCTTTATTTTTCCTTTTCCGTAGTGTAGGGCCACTTCCCCTGCTGGGCCACCCACCCACCACCCGACTCCCGCCCACACCTCCCACCGGCTCCAGCAGAAGATCGTTACAGACAGTTAAACACACAGTGTCACAGTCTGTAACGATCAGGCATCTGCCCTCATATGGAGGCGGAGCACCAATCGTGCTCTGGCTCCATATGCCAGAGGTGCCTGAAGCTTCAGGAGCTCCAGATCTCAGCTGTTACTTAACAGCCGAGATTGCTGGAGCATCCTGAAGCGACAAAGTATATATATGTCCTGCAATACGATAGGCAAATTACTGCAGGACGTATATATACGTTGTATTGGGTGAAGGGGTTAAGTAACCTTCACCCAAATTACAAGTTTTGCGGTACGGCTATACTGCTGAAAAATTGGCCTTTGCACGCGGAATGGGAGGTCTCCCGTATTACAAGTCTCGGCGGTATGGCTATACTGCTATCGTTTTAACCTGTAACGCAACTCTCCATTCTGCACTAAAAATGGCTTTTGAGTGTGGAATTTCCAGGTCTTCCATATTACAGGCTGTGCAGTCCGGCTATCACGCTAGCGTGATAGCTTATACCGCCGCGATCCATTCCGCGATCAGAGACCAGTCGTTAGTAATATTGTGAAACTAAAGTATTAACCCCTAAACCACCGACCCCCCACATCACCAATACTACTAAAATAAACCTATTAACCCCTAATTCGCCGACCCTCCACATCGCTACTACTAAAATAAACCTATTAACCCCTAAACTGCCGGCCCCCCACATCATGACACACTAAATTAAACTATTAACCCCTAAACCTAGCACCCCCTAACTTTAAATTAAAGTTACAATATAACTATCTTAAAATAAATAAAAACTTAACTGTGAAATGAAAAGAAACTAAGCTTTAACTATCAAAAAACCTAACATAATTCTATGAAAAAATAAAAAAAAAATGAACTTTACAAAAAAAATCTAAGATTACAAAAAAATAAAGAAAATTATCCAAAATAATAACAATTAAACTTAATCTAATACCCCTATAAAACAAAAAAATGCTACCCCAAAATAAAAACACCCCGTAAAATAACAATAAACTACCAATATCCCTTAAAAGGCCTTTTGTAGAGTAATGCCCTAAGTTAAACAGCTCTTTTATTTTAAAAAATACTGTCCCCCCTAACAGTAAAACCCCTCAAAATAAAAAAACCTGTCTAAATTAACTTAAGATACCCATTTCCCCTAAAGGGGCAGTTGTATGGGCATTGCCCTTAAAAGGGCAATAAACTCTTTAGTGCCCATTAAAAAAAAAATCCCTACTCTAAAAAAAAAAAACACCCAAAAAACAAAAATACAAACAAAACTAAATCTAACCCCGAAATAGATACTCGCCATTTCTCAAGTCTGGCTGTGAAGGTCTTCTGTCAGGTGGCTCCATCTTCATCCAGTGCGGGGACATCTTCTATCTACATCTGGAGCAAAGGCGGCGCAGAGGTGGCCGCGGTGCAGGAACGGCGGGCCGCACAGACATCCAGATCCTCTTCATGCCATCGCTGCTGCACACTGAAGATTGAATGCAAGGTTTTATATTTGGGTTACCTTGCATTCCTATTGGCTGAAATGTTCAAATCAGCAAATAGGATGAGAGCTACTGAAATCCTATTGGCTCCGTGCCGCCTTTGCTTTAGATGAAGATAGAAGATGTCCCCGTGCTGGATGAAGATGGAGCTGCCTGTAAGAAGAAGACCTTTACCGCCGGACTTCAGGAACAGTGAATACCTATTTCAGGGTTGAACATAGTTTTTTTTTGGGGGGGGGTGTTTTTTTAGATTAGGGGCAATGGGTAGCATAGGTTTATTTAGACTTAGTTTTATTTTTATTTTGGGGGATTGGTTGGGTGGGGGGGGTTACTGTTAGGGGGACTTAGTATTTTTTTTAACGTAAAAGAAATGTTTAACTTAGGGCAATGCCCTACAAAAGGCCTTTTTAAGGGCTATTGGTAGTCTATTGTTAGATTAGGGGGTGTTTTTATTTTTGGATGGCTTTTTTATAGGGGTATTAGATTAGGTAGAATTTTTATTCTTTTGGATAATTTTGTTTATTATTTTCTGTAATTTGTTTTTATTTTCGTAGTGTTAGAATTTTTTAATTTTGTAGTTTAGTTTTTTTTATTTTTAGTTATTTTTTAAAAAAAATAGTTATGTTAGGTTTTGTGATAGTTTAATCTTAGGTTTTTTATTTCACAGGTAAGTTTTTATTTATTTTAAGATAGTTATATTGTAACTTTAATTTAAAGTTAGGGGGGTGTTAGGTTTAGTGGTTAATAGTTTAATTTAGTGTGTCGCGATGTGGGGGCCTGTGGTTTAGGAGTTAATAGTAGTTGTGATGTGAGGGGCTTGTGGTTTAGGGGTTAATAGCTTTATTATAGTAGTTGCGATGTGGGGGGCCGGCGATTTAGTGGTTAATAGGTTTATTTAGGTGTTAGTGATGCAGGGGCGGCAGTTTAGGGGTTAAAATCTTTATTTAGTGTTGTCGATGTTGGGGGGCGGCAGATTAGGGGTAGTTAGACTAGGGGTTTATGTTAGGGTGTTAGATTTATACATAACCTTCTTGTCTCCATAGACATCAATGGGAAATGTGTTATAGCGATCGCCATTCCACAATTGCAGGTGTTAGTTTTCTCTAACACTTTTTCTCCATTGATGTGTATGGAGGAAAATGTGCACATGCACGTCAAGTCAGGCCTTGACACAAGTAGGTTTTTTTGTAACTTGGAATGGCAGCGCTATGGAAAGTGCGGTACCGCTACATTTTTAGCGTTATTTATGCACCGGGTTTAGTGCACAACTTGTAATCTTGGTGCTTGTTAGCACCATAGATTAATATTCATGTTGTCCATGGATTTAGGTATTGAATCATTTTTAAAATTGTAATCAATTGAAAAATGTTTTACTTTGTTAAGTAATATCTTGCGCGTTTAGCATCTATCTATCTATCTATCTATCTATCTATCTATCTATATATATATATATATATATAACATTGTAAAACAAGATCTGGAAGAACTTAATGAACCCAAATAAACTTAGGTAAAAGCTGCCTGAAATACATGTTTAAAAAAAATGTAAAACCATAGATTTACTGAATAAAGTACAATATTGCATTAAGTGAACTTTTCTGTCAGGGCTGGTTTGACTTCAGTTGAACTTTTTAAAGAGCAGTAACTGGGGCAATGACCGTTATGTTACAAGTACTACGGAGCAACAAAGCAACTCCCCACACAATGCTTATCCCATAAACAGTAACTGCTGTGTCCTGTATTCTTTAAGAGAAATATTATGAATCATTTGTACAAAAATAGTTTGATAGTCTTGACTACAATATATTTATAATATTTAATTATCCTTTTTATAGTTATTACACTCCATACAATCTAATTTTTATTCTTGAGTTTCAATGTGTGACCCATATACTGGCTTAAGTTGATTGAAAGACAGTAAATGGTATCTAAAGTTTTTATTAATACATTTCTTATCATGTTGATCCATAAATATCTGCATATCATGAGACCTTATTGGTTAGGAACACAAGACATGGGATTACTTTTTTTATAGGGGGTATGTTTTTTATGGAAACACCTGCCGAAAAGGCAAGGCAGACATGTTTATGATGGTTTTCTGTGTCTGCAAGACCTTAGGATGATATACCCAGATGGATAGGACAATTTAAAGTTAGCTATATATTTCCACGGACAGAATTCTTCTATAAGTACATCTTGGAATCAACAAACAAAAACATTCACATAGGAATGGACTATATTAATTTATGTATTTTTATTATTTGATATTATTATTATCATTATCATTATTATAGATTATTAATAGCAATGAAAATAAAAAACAAAAGTTTGTAGCATAATCTTTATTTCGGGTTATATATAAAAATCACAACAGTATGTAATTATTCTGCAATGAGGTAAATCAGAAGTGAAAAAAATATTGTACAAACCTAGATAAATAATCAGCAATTATTAACTTTTATATGTTTGACTTTGTCATATTTGTAAAAAAAAAAATGCAGATCTGCGTCTCTTTGCTTTAAACAGAATAGTGTTAAAGAGACACACAGTCCCTCTACTAAAGGTATATGGAATGGCAATGTGACACAGTGCTAAGGTTAAAAAACTACCAGTCAATATGGATGGAAGATTTACATTACACCGCTGTCTCTTATCATTCACTGATGCCTAAAGTACAATATTATACATTATAGTCATATCTGGGAGGGTCCCTGGAGCCAATCAGGAGCCTAGATGACACAAATTGATTGTAACACTCATTTGAAAGGCAGCGGATAGAGTTGCAAACAGTGGTGCCTTAGATGCTTTTATACACTGAACTCCATGACAGTCCATCAGACTCCCTGTGCATTTTGGCTGTAATGATTTTTCTGCAGGTTTGTTAAATTCAAAGTCATTCCAGTCTACTTGAAAATCTTGTGAGAGCCAACTTATTGCAAGCTTTTTAATGTATGACAATAAAAACCCTAAATCTTGCATAAGAACAATCCAGTCCCTCAGAAAACAATATCCAGCAGCTTTTAACATTTAACTTTGACTTCTACAAATTTTACCCATTTTGAAGTTTTTAAGTAGAATATCTTATATTTTATACTGGTTTTTCATTAATACCATTTGGTTCTCATGTTAATAAACAATCATTTTTGTTTCTATAAGATAAAATATTACTCAAATTATGCTTTTAAATGCTTTTAAACTATGAAAGTTAATTAGCTGCTTTGTTTTACTATTGCTTTAGTTGCATATTTAATTTTTCTGTCTACTAATTGGAGCAGTTTTATTAATGTATATTGAATTTGATTCCAGTCTTTCTAATATCGACTCCCCAATTACTTCGGTTTTCGCTGATATGGGAAATGGGTTTTTCAATCAATTACAACCCAAAATGGATTAAGCTTCTAAAAGCTCACAGATGAAAATGAGTTTTTATTAGAACAGTTCGCAAAAACATGTTTTCAGTTGTTATGTATTTGTTGTTATGTATTTGTACATATCGTAGCTGGGAATCCAACTGAAATGGACATATACAATGAAAAACTTACAATTTAAGAGGTTACAGTACAGTTCTTTTGAACTAACCCTTTTAAACATTGTTTAAGTCAGTGTTTCCCAAACCCAGTCTTCAGGACCCTTAACAGGCCACATATTCTTAACTAGAGCACAGGTGAAATAATCAGTTCACCCATCAGCTGATCAGTTCACTTGTGCTCTAGTTAAGATATAATGAATATGTGGCCTGTTAAGGGTCCTGAAGACTGGGTTTGGGAAACACTGGTTTAAGGGATATCATCAATTACAGGTGTGAGATTGTAATCTGAATTCATCCTGATATTTGGTAAACAATATGAATGACATTTGCCATTTGTATATAGGCATGATACCTAACCAAACTGAGTTTGTTTGGTCAATGATCAAATTGAGACTTTTAATATTTTAAAAATATTGTTTTAAAAAAACAGAAAGCACCATGTTCTGGTTTTGGAAGATACACATCTAAAATAAAAAAAAACAGTATGGGGCCAATTTATTAATGCCTGGCGGACATGATCCGCTGTAGTGGATCATGTCCGCCAGACATCGCTGAATGCCGCCAGCATACGCTGTTGGCATTTAACATTGCACATACAGTTCTGGTGAACTGTTTGTGCCATGCCGCTCAGGCACGATCACACGAACGGGCGGATTGATGTACAAAACCTCAGAGGAGGCGTATGAGTTAAGGAGCAGCAGTCTTAAGAACGCTGCTTCTTAACTCCTGTTTCCACCGAGCCTGAAGGCTCACATGGAAACAGTAGCATTAGGGGCAACTCATGTATTTTTCTAAAATGGGATTTTAACTTTAAACTGTGAACCTGCAGCAATGCAATAATGTAGATGCAAAAATGTAGGCCTTTCAAATGAGGTCTCCCCTTACTAACTAGGCTTTTAAAATGGGATTGTGCGTTTGTTACCAGGATTTCAGTAACGTAGGCTCAAAAACTGGAAAACTGCACTGTCATAAAGGGTTTTGTCTTTGCAATCACAAAGGCGCGGTTCCTAATGAAATCTTGGTCACGAAGGTGCAATCCCATTTGAAATATCAGTCACAAATTAGTGATCCCCTTGTGATCCCCTTGAAATCCTGTTTATGAAGATTACTGTACTAAATCTGTCAATCATGAAAATGCAGGTGTGAATTAGAAACAAAAATTTACAGAATGCAATTGCTACACTCTATTTCTGGATGTTGGGGTCCTGCAACATAATAGAATTATTCCAAGCGGTCAATTTATTAAGGTGCGGACAGACATGATAAGATGTATCGTATCATTTCCGCTGCACATCAATAAATGCCGACAGCATGCACTGTCGGCATTTATCATTGCACCAGCAGTTATGGTGAACTGCTGGTGCAATGCAGCCCCCTGCAGATTCGCGGCCAATTGGCCGCTAGCAAGGAGTTTCAATCAACATAATCGTATCCAATCGGGCTGATTGCTGTCCACCACCTCAGAGGTGGCGGACGAGTTAAGAAGCAGCGGTCTTAGGAATGCTGCTTCTTAACTTCCGCTTCAGGTGGACCTGAAGCGAAGTGGGGTGGAAGCAGAACCCACTGCTTCATAAATCGACCCCCAAGTATCCTTGGAATACTTGCAAATATGTCAAAAAGACCATTTCTCCAACATTGGTGTGTCCGGTCCACGGCGTCATCCATTACTTGTGGGAAATGTTCTCCCCCACAGGGAAAGGCAAGGAAAGCACACAGCAAGAGCTGTCCATATAGCTCCCCCTCTGGCTCCGCCCCCCAGTCATTCTCCTTGCCGCTCTGAACAAGTAGCATCTACCACGGGGATGGCGAGGAGTTTGTGGTGTTAGTTGTAGTTTTTTATTCTTCTATCAAGAGTTTGTTATTTTAAAATAGTGCTGGCTTGTACTATTTACTATATAACAGAAAAGTGATGAAGATTTCTGTTTAAGAGGGCTATGATTTTAGCACAAGTAACTAAAATCCATTACTGTTACCACGCAGGACTGTTGAAACAAGAGAACTTCAGTTGGGGGTAACAGTTTGCAGACTCATCTGCTTCAGGTATGACTAGTCTCCTTCTAACAACACAGGCTAATGCTAGATGACAGTCATTTTTCCCCTCAGGGGAAACGGTAAGCCATTTTTCTTTCACCTCAGCAAAAAAGATAACAGGCTTCCCCTTTTTGTTTTTTATGCTGGTAGACACTGTTAGGGGCTAAATCGAATATTATACCATTTGAAATATTTTATAAGCTCACATACACTTGGGAACGTTTTTTATTGATCTGGCTTGTTTTAGACACCTAAATCTAGTCAGGAAGGCCCCTTCACTCTAGTGTGCTGAGGGAGGAAGCCTCATTTTGGCACTTCAGCTGTGCAGTTGAATTTCAAGGCAGTGCATGCAGATTCATGTGAGAGGGTCCTGTGGCTCAGAAAGTGACTCCAAAAGGCTTTTTTCTGTGAATGGTGACCCCTAAGGAAGGTAAAAAGCTGCAGCAAGGCTGTAGCTGGGATTGTGGTGTATAAAAACGGTTAAATCCAACAATTAGCTCCGGTTTGCTTGTTTTAAGAGCTAGAGTCTCCATATTTGCTGTGCAATACTTTCTAAGCATTAAGATACTGGGGTCCAAATTTCAGAAACATCGGATATTGCCTTCATAGTTTTTTGAACATTCAGAAATAAATGTGTCATTTTATTATTTAAAGAGACAGTAACGTTTTTGTTTAAAATCGTTTTTATTGCATTGTTTGCCTGCCTAAATCTGTTTAACATGTCTTTTCCATCAGATAACCTATGTTCTGTGTGTATAGAGACAAATGTGGGTCCCCCTTCAAGTGTTTGTGATAATTGCGCCATAGCGTCCAAACAAAATCAGGACAGCTCAGTTATTTTTCATAATGTTGCCCAAGATGATTTATTTAATGAAGGTAGTGGGGATAGCTCTACATCCTCTCCTTCTGTGTCTACACCAGCTTTGCCCGCGCAGGCGACACCTAGCGCGCCAGTGCTTATTTCTATGCAACAATTATCAGCAGTAGTGGATAATTCTATAGCAAATCTTTTATCCAAACTGCCAGCTTTTCAGAGAAAGCGTGATTGTTCAGTTTTAAATACAGATAAAAAGGATGAACAATCAGATGCTGACGATGCCTTATCTATTTTACCCTCACATCAATCGGAATTGGCTGTGAGGGAAGGGCTGTCTGAGGGTGAAATTTCAGACTCAGGAAAAATTTCTCAACAGGCAGAACCTGATCTAGTGGCATTTAAGTTTAAGCTAGAACATCTCCGCGCTTTGCTTAAGGAGGTATTAGCTACTCTGGATGACTGTGATTCCATGGTAGTACCAGAGAAGTTGTGCAAATTGGACACATTTTTAGAGGTCCCAGTGCACGACGACGCTTTTCCAATACCTAAGAGGGTAGCGAACATAGTGGAAAAGGAGTGGGAGAAGCCAGGTGTACCCTTTGCCCCACCTCCTATATTTAAGAAAATGTTTCCCATAGTAGACCCTAGAAGGGACGCATGGCAAACGGTCCCGAAGGTTGAGGGAGCTGTTTCAACAGTAGCGAAGCGCACAACTATTCCTATAGAGGACAGCTGCGCTTTCAAAGATCCTATGGATAAAAAATTGGAAGGATTGCTTAAAAAGATTTTTGTTCAGCAACGGTTCATCCTTCAACCAGCTACGTGTGTTATTACTGTCACTTCAGCGGCGTCCTTTTGGTTCGAAGAACTAGAAAGGTCGCTCCAGAAAGAGACTTCCTATGAAGAAGTCATGGACAGAATTCACGCATTAAAGTTAGCTAATTCCTTTATATTGGATGCCGCCTTTCAAATAACGAAATTGGCGGCGAAAAACTCAGGTTTTGCTATTGTAGCACGGAGGGCGCTTTGGCTAAAATCCTGGTCGGCAGATGTGTCGTCCAAGACTAAGTTACTGAATATTCCTTTCAAGGGTAAGACCCTTTTTGGGCCGGAATTGAAGGAAATTATTTCAGACATCACTGGGGGTAAGGGCCATGCCCTCCCACAGGATAGGCCTTTTAAGGCTAAGAACAAGTCTAATTTTCGTTCCTTTTGCAATTTCAGGAACGGACCGGCTAATAACTCCACTGCCGCTAGACAAGAAGGTAACGCGGCCCAGCCCAAACCCGCTTGGAAGCCCATGCAAGGCTGGAACAAGGGTAAACAAACCAAGAAACCTGCTGCTGCTACCAAGACAGCATGAAGGGGTAGCCCCCGATCCGGGACCGGATCTGGTAGGGGGCAGACTATCTCTCTTCGCTCAGGCTTGGGCAAGAGATGTTCTGGATCCCTGGGCACTAGAGATAGTTTCCAAGGGATACCTGTTAGAATTCAAGGGACTTCCTCCAAAGGGAAGGTTCCACCTGTCTCGCTTATCTTCAGACCAGATAAAGAAACAGGCATTCTTACATTGTGTAAGAGACCTATCAAAGATGGGAGTGATAAACCCAGTCCCCTCCGGGGAACAAGGTCTAGGGTTTTACTCAAACCTGTTTGTGGTTCCCAAAAAAGAGGGAACTTTCAGGCCAATTCTGGATTTAAAGATATTAAACAAGTTCCTCAGAGTTCCATCCTTTAAGATGGAAACCATTCGGACAATCTTACCAACAATCCAGCAGGGTCAATTTTTGACTACCGTGGATCTAAAGGATGCGTATCTGCATATCCCAATCCACAAATCTCATCATCAGTTCCTGAGGTTCGCCTTTCTGGACAAACATTACCAGTTTGTGGCTCTTCCATTCGGTTTTGCCACCGCTCCCAGAATTTTCACAAAGGTGCTAGGGTCCCTTCTAGCGGTCCTAAGACCAAGGGGCATCGCTGTAGCACCTTATCTAGACGACATCCTAATCCAAGCGTCGTCTCTTTCCAAAGCGAGGGCTCATACAGACATTGTGTTGGCTTTTCTCAGATCTCACGGGTGGAAGGTGAACATAGAAAAAAGTTCACTGTCACCGTCCACAAGGGTTCCTTTTCTGGGAACAATAATAGATTCTGTGGAAATGAAGATCTTTCTCACAGACGTCAGAAAGACAAAGCTTCTAAAAGCTTGTCGAGTTCTTCACTCTATTCCTCAACCCTCCATAGCTCAATGCATGGAAGTAATAGGACTAATGGTCGCAGCAATGGATGTGGTTCCTTTTGCTCGAATTCATCTAAGACCATTACAGCTGTGCATGCTCAATCAGTGGAATGGGGACTATACAGACTTGTCTCCCCAAATTCAAGTAGACCAGGTAACCAGGGACTCACTTCTCTGGTGGTTGACCCAGGATCACCTGTCTCAGGGAATGAGTTTCCGCAGACCGGAGTGGGTCATCGTCACGACCGACGCCAGCCTCTTGGGGTGCGGTGCGGTCTGGGACTCTCTGAAAGCTCAGGGCCTATGGTCGCGGGAAGAGTCGCTTCTCCTGATAAACATTTTGGAACTAAGAGCTATATTCAATGCGCTCCTGGCTTGGCCTCAGCTAGCGGAAGCCAGGTTCATAAGATTTCAGTGGGACAACATAACGACTGTTGCGTACATCAATCATCAGAGGGGAACAAAGAGTTCCCTAGTGATGAAGGAAGTAACCAAGATAATCCAATGGGCAGAGAATCACTCCTGCCATCTATCTGCTATTCACATCCCAGGAGTAGACAACTGGGAGGCGGACTATTTGAGTCATCAGACTTTCCATCCGGGGGAGTGGGAACTCCATCCGGAGGTCTTTGCTCAGTTAACCCAATTATGGGGCATTCCAGACATGGATCTAATGGCGTCCCATCAGAACTTCAAGATTCCTTGCTACGGGTCCAGATCCAGGGATCCCAAGGTGACTCTAGTCGATGCATTAGTGGCGCCTTGGTCGTTCAACCTAGCATATGTGTTTCCACCGTTTCCTCTCCTCCCCAGGCTCATAGCCAGGATCAAACAGGAGAAGGCCTCAGTGATTCTGATAGCTCCTGCGTGGCCACGCAGGACTTGGTATGCAGACCTGGTGAATATGTCATCGGCTCCACCATGGAAGCTACCTTTGAGACAGGACCTTTTAGTACAAGGTCCATTCGAACATCCCAATCTAGTTTCTCTGCAGCTGACTGCTTGGAAATTGAACGCTTGATTTTATCCAAGCGTGGGTTTTCATATTCTGTGATTGATACTCTGGTCCAAGCCAGAAAACCTGTGACTAGAAAGATTTACCATAAAATATGGAAAAAATATATCTGTTGGTGTGAATCCAAAGGATTCTCCTGGAGTAAGATTAAAATTCCAAAGATTCTCTCCTTTCTCCAAGAAGGTTTGGATAAAGGATTGTCAGCTAGTTCTCTAAAAGGACAGATTTCTGCATTATCCGTCTTGTTGCACAAACGACTGGCAGCTTTGCCAGATGTACAAGCTTTTGTTCAGGCTTTGGTTAGAATCAAGCCTGTTTACAGACCCATGACTCCTCCTTGGAGTCTAAATTTAGTTCTTTCAGTTCTTCAAGGGGTTCCGTTTGAACCTTTACATTCCATAGATATTAAGTTACTATCTTGGAAAGTTCTGTTTTTGGTTGCTATTTCTTCTGCTAGAAGAGTTTCGGAATTATCTGCTTTGCAGTGTGATCCACCCTATCTGGTGTTCCATTCAGATAAGGTTGTTTTGCGTACTAAGCCTGGTTTTCTTCCAAAAGTTGTTTCCAACAAGAACATCAACCAGGAAATAGTTGTTCCTTCTTTGTGTCCGAATCCAGTTTCAAAGAAGGAACGTTTATTACACAATTTAGATGTTGTTCTATTTAGAAACAACAAAAGTTTTTAGACAAACCTCATCCTTGTTTGTCGTTTACTCTGGTAAGAGGAGAGGTCAAAAAGCTACTGCTACCTCTCTCTCTTTCTGGCTGAAAAGCATTATCCGCTTGGCTTATGAGACTGCCGGACGGCAGCCTCTTGACCGTATCACAGCTCACTCTACTAGGGCTGTGGCTTCCACATGGGCCTACAAGAACGAGGCTTCTGTTGACCAGATATGTAAGGCAGCGACTTGGTCTTCTCTGCACACTTTTGCCAAATTCTACAAATTTGATACTTTCGCTTCTTCGGAGGCTATTTTTGGGAGAAAGGTTTTGCAAGCTGTGGTGCCTTCCGTTTAGGTAACCCGATTTGCTCCCTCCCTTCATCCGTGTCCTAAAGCTTTGGTATTGGTTCCCACAAGTAATGGATGACGCCGTGGACCGGACACACCAATGTTGGAGAAAACAGAATTTATGCTTACCTGATAAATTACTTTCTCCAACGGTGTGTCCGGTCCACTGCCCGCCCTGAGTTTTTTTAATCAGGTTGAAAATTTTTTCTTTATACACTACAGTCACCACGGCACCCTATAGTTTCTCCTTTTTCTCCTAACCGTCGGTCGAATGACTGGGGGGCGGAGCCAGAGGGGGAGCTATATGGACAGCTCTTGCTGTGTGCTCTCCTTTCCTTTCCCTGTGGGGGAGAACATTTCCCACAAGTAATGGATGACGCCGTGGACCGGACACACCATTGGAGAAAGTAATTTATCAGGTAAGCATAAATTCTGTTTTTGTTTGTTTGTTGAACAGACCCCCAGCTAAGTAACGGATCACAGGAACCACCTACTCACCTCACCATCACTTAAAGAAAATTAAGGTTAGAAAGCATTTTATAACATGCACCAGATACAGATATTCATTGGAATACCACTAGCGCTTATAACAGCCTAAACTCAAAAGTGTATTTGTTCACTTTTTATTCAGACTCATATCATATGTATACATTTTTTAGGTTGGCCAACCTTTCTGAAATTATCAGTACTATAAGCATATTTTTGAACTGTTAATGAAATATTGTAAAAATGCCTATATACCATTGCTTTAATTGCTTTATTTGAATTGTTTTATTTAAATTGTTCATTTTTGAACTACTGCATATGAAGTGTTTTATTGAAATCTTTGCCTGATTCATTTTATTCATTTAAATTATATTTCAAAGATACATATAATCTAATATTTACAAGAGTTAGTTTATCTTATATATATGTACAGAAAACTTTCAGCCAGATTACGAGTTTTGAGTTATGGCTGGCTCAATAATAACTTGCAAGTTATTTTAACAGCTCACCTTTAATAGCGCTGCTATTACAGGTTTGCAAAAACCCTGCTTGTTTGGGCGATATGGTTTGCGTTAAGCTCCATACCGCACCCAAATAAAAGCAGTGTTTTGACGTGCTCGTGCATGATTTCCCCATAGACATCATTGGGGAGAGCCGGCTAAAAAAAAGCCTAACACCTGCAATCACGGAGCATAAAGCTCTGTAACGCAAGGCCATTGATGTCTATGGGGAAAAAATGTATGTTTAAACCTAACACCCTAACATAAACCCCGAGTCTAAACACCCCTAATCTGCCACCCCCGACATCGCTGACACCTACATTACACTTATTAACCCATAATCTGCCGCCCCCAATGGCGCCGCCACCTATATAAATTTATTAACCCCTAATCTGCCGTCCCCAATGTCGCTGCCACTATACTAAAGTTATTAACCCCTAAACCTCTGACCTCCCACATCACTAACACTAAATAAATATATTAACCCCTAACGTATCCCTAAATCTAACCCTAACCCTAACGTAACCCTAACTTTAGTATAATTAAAATAATTCTAAATAAAACTTACTATTAATAACTAACTAATTCCTATTTAAAACTAAATACTTAGCTGTAAAATAAACCCTAAGCTAGCTACAATATAACTAATAGTTACATTGTATCTATCTTAGGTTTTATTTTTATTTCACAGCTAAGTTTGTATTTATTTTAACTAGGTAGACTAGTTAGTATAGTAAATAGTTATTAACTATTTACTAGCTACCTAGTTAAGATAAATACAAATTTACCTGTGAAATAAAACCTAACCTGCCTTACACTAACACCTAACATTACAATAAAATTAAATAAATTAAATTAACAAACTACAATTATCTAAAGTATAAAAAATAATAAACACTAATTTACACAAAATAAAAAAGAAATGATCAAAAATAAAAACGAATTACTCCTAATCTAATAACCCTATCAAAATAAAAAAGCCCTTCAAAATAAAAAAACCCTAGCCTATACTAAACCGCCAATAGCCCTTAAAAGTGCCTTTTGCGGGGCATTGCCCCAAAGAAATCAGCTCTTTTGCCTGTAAAAAAATTACAAACAACCACCCAACAGTAAAACCCACCATCCACACAACCAAACCCCCAAATAAAATCCTATCTAAATAAACCTAAGCTCCCCATTGCCCTGAAAAGGGAATTTGGATGGGCATTGCCCTTAAAAGAACATTTAGCTCTTTTACATTGCTCAAAACGATAAGCTAAAAATAAAACCCACCCAATAAACTCTTAAAAAACCTAACACTTACCCCCTACGATCCACTTACAGTTTTTGAAGACCGGACATCCATCCTCATCCAGGCGGCGAAGTCCTCATCCAAGCGGGCAGAAGTCTTCATCCAAGCGGGCAGAAGTCTTCATCCAAGCGGGCAGAAGTCTTCATCCAAGCGGGCAGAAGTCTTCATGCAGACGACATCTTCTATCTTCATCCATCCGGGTGGAGCGGGTCCATCTTCAAGACATCCCACACGGAGCGTCTTCTTCTTTCGATCGCTATTGAAGAATGAAGTTTCCCTTTAAATGACGTCATCCAAGATGGCGTCCCTTACATTCCGATTGGCTGATATAATTCTATCAGCCAATAGGAATTAAGGGAGAAAAATCATATTGGCTGTTGAAATCAACCAAAAGGATTGAGCTTTCATCCTATTGGCTGATCCAATCAGTCAATAGGATTGAGCTTGCCTTCTATTGGCTGATTTGTGGGTTTTATTTTTAGCTTTGGGTTTTGGGCAATGTAAAAGAGCTAAATGCCCTTTTAAGGGCAATGCCCATCCAAATGCCCTTTTCAGGGCAATGGGGAGCTTAGGTTTATTTAGATAGGATTTTATTTGGGGGTTTGGTTGTGTGGGTGGTGGGTTTTACTGTTGGGGGGTTGTTTGTATTTTTTTTTTACACTTAAAAGAGCTGATTTCTTTGGGCTAATTCCCCGCAAAAGGCCATTTTAAGGGCTATTGGCAGTTTAGTGTAGGCTAGGGTTTTTTTTATTTTGGGGGGGATTTTTTTATTTTGATAGGACTATTAGATTAGGAGTAATTCCTTTTTATTTTTGATAATTTCTTTTTTTATTTTGTGTAATTTAGTTTTTATTATTTTTTTATACTTTAGATAATTGTATTTTGTTAATTTAATTTATTTAATTTTTTTGTAATGTTAGGTTTTAGTGTGAGGCAGCTTAGGTTTTATTTTATAGGTAAATTTGTATTTATCTTAACTAGGTAGCTAGTAAATAGTTAATAACTATTTACTAACTTGTCTACCTAGTTAAAATAAATTTAAACTTAGCTTTGAAATAAAAATAAAACTTAAGATAGATACAATTAGTTATATTGTAACTAGCTTAGGCCTAGATTTAGAGTTCGGCGGTAGCCGTGAAAACCAGCGTTAGAGGCTCCTAACGCTGGTTTTTACCGCCCTCTGGTATTTGGAGTCAGTGATTAAAGGGTCTAACGCTCACTTTCCAGCCGCGACTTTTCCATACCGCAGATCCCCTTACGTCAATTGCGTATCCTATCTTTTCAATGGGATCTTTCTAACTCCGGTATTTAGAGTCGTGGCTGGAGTGAGATTTAGAACTCTAACGACAAAACTCCAGCCGCAGAAAAAAGTCAGTAGTTAAGAGCTTTCTGGGCTAACGCCGGTTCATAAAGCTCTTAATTACTGTGCTCTAAAGTACACTAACACCCATAAACTACCTATGTACCCCTAAACCGAGGTCCCCCCACATCGCCACCACTCGATTAAATTTTTTTAACCCCTAATCTGCCAACCGCCACCTACGTTATACTTATTTACCCCTAATCTGCTGCCCCTAACACCGCCGACCCCTATATTATATTTATTAACCCCTAACCTGCCCCCCACAACGTCGCCGCCAGCTATCTACAATAATTAACCCCTAATCTGCCGACCGCAAAGCGCTGCCAGCTAAATTATCCCTATGTACCCCTAATCTGCTGCCCCTAACACCGCCGACCCCTATATTATATTTATTAACCCCTAATCTGCCCCCCCCAACGTCGCCGCCACCTACCTACACTTATTAACCCCTAATCTGCCGAGCGGACCGCACCGCTACTATAATAAAGTTATTAACCCCTAATCCGCCTCCCTCCCGCCTCACTAACCCTATAATAAATAGTATTAACCCCTAATCTGCCCTCCCTAACATCGCCGACACCTAACTTCAAACATTAACCCCTAATCTGCCGACTGGAGCTCACCGCTATTCTAATACATTTTTTAACCCCTAAAGCTAAGTCTAACCCTAACACTAACACCCCCCTAAGTTAAATATAATTTAAATCTAACGAAAAAAATTAACTCTTATTATATAAATTATTCCTATTTAAAGCTAAATACTTACCTGTAAAATAAACCCTAATATAGCTACAATATAAATTATAATTACATTGTAGCTATTTTAGGATTAATATTTGTTTTACAGGCAACTTTGTAATTATTTTAACCAGGTACAATAGCTATTAAATAGTTAATAACTATTTAATAGTTACCTAGTTAAAATAATAACAAAATTACCTGTAAAATAAAACCTAACCTAAGTTACAATTAAACCTAACACTACACTATCAATAAATTAATTAAATAAAATACCTACAATTATCTACAATTAAACCTAACACTACACTATCAATAAATAAATTAAATACAATTCCTACAAATAAATAAAATTAAATAAACTAACTAAAGTACAAAAAATAAAAAAGAACTAAGTTACAAAAAATAAAAAAATATTTACAAACATTAGAAAAATATTACAACAATTTTAAACTAATTACACCTACTCTAAGCCCCCTAATAAAATAACAAAGCCCCCAAAATAAAAAAATGCCCTACCCTATTCTAAATTACAAAAGTTCAAAGCTCTTTTACCTTACCAGCCCTTAAAAGGGCCCTTTGCGGGGCATGCCCCAAACAATTCAGCTCTTTTGCCTGTAAAAAAAAACATACAATACCCCCCCAACATTACAACCCACCACCCACATACCCCTAATCTAACCCAAACCCCCCTTAAATAAACCTAACACTAAGCCCCTGAAGATCTTCCTACCTTGTCTTCACCTCGCCGGGTTCACCGATCGATCCAAAAGAGCTCCTCTGATGTCTTGATCCAAGCCCAAGCAGGGGGCTGAAGATCTCCATGATCCGACTGAAGTCTTCATCCAAGCGGGAGCTGAAGAGGTCCATGATCCGGCTGAAGTCTTCATCCAAGCGGGAGCTGAAGAGGTCCATGAACCGGCTGAAGTCTTCTATCAAGCCGCATCTTCAATCTTCTTTCTTCCGGATCCATGTTCATCCCGCCGACGCGGAACATCCATCTTCACCGACGACTTCCCGACGAATGACGGTTCCTTTAAGGGACGTCATCCAAGATGGCGTCCCTCGAATTCCGATTGGCTGATAGGATTCTATCAGCCAATCGAAATTAAGGTAGGAATATTCTGATTGGCTGATGGAATCAGCCAATCAGAATCAAGTTCAATCCGATTGGCTGATCCAATCAGCCAATCAGATTGAGCTCACATTCTATTGGCTGTTCCGATCAGCCAATAGAATGCAAGCTCAATCTGATTGGCTGATTGGATCAGCCAATCGGATTGAACTTGATTCTGATTGGTTGATTCCATCAGCCAATAAGAATATTCCTACCTTAATTCCGATTGGCTGATAGAATCCTATCAGCCAATCGGAATTCGAGGGACGCCATCTTGGATGACGTCCCTTAAAGGAACCGTCATTCGTCGGGAAGTCGTCGGTGAAGATGGATGTTCCGCATTGGCGGGATGAACATGGATCCGGAAGAAAGAAGATTGAAGATGCCGCTTGATAGAAGACTTCAGCCGGTTCATGGACCTCTTCAGCTCCCGCTTGGATGAAGACTTCAGCCGGATCATGGACCTCTTCAGCTCCCGCTTGGATGAAGACTTCAGTCGGATCATGGACATCTTCAGCCCCCCGCTTGGGCTTGGATCAAGACATCGGAGGAGCTCTTCTGGATCGATCGGTGAACCCGGCGAGGTGAAGACAAGGTAGGAAGATCTTCAGGGGCTTAGTGTTAGGTTTATTTAAGGGGGGTTTGGGTTAGATTAGGGGTATGTGGGTGGTGGGTTGTAATGTTGGGGGGGGTATTGTATGTTTTTTTTTACAGGCAAAAGAGCTGAATTTTTTGGGGCATGCCCCGCAAAGGGCCCTTTTAAGGGCTGGTAAGGTAAAAGAGCTTTGAACTTTTGTAATTTAGAATAGGGTAGGGCATTTTTTTATTTTGGGGGGCTTTGTTATTTTATTAGGGGGCTTAGACTAGGTGTAATTAGTTTAAAATTGTTGTAATATTTTTCTAATGTTTGTAAATATTTTTTTATTTTTTGTAACTTAGTTCTTTTTTATTTTTTGTACTTTAGTTTATTTAATTTGATCTATTTGTAGGAATTGTATTTAATTTATTTATTGATAGTGTAGTGTTAGGTTTAATTGTAGATAATTGTAGGTATTTTATTTAATTAATTTATTGATAGTGTAGTGTTAGGTTTAATTGTAACTTAGGTTAGGATTTATTTTACAGGTAATTTTGTTATTATTTTAACTAGGTAACTATTAAATAGTTATTAACTATTTAATAGCTATTGTACCTGGTTAAAATAATTACAAAGTCGCCTGTAAAATAAATATTAATCTTAAAATAGCTATAATGTAATTATAATTTATATTGTAGCTATATTAGGGTTTATTGTACAGGTAAGTATTTAGCTTTAAATAGGAATAAGTTATTTAATAAGAGTTAATTTATTTCGTTAGAATAAAATTATATTTAACTTAGGGTGGGGTTAGGGTTAGAATTAGCTTTAGGGGTTAAAAAATTTATTAGAGTAGCGGTGAGCTCCGATCGGCAGATTAGAGGTTAATACTTGAAGTTAGGTGTCGGCAATGTTAGGGAGGGCAGATTAGGGGTTAATACTATTTCTTATAGGGTTATTGAGGTGGGAGTGAGGCGGATTAGGGGTTAATACATTTATTATAGTAGCGCTCAGGTCCGGTCGGCAGATTAGGGGTCAATAAGTGTAGTTAGGTGGAGGCGACGTTGGGGGCGGCAGATTAGGGGTTAATAAATATAATATAGTGGTCGGCGGTGTTAGGGGCAGCAGATTAGGGGTACATAGGGATAACATAGGTTGCGGCGGTGTACGGAGCGGCAGATTAGGGGTTAATAATAATATGCAGGGGTCAGCGATAGCTGGGTTGGCAGATTAGGGGTTAATAAGTGTAAGGTTAGGGGTGTTTAGACTCGGGGTACATGTTAGGGTGTTAGGTGCAGACGTAGGAAGTGTTTCCCCATAGGAAACAATGGGGCTGCGTTAGGAGCTGAACGCGGCTTTTTTGCAGGTGTTAGATTTTTTTTCAGCTCAAACAGCCCCATTGTTTTCTATGGGGGAATTGTGCACGAACACGTTTTTGAGGCTGGCCGCGTCCGTAAGCACCGCTGGTATCTAGAGTTGCAGTGGCGTTAAATTATGCTCTACGCTCCCTTTTTGGAGCCTAACGCACTGAAAACCCTGCCATTCTGTAAACTCTAAATACCAGCGGTATTTAAAAGGTGCGGGGGAAAAAAGCACGCGTAGCTAACGCACCCCCTTGGCCGCAAAACTCTAAATCTAGGCGATAGGGTTTATGTTACAGTTAAGTATTTAGTTTTAAATAGGAATCAGTTAGTTATTAATAGTAGCAGGTTTTATTTACATTTATTTTAATTATATTTAAGTTAGGGGGTGTTAGGGTTAGGTTTAGGGGTAATAGGTTTATTTTAGCGGCGGAGTGGGCAGACGGCAGATTAGGGGTTAATTATATTTAAATAGTGTTTTTGATGCAGGAGGGCGGTGGTTTAGGGGTTAATAATTGTATTCTAGTTGTGACAATGTCGGGGAGCAGCAGAATAAGGGTTAATACATTTTTTAAGTGACGTCATGTCCGGAGCGGCAGGTTAGGGGTTAATCATTTTATTTTAGTGTTTGCGATGCGGGAGGGCCTTGGTTTAGGGGTTAATAGGTAGTTTATGGGTGTTAGTGCACTTTGTGACAGTTTAGTTATGAGTTTTATGTTACAGCTTTGTCGCATAAAACTCAGAACTACTGACTTTAGATGGCGGTAAGAATCTTGTCGGTATAGGCTGTACCACTCACTTTTTGGCATCCCAGGCAAAACTCGTAATACCGGCGCTATGGAAGTCCCATTGAAAAAGGAATTTTTTAAAAGTGCGGTACTGACGTTGAGTGACGGTCAAAAAAGTGTGCGGTACAACTATACCTACAAGACTTGTAATAGCAGCAGTAGGGAAAAAGCAGCGTTATACTCATAACGCAAAACTCGTAATCTAGCTGTAATTTAAAAAAAAGCATACATACTATAGACAAATCTTTTCTACAGAATGGATTACACCACACTACTAATATCTAAAGATTTTGCATCTGCCCCTCTCTACCATTCGGTATTAACTACCCAGCACCCTCTTTTCTAGTAAACCATCCCTTCCCTGATAAAGTCCCACGGGTTCCAATATAATTTGTATGCCGATGACACCCAAATCTACTTCTCTGCACCAGACTTATCTCCTTTCTTGCCCGTGTCACTAACTGTCTTTCTCACATCACTTTCTGGATGTTTTCTCACTACCTCAGGCTAAATCTCTCCAAAACTGAGCTCCTTATTTTCCCCCCTTCTTCCAAAATCTCCACCCTAATCTCTCTATAACTGTCGACAATTCCATCATTACCCCTACCCCTCATGCCCGATGTCCTGGGGTCACACTTGACTCAGATCTTTCTTTCACTCCTCACATTCAGTCCTTGGCTAAATCCTGTCACTTCCACCTTAAAAACATCTCTAAAATTAGTTCCTTACACAAGACACAACTAAAATTTTAATCCACTCATTCTCTCCCACCTTGATTACTGCAACTCTCTCCTCTCTGGTCTCCCCAGCTGCCGTCTAGCTCGTTTACAATCCATAATAAATGCCCCTGCTAGGCTCATCTTCCTTACACGTTGTTCTTCATCTGCTGCACCTCTCTGCCAATCCCTACACTGGTTACCTCTTGCCTCTAGGATCAAACACAAAATTCTCACTCTGACATACAAAGCCCTCAACTGCACTACTCCCCCCCTATATCTCAGACTTTGTCTCCAGATACTCCCGTCCCCCTCGCTCTGCTCATGACCTCCTACTCTCCTCCTCTCTTGTTAACTCCTCACACTCCCATTTACAGGACTTCTCCAGATTCGCTCCCATCTTGTGGAACTCTGCCTCGCTCCACAAGACTCTCCCCTAGTTTCAAAAGCTTCAAGCGCTCCCTAAAGACTCTACTGTTCAGGAATGCATACAACCTACACTAACCTTTCTTTATACCAGTTCCTCTCCTCCATTGCTATCGCCGGAACCCCCTTAGCGTGTACAGTAAGTGTAAGAGCCATGCTGTTTGTAGATTACCTTCTTTGGAGCTGACTACAACAGTGCGACTCTTGGCAGGGCCCTCTACCCGTCTGATCCCTATAAATCTTTCCTTGTTATCCTCCTATGTTGCTCTACAGATAACCGATAATAATAATGCAAGAGCTGTTTTGTTAGAAAATATTGTTCCATCCTGAAGCTAAAGAAATGTGTATACATGTATACTTGTATAATGTTATAGCTTAGATTACAAGTGGAGTTCATGGTAAAATAGAATAACCAGAGAATCCCTTTAGCATGCCTTAAAGCGCAATATATAATAGTGCTAACAAACACCAAGATTACAAGTTTTGTGCTATACCAGGTGTGTACATAACGCAAAAAAATAGCGCTGCAATTACAAGTTAAGCCAAAACTTTCTCTTGTTGTGCGTTATGGTGCGATAAGCAAAATACTGCACAAAAGCCAAGGCCTGACTTTACGTGCTTGTGCACGCTTTCCCCCATAGACATAAATGGAGAGAAAGTGTTAGAAAAAAACTAACACCTGTGATCGCGGAATGGCAATCGCCAAAACACCCTAACATAAACCCCTAGTCTAAATACCCCTAATTGCCGGCACTAAATAAAAGGATTAACCCTTAATTCGCCACCCCCGACATCGCCAACACTAAATAAACCTATTAACCCCTAAACTGCCGCCCCCCCACGTCGCTTCTAATAAAATAAACTTATTAACCCCTAAACCACTGCCCCCCCCACATAGCTACTAATAAAATAAATATATTAACCCTTAAACTGCCAGCCCCCCACATCGTTACTAAGAAAATAAACCTATTAACCCCTAAACCTCTGCCCCCACATTGCAACCCACTAAATTAAACTATTAACCCCTAAACCTAATACCCCCTAATTTTAAATTAAATTTACAATATAACTATTTTTAAATAAATAAAAACTTACCTTTGAAATAAAGAAACCTAAGTTTAAAATATAAAGTAATCTAACATCACTATATTAAAACAATACAATTAACAAAGAAAACCTAAATTATTAATTAAAAACACTATGAAAAAAAAAAATTACATTACAAAAAATAAAAACTCTATAATGACGAAAAATTAAAAACTCTAAGATTACAAAAATAATAAACAAAATATTCCAAAATAATATCAAATCAGCCAATAGGATGAACAACCAATAGGATTTCAGTAGCTCTCATCCTATTGGCTGATTTGAAAATGTCAGCCAATAGGAATGCAAGATACTTTTTTAAATGGGTACCTTGCATTCAAGCTTCAGTGTACGGCGGTGATCGTATGAAGAGGACCCTTCACGCTGGATGTCCACTTCGCCGGTGCAGATACTCCATGCCTCCACAGCTCCACACCAATGGGATAAAAATAGGAGATGCCAACGCGATGGATGAAGATGTCGCCGTCTGGATGAAGAATTCTCGCCACCTGGGTGAAGATGGATGTCTGGACTTCAGGAACTGTGAGTAGATTTTCTGGGTTTAGCGTTAGTTTTTGTTTAAATTTTTTGGGGTGGGATTTTTAGATTAGGGATGGGCAGTAAAAGAGCTGAATGCCATTTTAAGGGCAATGCTCAAACAAGGGGCAATGGGTAGCTTAGTTTTTGTTTTAGACTTAGTTTTTTTTATTTTGGGGGGTTTGTTGGGTGCAAGGGTTCACTGTTAGGGGGACTTTGTAATTTTTAGGTAAAAGAGCTGTTTAACTTGGGGCAATGCCCTTCAAAGGGCCCTTTTAAGGGCTATTGGTAGTTTATTGTTAGGTTAGAGGGTGTTTTTATTTTGGTGGGGCGTTTTTGTTTTTATAGGGGTATTAGATTAGGTGTAATTTTTATTATGTTGGATTTTTATTTTTCGTAATTTTAGAGTTGAAATTTTTTAGTAATGTAATTTTTTTTGTAGTGTTAGGATATTTTTAATTATTAAATTAGTTTTTTTTATTTTTTTGGTAATTTTATTGTTTTAATATAGTAATGTTAGGTTACTTTATAGTTTAAACTTAGTTTTTTTTATTTCACAGGTAAGTTTTTATTCATTTAAAGATAGTTATATTCTAAATTTAATTAAACATTTTGGGGGTATTAGATTTAGGGGTTAATAGTTTAATTTAGTGTGTTGCGATATGGGGGTCCGGCGGTTTAGGCGTTAATAGGTTTAGTTTAGTAGTTGCGATGTGGGGGGCCGTCGGTTTAGGGGTTAATAGGTTTATTATAGAAGTAGCTATGTGGGGGGCCGGTGGTTTAGGGGTTAATAGCTTTATATAGTGTTGGCTATGTGGGTGGGTGACAGATTGGTGAAACATTTTTGTGTTGCAAAATCCATAACTACTGGTCTCAGATCACAGAATGGATCGTGTCAGTACACTGTCAGAAAGAATGTGCAAAAATTGTACCTTTAGGGGTACAACAGCTTGTCACTGGGGCAGTACCCTCAAAGGTAAACCTGCATTACCCTTTAAAATGGGTACAAATTGGTACCCTTGCAGATTGTACCTTTCAAAGGCAAATATGTACCTTTGGTGACTAGATTGGACCTCAGTCCTATGGTACCATATTGTACCCTTAAAAAATGGTGCAAGTTTGGCCTTTTAAGGGTACTGCCCCAGTGACAAGCTCTTTGTACCTCATGATGGCAAATTTGTACTCAACACCGCATATTACAAATGCTGTTCCATTATTTTTTTTTATATAACATTCAAATATGCATTCATTTAATGTGTACCTTTTCATGCAGTATTACAATAGCCACACTGCAGCTTTAAAAAAAAGTTTGTATACTTATTTGTAGCCATGTAGCAATCCCAAAGACTGCAGCAAAACCACCTGATTGAGACAGGCTTAACAACCAGTCCCAAAAAGGCCTACTCAATGTGTTTCATATCACTATGTACTAGACTCTAAAAATACCCTATTTAATTTAGGGTGACATGTCACATAAAACATAAATATATAGAAAACATATAGAAAACAAAATCATAATAATAATAAAATATAACTAACAAAAAGAAGGGGGATTCGGGGGAGAGATAAACAATAAAACTCACAACCATACATTGAATTGTCACTCTATGCAAAATATATGCAAATTAGTATATTTAATTTCACCAGTACACATTTTAGTGATGAACCTTCTACCAATAGATGGAGCTGTGTTACACATGTCAAGGAACTTTCAACCAACAGATGGCGCTATGGCATGTTACACAATGTCCATGTATGTGACGGGAACGGTTACAATTTTTTTTAAATTTTTTTTTTAAACTGGTTCTTAAACAGCTCTTGTTTATTTTATAGAGTTTAAAACAATTTTTTTCTTTGTAATTTTAGTTATTGCATTTGCTTTATGTTTTAGAGTTAACATCTTGATGCTCTAAATATAAACATTAAAATGTTAAGCGCTTGTTTGCTATTTAGAACCAGCAACACAGTATCATTGAATATATGGGTTACTAAAGGGACAGTCTAGTCAAAATTAAACTTTCTTGATTTAGATAGGGCATGAAAATTTAAACAACTTTCCAAAGGACTTTTATCACTAAATTTGCTTTGTTCCCTTGGTGGTATTTTTCAAAAGCTAAACCTAGGTAGGCTCAAACTGATTTCTAAACCGTTGAAAACCGCCTCTTAGCTCAGAGCATTTTTTTTTTTATTTTTTTTTTATTTTTTAACAAGCTTTATTGTTGAAGACTTTCACATGTACAAAGTTGACAAATCTTTTTGTAAATAACTTTCTTGCAATCTTACATATATATATACTCTGGTCAGAGCATAGCGTTAACTAATACAACAACAGTGTGACTACCGTAGCAAATTAACATAAACCATAATATGATATCTTCAATTTGAACAAAACTTCATACCTATAATTAACACTTGAATATATTCAATTTAAGGAAGATCAAAAACTTACATAGAAAGTTTCTACCCAACAACATACCACATTAATCTATTCCGTAGCAACCTATGCTCTATATATGTCACCTGCTTTAGTCAATATGATAATAATTCTGTCCTCTGAACTTGGTGTGCTCCTGCGAGGGGGAGGCGCGGGAGGGAGAAGCGGGGAGGGAGGGAGAAAAAAAAAACCAAAAAAAAAACCCCTCCATACGAACACTAAATTCCGCTCCAACTTTGAGGGAATGAACCTGCTAAAATATTAATCATAACATATTCTGTATTTCTGAAAGGGGCTATCAGTTGTATTTGTACATTCAAAGGCAACGAAAAAATCAACTTTTCCCATTTCTTAAAAAAAACATCCAAATAGAGATTGGATACCTCACGTATATCATATTGTTCTAACATACATTGTCTGATTATCCCATTTTTACAGGTCACAAATTTCGGAGCTTTCACTCCTTTTCACTCCTTAAGAATCCAATTCCTGGTTACAAAAATGATTGTATTGATTAACTCGTTATCTCTATGTCTATCTGAGTATTTTACCAAGAAAAAAACATGAAAACTTTGAATTTCAAAATCTATATGAAGTTTCCTCTTAAGCCAATAATTAATTTGTCTCCATAGCTGGTACACCATTGGGCAATCCCAAAAATAATGAATGATATCTGCTTTCTCTGCACTGCACTTAGGGCATGTTAAGATATCTCCATACCATTCAGTTATACTAGCATTAGTTATATAGACTTTCCTGATCAGTTTTAGATGTGACTCTCTCCAGTTAGTCGGTACCCAATATCTATAGCTTAATTTAAAAGATTGCCTTATTTCCTCTGTCTTTAAGTTAGGAAACTCTTTGTACCATCTATCTTTTATTGATTTTAAATGTGCTTCATTATTGAAAGAGTTAATCATATTATACACAATTGAGATTGATGTCTTACCATTTTCATATAATTTTATGGTATTATCAAAGATCCCCATAGACCAGTTGGGCTTGTATTTAGTTTGTAAATTATTTATATAGTGGCGAATCTGAAGAAAGGCGAAGAAATCATTTTTTGTAAGATCATAAATTCTGGCTAAGTTTACAAATGAGTTAACTGTCAGATCTTCTGACAACAGTTGTCTAACATAAACTAAGCCCTTCCTTTTCCAACGGTGAAATACTGTTTGTGTAAAACCGGGGTGAAATTCTGGGTTACCACAAATACTGAGGAAATCTGTGCAAAAAGGATTCACTTGCACTCGATTACAGACTTGTTGCCATGCCTTTATTGTGTTTTTGAATATTGATATGTTCGTAATTCTCTTAGGGATTTTAGATATAGGACAATGTAGGAGTGTACCCAAATTAAATGGTTCACTCATATTATTTTCTATATAGCCAAATGTTGAATATTCTTGGTTCGTTAACCAATCCATTGCGTATTTGGCTGTAGTTGCTAAATTATACACTTCTATGTCCGGAAAATCCATACCTGCTATTAGTTTACTATATTGTAGTTTGTCTAAGGCAATCCGTGGTCTTTTCCCTGCCCAAATAAATTGTGTGCAGTGTTTTTTAAAACATTTGATATCTTTTTTATGTAATAGTAGCGGGATGTTTTGGCATAGGTAAAGAATTTTAGGGAATAATATAGATTTGATTAACATTACTCTTGCGGTTAGAGAAATGGGTAAATTAGCCCAGGATACTAGTTTCTTTTTACATTCTTCGAATACTTTGGGATAATTTAATTCATAACATTCCATCATGTTTTTGGACAGTATAATGCCTAAATATTTAATCTGTAATGTTTCTTTAAAAGGCAATATTCTTTTAAAATCTGGTGGCTTTTTTAACCAAAGGAGTTCCGACTTCCCATAGTTTATTGTATAACCTGAGATCTCACTGAATAATTGAATTTCTTTCAGCATTAAAGGTAAAGTTTCTTCTATATTGCTTAGATATATCAACAAATCGTCTGCATATAGCGAGAGAACCATTTTTTGTTCTCCAATATGTATACCTGGCAAACATTCTCTTAAAGTTTTTGCAAGAGGTTCAATAGATAGATTAAATAGTAATGGGGATAGGGGGCATCCCTGCCTTGTCCCTCTCTAAAGCTCTTGGATGTATTCCCATTAACTACCACCGCTGATATTGGGTTATTATATAGAATTTTTATTAGCTTTGTAATATTGTCTTTAAATCCAAACTTATCTAATGTCGTAAATAAATGATCCCAGCTAATATAGTCAAAAGCTTTTTCAGCATCGACCGCAAGTATTGCCGCGTCCAAAACCCCCTCTACCCTACCATTCTTAATTTTATCTTGAATATATTCTAGTATCAACATTGTTTTCCGAATATTTTTTACTGGGTTTCTCCCAGGCATGAAGCCGGTTTGGTTATCATGGATAATATCAGATATACATGGTTTGAGGCGATTGGCAATTATAGAAGTCAATAGTTTATAGTCTATATTGAGTAGGGATATAGGACGATATGATGCCGGGTTTTCTGGGTCTTTATCTTTTTTGAGAAGAAGTGTAATGTTGGACGCGGCAAAACCAGCCGAACAATGCTTATGTTGTAAAAAATAGCTGTTATATAAATTAAATAGAACTGGCGAAACTTCTTCCGATAATATTTGATAAAATTCCGCAGGTAGCCTATCTGGTCCTGGGGCTTTATTAGTTTTAAGTTTTTTTATTCCTTGTTCAATTTCTGCTAATGAAATTGGGGCATTGATAGTTTCCATTGTCTCCTGCGATAGTTTAGGTAAATTAACTTTATCCCAGAACTTATTTTTAGCCTCTTGATTAGTTATACCTGCAGTGTATATATTTTTAAAAAACTCTACAAAGATCTTCTGTATCTCTTTGTTTATGGTAACTCTAAGTTCTCCCTGTTTAATTGCCCCTATATTATTTTTGGATCTCCTTTTTGTTATATATGCTAAATATTTAGCGGATCTTCCCCTAAATCCTCCATATAATGCTTTTATACGCATATCTTCCTGTATCATATTTTGTTTTAGTAGTAAGTAGCTCAGAGCATTTTGAAAGTTTTTCACAGTTAGACAGTACTAGTTCATGTGTGTCATATAGATAACAATATGCTCACTACCATGTAGTTATTTAGGAGTCTGCACTGATTGGTAAACTGCATGCCTGTCAAAAGCACTGAAATAAGGGGGCAGTCTGCAGAGGCTTAGATACAAGGTAATCACAGAGGTAAAAAGTATATTAATATAACTGCGTTGGTTATGCAAAACTGGGGAATGGGTAATAAAGGGATTATCCATCTTTTTAAACAATAACAATTCTAGTGTAGACTGTCCCTTTAAGTATTTTTTTTGCTTTGCCCACTTCTTGCATATTACCAACAACGATTGAACATAATTATTTTGCTGTACAACATGTATGTTGCATTCATTTTGGGTGACTGCCATTTATGTGAATATGAATAATTGAGCTGTACAAATTATATGGAGTTGCATGGTTTGGCAGCCTTGAACCACCCATCCCCCTCAACCTTTTACTCACACAAGTGATTGTACCTTTTTGGGGGGATTAAATGGCACAGACATGGACCCTTTGACAGTTGGAAACATATTTGTACCTTATTTACCACTAAATGGTACATATTAGTTCCTTAAGGTGTAATTATGATCCATTGAGGGTACAACCACAGCAGTTGTACCCTAAGTGTTCACAAACGGACCCCAACCGTACCCTTTTTTCTGACAGTGTATAGGCTGTAAAGCAAGCATTTTAGCTGGACCGCACAACCTGTAATACAGCACTATGGAAATCCTGCACTCAAACGTAATTTCTTGAGTGTGGAATGGATCATTGTGTTACAGGCTAAAATGCTTGTGGTATAGCTGTACCGCCGAGACTTTTAATACGGGAGACCTGCCATTCCACACGCAATGGCTAATTTTTCAAGTTAGCACTATGTGAGACCTGATATGACCTATATATATGGCTGATGAAGGGGAAGAATTCCCTGAAAACGTTCCATTAAAAAGATTGTTTTTCTTCACCTAAAAAGACCTGAGAGTGCATTTGTTTCTTCAAGGAGTATCTATTGCATGTTTGCACCCAGGCAGATGTCCCAAGGAGGGTAACACTGTACATTGAACGGTATTTTTATATATATATATATATATACAGGGAGTGCAGAATTATTAGGCAAGTTGTATTTTTGAGGATTAATTTTATTATTGAACAACAACCATGTTCTCAATGAACCCAAAAAACTCATTAATATCAAAGCTGAATATTTTTGGAAGTAGTTTTTAGTTTGTTTTTAGTTTTAGCTATTTTAGGGGGATATCTGTGTGTGCAGGTGACTATTACTGTGCATAATTATTAGGCAACTTAACAAAAAACAAATATATACCCATTTCAATTATTTATTTTTACCAGTGAAACCAATATAACATCTCAACATTCACAAATATACATTTCTGACATTCAAAAACAAAACAAAAACAAATCAGTGACCAATATAGCCACCTTTCTTTGCAAGGACACTCAAAAGCCTGCCATCCATGGATTCTGTCAGTGTTTTGATCTGTTCACCATCAACATTGCGTGCAGCAGCAACCAAAGCCTCCCAGACACTGTTCAGAGAGGTGTACTGTTTTCCCTCCTTGTAAATCTCACATTTGATGATGGACCACAGGTTCTCAATGGGGTTCAGATCAGGTAAACAAGGAGGCCATGTCATTAGATTTTCTTCTTTTATACCCTTTCTTGCCAGCCACGCTGTGGAGTACTTGGACGCGTGTGATGGAGCATTGTCCTGCATGAAAATCATGTTTTTCTTGAAGGATGCAGACTTCTTCCTGTACCACTGCTTGAAGAAGGTGTCTTCCAGAAACTGGCAGTAGGACTGGGAGTTGAGCTTGACTCCATCCTCAACCCGAAAAGGCCCCACAAGCTCATCTTTGATGATACCAGCCCAAACCAGTACTCCACCTCCACCTTGCTGGTGTCTGAGTCGGACTGGAGCTCTCTGCCCTTTACCAATCCAGCCACGGGCCCATCCATCTGGCCCATCAAGACTCACTCTCATTTCATCAGTCCATAAAACCTTAGAAAAATCAGTCTTGAGATATTTCTTGGCCCAGTCTTGACGTTTCAGCTTGTGTGTCTTGTTCAGTGGTGTTTGTCTTTCAGCCTTTCTTACCTTGGCCATGTCTCTGAGTATTGCACACCTTGTGCTTTTGGGCACTCCAGTGATGTTGCAGCTCTGAAATATGGCCAAACTGGTGGCAAGTGGCATCTTGGCAGCTGCACGCTTGACTTTTCTCAGTTCATGGGCAGTTATTTTGCGCCTTGGTTTTTCCACACGCTTCTTGCGACCCTGTTGACTATTTTGAATGAAACGCTTGATTGTTCGATGATCACGCTTCAGAAGCTTTGCAATTTTAAGAGTGCTGCATCCCTCTGCAAGATATCTCACTATTTTTGACTTTTCTGAGCCTGTCAAGTCCTTCTTTTGACCCATTTTGCCAAAGGAAAGGAAGTTGCCTAATAATTATGCACACCTGATATAGGGTGTTGATGTCATTAGACCACACCCCTTCTCATTACAGAGATGCACATCACCTAATATGCTTAATTGGCAGTAGGCTTTCGAGCCTATACAGCTTGGAGTAAGACAACATGCATAAAGAGGATGATGTGGTCAAAATACTCATTTGCCTAATAATTCTGTACTCCCTGTATATATATATATATATATATATATATATATATATATATATATATATATATATATATACTGTATATATATATACTGTATATATATATATATATATATAATATTTAATATATGTTTATTATGGTTTAAAGGGATATGGTACAGGTATATGTCAAGGTGTCTGACAGGGAAGGGCTCAAAGGTGTATATAAAGGAGCTGAATTGACTATGGAATCTGTTTAAGGACTTAATCAACTGAACAAAGAACACAACTACAGATGCTGAGACTCATTATGGTTATGACCTTTGCCCCCAACACGGTGAAAGCAGGCTGTATCTTGAGGAAATACTGACCAGCACTATAGCAAAGCACATCACACAGATGGTTGGGCATAGGAGAAGTACCAATTTACGTGATCTATTGGTCAAGACTGACCCTAATAATTGCTATCAACAACAGTCCAAAGGTAATGTAAAGGGTTGCTTCCAATGTTTCGGTTATATAACTTGTAATAGTCTTATTGCTACTAAGATGTTCCATCATACTCAACAATAGGCACTACAAAATCAGTTTTTTGCTTATGTGTAACAGTGCCATTTTATTTATATATATATATTAAAAAGAAGAAACTGGTGATTATTAGTGCTGTCTGTTAGGTGTATGCAACTATAAGGAGCGCTATTCATTTAACTTGAGTTGTGTTAGTGCTCAATAGCGCTAATATTTTTGTGCTCCACTTGTAATCTGGCCCTCTCATCTCAGTTATAGGCCATCATCATTAAGCACTTGTCCCTTTTCCTAAGATGAAAGTTGGTTAACGTATCTGATCCCTGATGTCCAGGCATGGCTTTTGCCACTTGCTTTTTGCATGTTTTTTTGCTCACTATTGTATCATTTTGTCTACTTAAAACAATATGTGAAGCTATTTCTGTTATGTGTATTCAGAGATCAATTCATAATAATTGTGATCACTTCAGTCACCCACATAAAAAAAATGTATTACTTTTTTTTATTATTATCAGTAAAAGCATTCCATTAAAAATGCTGCATAACATGGTAAAAAAAAAAAATGTAAAAAAAAATATGTAACTGGGAACATACTTAGTAATGCTTTGTGCACGATGCTCAAAAACTTGCCAGCATGGAGAGAAATGGCGAATATTCTAGCCTTGGTGACCGAATAATCTAGATTTTATTAAAGACAGGAGGAAAGTATTTTGCATTCAATTCTTTACTGAATCCCAACAGCAGCAAAGACAGACATCATAGCAGGAAAATAAACAACCAATAAGATCACAGCACTATGGCCCCTAGTTATCAAGCCGTCAACCTCAAATACGCTTGAATTCCGCAGCGTATTTGTGGTAAGGCAGATTCGCCTTAGTTATCAAGCCCTGCTGCCCGGCAAAAGTAGAATTTTGTGACGTAAGCTTCGATCCGCCGGGCAAAGTCCGACACATATCGATTCTTACGTCACTCCAGATGTTCCGCACACAAGTTCGGCACAATCTGACTACTTTTGCTAGTTATCAAAAAATACTTACCTGTAAAATAAACCCTAAGTTAGCTACAATGTAATTAATAATTACATTGTAGCTATTTTAGGATTTTTATTTATTTTACAGGTAACTTTGTATTTATTTTAGCTAGTTAGAATAGTTATTAAATAGTTATTAACTATTTAATAACTACCTAGCTAAAAAAAATACAAAATTACCTGTAAAATAAATCCTAACCTAAATTACAATTAAACCTAACACTACACTATCATTAAATTAATTAAATAAATTAGCTACAAATAACTACAATTAAATACAATTAAATAAACTAACTAAAGTACAAAAAATAAAAAAAAACTAAGTTACAAAAAATAAAAAAAAATAAGTTACAAACATTTCAAAAATATTACAACAATTTTAAGCTACTTACACCTAATCTAAGCCCCCTAATAAAATAACAAAGCCCCCCAAAATAAAAAATGCCCTACCCTATTCTACATTAAAAAGTTAACAGCTCTATTACCTTACCAGCCCTTAAAAGGGCCTTTTGCGGGGCATGCCCCAAAGAAAACAGCTCTTTTGCCTGTAAAATAAAAATACAACCCCCCCAACATTAAAACCCACCACCCACACACCCCTACTCTAACCCAAACCCCCCTTAAATAAACCTAACACTACCCCCCTGAAGATCATCCTACCTTTAGCCGTCTTCAGCCAGCCGACCACCGATGGAACAGAAGAGGACATCCGCAGCGGCCGAAGTCATCATCCAAGGGGCACTGAAGACGTCTTCCATCCGATTGAAGTCATCATCCAAGGGGCGCTGAAGAAGTCTTCCATCCGACTGAAGTCATCATCAAGGCGGCGTCTTCAATCTTCATCCATCCGGAGCGGAGCCATCTTCAGGCGAGCCGACGCGGAGCCATCTTCTTCCACCGACGACTAGACGACGAATGAAGGTTCCTTTAAGTGACGTCATCCAAGATGGCGTCCCTCGAATTCCGATTGGCTGATAGGATTCTATCAGCCAATCGGAATTAAGGTAGGAAAAATCTGATTGGCTGATGGAATCAGCCAATCAGATTGAGCTCGCATTCTATTGGCTGATCGGAACAGCCAATAGAATGCGAGCTCAATCTGATTGGCTGATAGACTGATTCCCCGGGGGGGGGGGGGAAGCCGTGATTGGAGGATGACCTATCCATCATTTATGACATCAGAAATGGCTTGCGATGACCGGAGGAAGCTGGAGCTGCTGTCAAGTTTAAAAGATACGGGTTTTTTTTCACAACAGGAGTGAAATGTAAATTTGTATGAATTAAAGTGCCCCTGTTTTTAATCAAACTTTTAAAAATCGGGCACTTTAGCATCAAAATTTACATTCACTTTAAGGAAGACTGACTCTACTTCCTCTTTAATTTAGTTTCCCAGCAGTTAGCAGATAAGTGATTTTGCTCTCTTTTTGGCACTGACATCTATTTTGTTCTCTGTATTTTCTCAAGTAAATTGCATTTTCTATCTAGTCTAAACTTGCCAGCATAGAGAGAAATTACACAAAGCTTTTCTAAGCATGTTAATGCAATATATGTGTTTCTAATTTACACCCAGAACTCTGTGTAATGAGAAACAGCTCTCTTGCTAATATTTTCCTTTTGAAAATTCTTTGAGGAACCATTTAGTACTGGCAAGACTTAGATAATCTATCCAGACCAGATAGCTTTAGATCTACAGGTTCTTAGGCAGTAATGTGATGGACAGCATTTTTGTATTGATGGATCTATTAAACCTGTAGAATGTGCTATGATGTAAAAAACACAAGCTTGTTTATATTTCATTAATGATTTGAATTTGGGTAAAGAAATATGTGGCTATATATCTAGAATATAATCATGATTTTATTAAAGATGCAGAGACAAACTCCTTGTTTTAAATGTCATTTACTTGTCCAGTTAGCCGTTTAAAGAATTATATTTTATAATATAAGGAAAGGAAATTACAAGGATAAGGATCACATGGACAAAGGTAAGTTAGAGAGAATTTAATGGACAAAGCAAATTCCACCCAAATAACTATATCTTAACAACAGCCCAAATAATCCTCTTTGCTTTGAAGAATTCACAGTAATTAAGTTTGAGTGAAAGAAAATGTCTGCTGTAGGGTTGAAAACAAAAAAGCTTGTCAAATTCAACATGTTCAAACTTGATGAAAAACTTCATAAGATCTGAATGTTTTCAACTAGAACCCAGAATTCTGAGCTGAAAAAATATGTGATAACGAGAGAATTTAATTATTGTCAACTTCAATAAATAAACTGGTACATATAATTAAGGAAGGAGTGAAAGGGGAAAACATTTGAGTCTTGTGTATTTTCTAATGTTACCAAGTTTAGTAATACCAGATATTCATATTTTGGGCTAGAGAATGAGTTGCTCGCAAGCAAAAAGGGGTTTTATCGGGGCTCTTTGTGCACATCAGAAGTAGAGTGTGTATTACAGGTTGAAAGTAAACGCATTCGCTCAAGCACAATTGAATTTAACGCATCAGGATATTGCGACTTCAGAGCTCTGGTTAACTGTTCCGATCGACTAAAAAGTTCCACACAACACATCAACATTATATTTAAAAGTACAGTTACACTTGTAATAACACTATCTAATAAAAATTATTTTTTAAAAATTGCATAAAAAGTTAGGGCTCAAAGATATGAGGTCTCAGGTGTTAGGAAAAAAAGAAAAAAAAGGAGTGCAAAGGGATTTATCAAAGAGAACCATACATATACATATCTAAATAAGTATATGTATGTATACATATATATATATAAATATAAATATATATATATATATATATATAAAATATATATATATATATATATATATATATATATATATGCATACAAAGAGAGAAGCGCTCTACCAGGAACAAACAACAGCTCATCAGCTAGTTCTATGGCGATTTACCACCCGGAAGCAGCCTCTTTTAGACCAGTGTGCTTTTCACAGAGGAAAACTTTCCTGAAGTATATCAGTCTGATCCCGCCAAGTAAGGTCAGTCCAGCCCCGAAATACTAGGCAATTCTCTGAACATGGAACATGACAACCCCAGACGATCGTTTTGGCCTCCTATGGGCCTCAAATCCAAATGAAAGCAGCAGCACCTTAGGTATGCATCATAATTCTTTTATTGATGAAACATCACAAAATCCAACAACGTTTTAAGTCAGCAATCGACCTTAATCATGTTATACAAAAGAATACTCCTAGTCACCTCTTATACCCTCATCTAGGGGAGGGACCAATTACCTGTCCAGGTGGTAAAACATTTTTCATATATTCACACAATCTAAGTACCCCCTCTAGTGGACACAGGAATAGACTTCTTCTTAACCTATTATGACCTGAAAAACACATATCCACAGTTATATATAGTGTTAATGCAAATTCTCAAAAATCCTTACTTATACAAAAACAGTTTCATATCAAAATAATCACAATAGTAATAATATAGCCAATTAGACATAGAAAACCAAACCAGTAACACAATCATATACCAATATTTAATCATATCTTATTTATAAGGTCATATTCCAGTCAATCTCCTTATTCATCCCCAGTGGGACCAAGTGACTGTAAAGTATAAATCCAAAATGTTTCCCTAGATTTTAAAATCTTATGTCTATCACCCCCTCGTCTAGGTTTCCTGACATGTTCGATAACCTGAAATCTGAGCTGTGATACAGAGTGGCCTGCCTGCAAAAAATGACTGGATACAGGAGCATCCAAATGTTTCCGTCGAATATTGGACTTATGTTCATTCATCCGATCTCTGGTTCTGCGTGTCAACTCCCCAATGTAAATCTTTGAGCAAGGACATTTGATGAAATATATAATAAAATCAGTGTTACAGGTGTAGAAGCCAGAGATCTGAAATTTCTTTCCAGTAAGCGGATGTGCAAAAAAGTCCCCCTTAAACTAGGTTACAAGAGATTGGGAACTGTTTTCTGGAAAGAGGTTTCTCCAAGCCACTGATTGAACAACAAATTAAAGAAATTGAGATGATTTCTAGGGAATCTATCCTTAAAGGGACTAGAACAAGAGTTAAGGCTGAAGAGAAAAATAAAAATAAATGATTTTTGTAACTGAGTATAATTCCCTAAGTAGTAAAGTTAACATAATTATTAAGGAACATTGGTCTATCATAAAAGATCTTAATCCCCATATAAAAGAGTTTGAGGAGCCCCCTATGTCAGACTATAAAAGGAGTAAAAACCTAAGAGACACATTAGTGAAAGCTGATTTGGGTCCTGAGAAGGGGTTGAGACAAACTTTTATTTCCACTCCTAGGTTGGGAAATTTCCCATGTTTAGGCTGCTGTAACTGCAATAATATGATTAAGGGGGACTTTTTTGCACATCCGCTTAATGGAAAGAAATTTCAGATCTCTGGCTTCTACACCTGTAACACTGATTTTATTATATATATTTCATCAAATGTCCTTGCTCAAAGATTTACATTGGGGAGTCGACACGTAGAGCCAGAGACCGGATGAATGAACATAAGTCCAATATTCAATGGAAAAATTTGGATGCTCCTGTATCCAGTCATTTTTTGCAGACAGGCCACTCTGTATCACAGCTCAGATTTCAGGTTATCGAACATGTTAGGAAACCTAGATGAGGGGGCGATAGATTTAAGATTTTAAAATCTAGGGAAACATTTTGGATTTATACTTTACAGTCCCTGGTCCCACTGGGGATGAATAAGGAGATTGACTGGAATATCACCTTATAAATAAGATATGATTAAATATTGGTATAGGATTTTCTTACTGGTGTGGTTTTCTATGTCTAATTGGCTATATTATTACTATTGTAATTATTTTGATATGAAACTGTTTGTAAGGTCAGTCCAGCCCCAAAATACCAGGCAATTCTCCTCTGAACAAGAAACATGACAACCCCAGATGATCGTTTCGGCCTACTATGGGCCTCGTCAGTGAAGTGCAGCCACATTCCTCTAAGCACACTGGGCAAGCAGTGCACATCTGGTTTCTTCCATCACCCATAGGGAAACTTCCCCAGGGTCATATTAAATTGCATAAAAAGAGAGAAACGCTCTACCAGGAAGGAACAACAGCTCATCAGCTAGTTCTATGGCGATTTACAACGCGGAAGCAGCCTCTTTTAGACCAGTGTGCTTTTCACAGAGGAAAATTTCCCTGAAGTATATCAGTCTGATCCTGCCAAGTAAGGTCAGTCCAGCCCCGAAATACCAGGCAATTTTCCTCTGAACAAGGAACATGACAACCCAGATGATCGTTTTGGCCTCCTATGGGCCTTATCAGTGAGGTGCAGTCACATTCCTCTAAGCACACTGGGCAAGGAGTCCACATCTGGTTTCGCCCATTACCAACAGGGAGACTTCCCCAGGGTCATATTAATTTGCATACAAAGAGAGAAGCGCTCTACCAGGAATGAACAATAGCTCATCAGCTAGTTCTATGGTGATTTACCCCCCGGAAGCAGCCTCTTTTAGACCAGTGTGCTTTGCACAGAAGAAAACTTTCTTGAAGCATATCAGTCTGATCTTGCCAAATAAGGTCAGTCCAGACCCGAAATACCAGGCAATTCTCCTCTGAACAAGGAACATGACAACCCCAGACGATCGTTTCGTAATTCTTTTATTAGAAAAATAATCATATATGCATATATACAAAATAAAATCATAATAACAAATGCAAACAAAATATCTCTTGTTACAAAACTGAAATATTGACCCAAATTTTTGTCATTAGAAAAAAAATCAAAATGCAAACATTAAACTTAAATAATCACACAAAATAAAATTAAACATATTTCAAATACAGACAAAAACAAACTGGAGGAAAAAAAAAAAAAAAAGAAAGAAAAAAAACTAAATAATCCAATCCTTCCACTTCTTTGTCTTCCAGATGCCTTCAGAATCTAATTCCCCATATCGCCTCCTATCAAAAGAAAAATACAAAAACAACTTCCCACGGATCATACCCACACAATTACCTACAGTAACTACCTCTTTTTAAAAATCAAAATATTACGCACATCCCACAACACCTCCTTCACACAACATGCCAACAACCATATCAATCTTGCTTTCTCCTTTTCCACACCACTTCCACACAAACCATACATCATCATATTAAAAGTAAAAAACTGCACTCCAGTCAAACCCTTAATCATCCTTTTCAAACTTCTTCAAACATCCCTAGCATACTCACAATTCCAAAACAAATGAATAACACTCTAGCTAGCTTTGAAAACAACCATCTCTAGGACACACTTCTGAAGCCACTAAACGACACATTCTCTGAAAATCCCTTGTTGGCAAACACTTATGCACACTCATCCAACTAATATCTTTCTGCCTATTCATCAAATACTTATTACACACATTTTTCCATACCCACACACATTCATTTTCATTCAATCAACTCAAGACCTTCCTTCTTCTCCAACATTTTCAACACCATTCTGTTTGCACACCACATCTCCCTACTAACATTCTCCAAACCATATTTTTTAATCCAACATTTCACCCTTACATAAAACCACGGAACAGCAAAACATACCGGTTTCTTTCTATCAATCTCAAATAAACCATATCGTCTTAAAACATTTCCACAAGCATACTTTACCATACAACCAGCCATGCTATCCTTACCACTCAGAACCACACACCTACTAATATATTTCACAGCCAAAAATCTCTTCACATTTGGAAAACCCTTACCACCAACATTCTTACTCTTAGCAACAACATCTCTTTTCAAACGCTCCATACCAGAACTCCAGAAAAAAAGAAAACAACACTCTCAAAATTCTCCGAAAAATCCTCCCAGGTGGCGGAAAAACTAACGCCAAATATAACATAATAGGGATCAAAACCGTTTTAATAACTAACATTTTTCCTTCCAAAGATAAAGTCCTTAAAGACCAAAACTGAAGTTTTCTACTCACTTTATCAAAAACATTCTCCCAACTTTCCAAGCCTTTCAAATCCACATCAAATTTCACACCCAACACCTCAATTGCACCTTCAGTCACAGGCCATCCACAGGAATCAGTCTCCCTATCATTACCAAAAACTTTAACTTTACACTTATTCCAATTAACTCTGAAACCACTTGCCATACAAAAACATTCAACTAAAGTTTTCACCCTCCTCAAACCAGCCTGAGTCTCACATACCACACTCACATCATCCATATACCCAATCACTTTTAAACACCTTCCATTACTACCAGGAACACTCACACCTCTAACTAATTTATACTTCCTCAAACTAGTTAATAATGGCTCAATGACACATACAAATAATACAGGAGACAAAGGACATCCTTGACGCACTCCAGATTTAACACAAAATTCCTCAGTCAAAAAACCATTAACCTGGACTTGACTCACAATATCACTATACAAACATTTAAACCATCCAATAATCTTACCAGAAAAACCTAAACGTTCTAAAACATGAAACATAAAATCATGCACTACCCTATCATACGCTTTTTCAAAATCCACAATAGCAACAGCAACAGACCTCATCCTCTCCCTCACATACCACAGTACATTACGTAGTAACAACAAACTTTCAGAAATCTGACGCCCAGGAACAGCACACACTTGCTCTTCACCCACAACCTTACCAATCACTCCACGCATTCTATTTTCCAACACCTTTGCAATAACCTTATAGTCAACATTCAACAACGTAATCGGCCTCCAATTCCTCAAATCTCTCTTATCACCCTTTTTAAATAGCAAAACAATCAAACCTTTCCTCATTGAAACAGGCAAAACATTCATTCTAAAAACAAACTTACAAACATCCAACATATCCACCCCAATCAAATTCCAAAAACAAGTATAAAATTCAACAGGCAAACCATCACAACCAGGTACCTTCCCATTCTTAAAACTCCTAACAACCTCTGCAATCTCATCGAAACTTAGATCCCTTTCTAACAAATCATTATCATATTTTTCCAACTTAACCTCAATGTTTTCCAACAACTCATTTTCCAATAAAACATATCTTGTTTTTTCTTTATACAGCTCACTGTAAAACTCATGAACTTCACGCAAAACACCATCCGTACCATTAACTTCACACTCAACCTTATCAAAAACACTAACAAAACCAGTCTTTCCTTCAAAAGCTTTCTTAAAAAAATATCTACTACAAGACTCATCCTTTTCCATTTTCTCCAATCTTGCCATAAAAACAAATTTCTTTCCTTTTTCATGCATGCACTTTTTAATTATCTTTCTTGCTTCAGCAATTTCCTCATGCACATCAATACCACAATTTCTCAATTCATACAAATACAACAACCTCAGATACCATTTATCATACAACTCCCTTTCCATTCTAGCTTTCTCACAGCCTTTCTTAATAAAAAACCTCTTTATTTCCACCTTCAACCATTCCCACCACATAAGCACATTACTAAAATCACATTTTCTTTCATGCCACCTTTCATACATCCAAACAAACTGACGCTTAAACTTCTCATCTTCTAACAAATCCACATTCAGTTTCCAAACACCCTTACCATACTTGATCTTCAAATCACAATTCACCTTACACATCAAAAGGGCATGATCCGTAAAGGGCATCCGCTTTAAAGAAAAATCATCAACACATAAAAATTTAGATAAAAAACAAAAATCAATTTGAGATTTTATCCCACCACTATCACTAAAGAAAGTAAAACCCTCCCCTGAAAAAGAAACAGACCCGAAGGCATCCTTCAAACCGAAAGATTTAAGCAAATCAAGTAAAAACTTCCCTGAGCTATCCACCCTACAATCACTCCCACCCTCTCTGTCCCCATTCTTAATAATACAATTAAAATCCCCAACCAAAAAAGTTGGCTCTCGACCTGGCAGAAAAAACTTTAAAGTTTCAAAATTAAGCAAACGTTCTACCCTATTTGGAGAAGCATATACATTAAACAAACGAAAAACAGTCCCACAAAAACTAAAACTAACCAAAAGTACCCGACCTGGGACAATATGAACTACATTAAGGATAGAAAAACTAAACCCCTTAAATAAAACTCCCACCCCCCCATTCCTATCAGAAGAACAAGACCATACTTTAGGACCATATACCCAGTCAGCACATTTAGGATGTTCAGAGAGACCACATTCCTGCAAACAAAAAATATTAGCAGAGCATACAGATAATATTTTAAAAATTGCAGCTCTCCTTGCTATAGTTGTCATACACCTGACATTAAGGGAAGAAATGGTCAGAAACATCACAAAAATAAATTAAAGAAAAACAAAAAAAGAAATAACATCAGGACTTCTTCTTTCCTTTCTTTTTCTTAGGACTCAAAGGAGATCCTTTCAATCTGCCTCTGTGACGTTCCGACCTCCTAGGCTCCCCCTTGCCAGCCTCATAACCAGTAACTTCAGCAAGTTGGTTCACATCTCTTTTATCTAGATAACCAACAGAAGAGGCATCAGAAAAGTCACCTATACACTGGCTTGAGTCAGAAGGAACGTCTTTAGTAGAGACAGAAGGAAACTCTGAAATTAAAGAGTCAGCATCACTTGTAGTATCTGGATCTGCACCCTTAACTACTGGAAGATTCAAATCAGGACTCTCCCATCCATCAGAATCCGCATCTATTTTTCACTTGGAGGCAGATTTTTTCCCTTCAGTGTCCATATCCTCCTCAGAACTAGAGGACACAACAGCAGACCAATCAATGTTCTCCCCTTCACCAAGAACAGCATCAGGAGCAGCATCACAAGATGACTCAGTGAAGGAAAAATTCTCTGTCCCAGGAACAGCAACAGTATCATCCACAGAATTGGGCAACAGGGCTTCAAGAACATTGCTATCACATTGGATGTAGCAAGATCCACCTCCTGAAGATGAGATTGGGCTTCCTCTACCTTCTCAGCCACAGGAACCACCACAGGAACATCAGACACCTTTCTGACAGGGACCCCAACTGCAGATTTCTTACACAAAAGAGGTAATATAGAGTTCAATGCCTCATCAGAGACCTCCTCCTCATTCACAGATGGCTCAACTGCAACTGAAGATGTTTTTTTGCAACATCAGCATAGGAAGGCTTCACTCTATCAAGCCCCTGAAACATCTTGAAAGGACACATCCTGCACAGATGACTTGAAGAACCACACAGGTCACAGGTCCGGCGTTTACTACAGTGGGCAACAAGATGATCCTCCTCACCGCAATTTCGACATCTGGCACCTGGGCAATTTTCAGCAATGTGACCAAACAGGTTGCAACTACGGCAAAAAAGAGGCATGTTATCATAGTATAGGAAACCTCTATTTCCACCAATGGCGAAAGTCTGTGGAGGGTGTTTCTTTCCACCAATACCTAATTCATCTGGCACAAACCGCACCCAGAACCTGCGCTTTCCATTGAAAGTCTCAAACTGATTCTTCAGCTTGCTACCTCCTTGAACATCATCAAAGTAGCGACAAAGAAACAGACGAATTTCCACATCAGTGACCCAAGGGTTGTACATATGTACTGTCACCGGGATTCTTCTCTCCCTCTGCACACAGGCAACAAATTTCATGCCAACCAACTCTGGAGCAGCAGCCATATCAATAGTCCGTTGATAGCAGGTCTGTAAATAATGCTCGTCGGTGAAAGCCACATCAAAAATCCCTCTTGAAGGGAATGACTGAACACAATGCAAACTTGCTCTTGGCATCTTCAAAACACCCTCCAAAACCACCTGCTGGACATGAGCCAAACCAATCTTCTCTCGAAAGTCCTCAGAAATCAACACCCGAAGTGTATGGGGAACATTTGGCACATTGGTAGCCATATTTGCCCTATTGCCTCTTTAGGCTGGATTTCAGAACGCCCCCCCAAAAGCAGCATGTGGCTGAAGTCCAGGGACGATGCCACAAGGCCATGGGGATGGCCCTACTACCCAGTTGCTCTACGCCTAAGGAGTAGCCAGCCCCCCAATAGCAGCTGGAGCCCAAACCCCAAAGGGAAAGGACCCCAGGCCGAAGTAGCAGGTCTACAGGCAGCAAATCTTTCAGCCAAGACCAAACACAGAAAACTGCACTTGATCCAAGCCAAAGGCCCGAGAAGCAACCCCAGACGATCGTTTCGGCCTCCTATGGGCCTCGTCAGTGAGCTGCAGCCACAGTCCTCTAAGCACACTGGTCAAGGAATCCACGTCTGGTTTCCCCCATCACCCATAGGGAGACTTCCCCAGGTTCATATTAATTTGCATACAAAGAGAGAAACGCTCTACCAGGAACAAACAGCTCATAAGCTGGTTCTATGACGATTTACCCCCGGAAGCAGCCTCTATTAGACCAGTGTGCTTTTCACAGAAGAAAACTTTCCTGAAGCATATCAGTCTGATCTTGCCAAATAAGGTCAGTTCAGCCAAGAAATACCAGGCAATTCTTCTCTGAACAAGGAACATGACAACCCCAGATGATCGTTTCATCCTTCTATAGGCCTCGTCAGTGAGGTGCAGCCACATTTCTATAAGCACACTGGGCAAGGAGTCCACTTCTGGTTTCCCCCATCACCCATAGGAAGACTTCCCCAGGGTCATATTAATTTGCATACAAAGAGAGAAGCGCTCTACCAGCAACAAACAACAGCTCATTAGCTAGTTCTATGGTGATTTACCACCCGGAAGCAGCCTCTTTTAGACCAGTGTGACCTCTTTTAGGTCAGTCCAGGCCTGAAATACCAGACAATTCTCCTCTGAACAAGGAACATGACAAACCCAGATGATCGTTTTGGCCTCCTAGGGGCCTCGTCAGTGAGGTGCAGCCACATTCCTAGCTGATGAGCTGTTGTTCATTCCTGGTAGAGCGCTTCTCTCTTCGTATGCAAATTAATATGACCCTGGGGAAGTCTCCCTATGGGTGATGGGGGAAACCAGACGTGGTCTCCTTGCCCAGTGTGATTAGAGGAATGTGGCTGCACCTCACTGACGAGGCCCATAGAAGGCCAAAACGATTGGGGTTGTCATGTTCCTTGTTCAGAGGAGAATTGCCTGGTATTTCAGGGTGGACTAACCTTACTTGGCAGGATCAGACTGATCTAAAAGAGGCTGCTTCCGAGTGGTAAGTCGCCATAGAACTATCTAATGAGCTGTTTTTCATTCCTGGTAGAGTGCTTCTCTCTTTGTATGCAAATATAAATGTTTATATGTGTGTATTTGTGTATTTATATGTGTATATATGTATTTGCATACATGTATACACATGTAAACACATAAATACATTTGTATACATATATAGAAATATACATGTCATTGGAGCCCTTTGCAGTCAACTAGCTGAACACATGAAAAATCATATTTATGTAATATTCATATTTAATAAAGTGTTACTATGTATTTAATGTAAATATTTTGCATTCCAATGTTATTGAAATTGCTACAAGTACAAAGCAACACAGTTCAATTACAGCACTACAAGGGCAAAAAATATAGCTAAAATCACCTTTATTATACTGTAGTCCTTTAAAACTAAGCAGACATGAAAAATATCCAAATACGGGTCAACTGACGCATTTTGCGCCCCTCATGACTAAGTACCTTTAGGGGGATGCGAAACAAGTCAGTTGACCTGCATTTGAATGTCTTGTTTTAAAAAGGACTTTGATAAAGGTGATTTTACCTATATTTTTGCCCCTTGTTCAAGCACACCTGATGCAACTAATCAAGAGCTTCTTTAGTTGCACCAGGTGTGCTTGAGCTTGAACACATCAAATACCTGAACTGGCTAGTGGTTTGTTGAGTGCCATGTTTGACTGCATGTTAGAAATATGGTTAAATTAAAAGAATGGTCCAAAAAGATAAGAGATCATCACCTTTCACAAACAAGGAACATGATACAAAAAGATAGCAAAGGCACTAAATGTTCCTATATACACCATTGGAAGCATAGTTTGCAAGTTCAAAGTTAAAGGAATAATGGTTACACTACCTGGACGGGGCAGATAAAGGAAGCTTTCATTGGCTGCAACCAGATTTCTGAGAAGGCAGGTTGAGAAAAACCCTCCAGTGACTGCAAAAGACCTGCAGTAAGACTTGGTGGCAACAGGCACTGAGGTTTCAGTTTGCACAGAAAGTCGCATAATAAACGCAGAAGGTTTCCATGCAAGAACTCCAAGACATACACCACTACTGACCCAAAAGCACAAGAAAAGTCGGCTACAATATACTCAAAATCATATAAATAAGCCACAGAAGTTTTGGGATTCTGGTGTGTGGAGCAATAAAACAAAACTGGAACTTTTCGGCACGATGGGTAAGCAGCATGTCTGGAGGAAAAAGAACGAAGCATACGCTGAGAAGAACACTCTGGGGCCAATTTACCACTGTAGCGTATCATGTCTGCCAGACATCGCTGATTGCCGACAGCATTCTAGTAAACTACTTGTGCAATGCCATTCCCTGCAGATTTGCGGACAATCAGCCGCTAGCAGGGGGTGTCAATCAACCCGATTGTACAGGATCGGGTTGATTGATGTCCGCAGCCTCAGAGGCAGCAGACCAGTTAAGTAGCAGCGGTCTTAAGACCGCTGCTTCATAACTGCTGTTTCCGTCAAGCCTGAAGGCTCGTGCGGAAACAGGGGCATCAGGGGCCATTCGGCCCTTGATAAATCGGCACCTCTGCCTACAGTTAAGCATGGTGGTGGCTCGGTGATGCTCTGGGGCTGCTTTGCATCCTCTGGCACTGGAAACCTACAGCGTGTGTAAGGTACGATGGATTCATTGAAGCATCAGGAAATCCTAGGAGAAAATGGCATGCTGTCTGTGAGGAAGCTGAAGCAATGGCATCATTGGACCTTCCAACAGGAAAATTATCCCAAGCATACCTCAAATTCCACCAAGTCCTTGAAGATTCTACAGTGGCCATCACAGTCCCCTGACTAGAACACCATAGAAAATATCTGGTGGGATTACTGAACTGGAGGCGATTGCTTATGAGGAATGGGCTAAGATTCCTCAGGAACGCTTCCAGAAGCTGGTTTCAAGCTGGTTTCTGGCTATGGGGCCTATTTATGAAAGACCTGTCGGATATGACCTGACATTACGGATCATATCCGACAGACCTCACTGAATGCGGAGAGCAATACGCTCTCCGCATTCAGTATTGCACCAGCAGCTCTTGTGAACTGCTGGTGCAATGTCACGCCCTGCAGATTGGCCGCTAGCAGGGGGCATCAATCAACTCGATCGTATTCGATTGGGTTGAATTGCCGCAATGTCTGTCCGCCTCCTCAGAGCAGGCGGACAGGTTATGGAGGAGCAGTTTTTAGAGCCTGAAGGCTCACCAGAAACACGGTCCCTCAAGCACCATACGGAGCTTGATAAATGGTCCCCTAAGCATCTTATTTGCAGCAGGTCATAACAGCAAAAGAATGCTCTACTAAGTACTAAAGATGCTTGCCATGATGGGGTTGTATAATTGAAACTGCATAATTCATTCATATTTTACCAAAAAAACATTATATACAGTTGTGCTCTTAAGTTTACATACCCTGGCAGAATTAATGATTTCTTGGCCATTTTTCAGAGAATATGAAGGATAACACAAAAACTTTTCTTTCACTCATGGTTAGTGTTTGGCTGAAGCCATTTATTATCAATCAACTGTATTTACTCTTTTTAAATCATAATGACAACAGAAACTACCCAAATGACCCTGTTTAAAAGTTTACGTACCCTGGTGATTTTTCCCTGTTAACATGAACACAAATTGACACAAAGGGGTTTGAATGGCTATTAAAGGTAACCATCCTTACCTGTGATCTGTTTGCTTGTAATTAGTGTGTGTGTATAAAAGGTCAATGAGTTTCAGGACTCCTGACAGACCCTTGTATCTTTCATCCAGTGTTGCACTGACGATTCTGGATTCTGAGTCATGGGGAAAGCAAAATAATTGTCAAAGGATCTGCAGGAAAAGGTAGTTGAACTGTATAAAACAGGAAAGGGATATAAAAAGATATCCAAGGAATTGAGAATGCAAATCAGTAGTGTTCAAACTCTAAAGTGGTGAAAGAGATTGGAACATGAGGGAGAACAATATAAATCAAAAGCAGATTACAGTTAGGGGACAAAACTGACCACACAAAAGTTGTTGCAATGAGGAAAATAGGAACAGAAGATGGGAGAATAAAGAGTTGATGTAAATGTGAAGAAATGGAAAGCTTTCTCTAAGGCAGGTTGAGAAAAACCCTCCAGTGACTGCAAAAGACCTGCAGTAAGACTTGGTGGCAACAGGCACTGAGGTTTCAGTTTGCACAGAAAGTCGCATAATAAACGCAGAAGGTTTCCATGCAAGAGCTCCAAGACATACACCACTACTGACCCAAAAGCACAAGAAAAGTCGGCTACAATATACTCAAAATCATATAAATAAGCCACAGAAGTTTTGGGATTCTGGTGTGTGGAGCAATAAAACAAAACTGGAACTTTTCGGCACGATGGGTAAGCAGCATGTCTGGAGGAAAAAGAACGAAGCATACGCTGAGAAGAACACTCTGGGGCCAATTTACCAATGCCTTGCGGACATGATACACTGTAGCGTATCATGTCTGCCAGACATCGCTGATTGCCGACAGCATTCTAGTAAACTACTTGTGCAATGCCATTCCCTGCAGATTTGTGGACAATCAGCCGCTAGCAGGGGGTGTCAATCAACCCGATTGTACAGGATCGGGTTGATTGATGTCCGCAGCCTCAGAGGCAGCAGACCAGTTAAGTAGCAGCGGTCTTAAGACCGCTGCTTCATAACTGCTGTTTCCGTCAAGCCTGAAGGCTCGTGCGGAAACAGGGGCATCAGGGGCCATTCGGCCCTTGATAAATCGGCACCTCTGCCTACAGTTAAGCATGGTGGTGGCTCGGTGATGCTCTGGGGCTGCTTTGCATCCTCTGGCACTGGAAACCTACAGCGTGTGTAAGGTACGATGGATTCATTGAAGCATCAGGAAATCCTAGGAGAAAATGGCATGCTGTCTGTGAGGAAGCTGAAGCTATGGCATCATTGGACCTTCCAACAGGAAAATTATCCCAAGCATACCTCAAATTCCACCAAGTCCTTGAAGATTCTACAGTGGCCATCAGTCACCTGACTAGAACACCATAGAAAATATCTGGTGGGATTACTGAACTGGAGGCGATTGCTTATGAGGAATAGGCTAAGATTCCTCAGGAACGCTTCCAGAAGCTGGTTTCAAGCTGGTTTCTGGCTATGGGGCCTATTTATGAAAGACCTGTCGGATATGACCTGACATTACGGATCATATCCGACAGACCTCACTGAATGCGGAGAGCAATACGCTCTCCGCATTCAGTATTGCACCAGCAGCTCTTGTGAACTGCTGGTGCAATGTCACCCCCTGCAGATTGGCCGCTAGCAGGGGGCATCAATCAACTCGATCGTATTCGATCGGGTTGAATTGCCGCAATGTCTGTCCGCCTCCTCAGAGCAGGCGGACAGGTTATGGAGGAGCAGTCTTTAGAGCCTGAAGGCTCACCAGAAACACGGTCCCTCAAGCACCATACGGAGCTTGATAAATGGTCACCTAAGCATCTTATTTGCAGCAGGTCATAACAGCAAAAGAATGCTCTACTAAGTACTAAAGATGCTTGCCATGATGGGGTTGTATAATTGAAACTGCATAATTCATTCATATTTTACCAAAAAAACATTATATACAGTTGTGCTCTTAAGTTTACATACCCTGGCAGAATTAATGATTTCTTGGCCATTTTTCAGAGAATATGAAGGATAACACAAAACACTTTTCTTTCACTCATGGTTAGTGTTTGGCTGAAGCCATTTATTATCAATCAACTGTATTTACTCTTTTTAAATCATAATGACAACAGAAACTACCCAAATGACCCTGTTTAAAAGTTTACGTACCCTGGTGATTTTTCCCTGTTAACATGAACACAAATTGACACAAAGGGGTTTGAATGGCTATTAAAGGTAACCATCCTTACCTGTGATCTGTTTGCTTGTAATTAGTGTGTGTGTATAAAAGGTCAATGAGTTTCAGGACTCCTGACAGACCCTTGTATCTTTCATCCAGTGTTGCACTGACGATTCTGGATTCTGAGTCATGGGGAAAGCAAAATAATTGTCAAAGGATCTGCAGGAAAAGGTAGTTGAACTGTATAAAACAGGAAAGGGATATAAAAAGATATCCAAGGAATTGAGAATGCAAATCAGTAGTGTTCAAACTCTAAAATGAGGGAGAACAATATAAATCAAAAGCAGATTACAGTTAGGGGACAAAACTGACCACACAAAAGTTGTTGCAATGAGGAAAATAGGAACAGAAGATGGGAGAATAAAGAGTTGATGTAAATGTGAAGAAATGGAAAGCTTTCTCTAAGGTGTAAATTCTTTATCATTTCAATTAATAGACCTCCAGGCCTTTATCTCAAATTTAAAGGCAAAAAAAGGGTAGTTAAAGGGACAATGTACACAGGATCAGTTAATAAGAGTTCCTTTCAAAACAGCTGCAGAAACAATCTTTTAATTTGGCTGGGTTCTCTCTTTGTGAAGTTCATTTCTGCTGTTGCCTCTCTCCCCAGTTGCCTAGCTTTTCTATAGCTGACACTGCAGTATTGAAATTTTCAACACAGTTGGTGGTTACAATCAGCTAGATTACAAGTTATGCACGCTATAGGGAAAGTAACAAACGCAACAAAAGCTGTGTTATTTAACCCTCTATAGCGCAGCCATTACAAGTTTTCAAACAGCCGGCTTGTGTGTGCTATATGGTTGCATTGAGCTCCATACCGCACACAATCCAAGAGCTGTTTTGATGTGCTCGTGCACGCTTTCCCCATAGACATCAATGGGGAGAGCGGGTTCAGAAAAAAACACCTGCGATTGCGGAAAGAAAAGCTCCGTAACGTAGCTCCATTGATGTCTATGAGGGAAAAAAAATAACGTTTAAACCTAACCCCCCAACATAAACCCTAATCTGCTGCCCCCGACATCGCCAACACCGACCTCATGTTATTAACCCCTAATCTGCCGCTCCCTATATTGCCGTCACCTAAATAAAGCTATTAACCCCTAATCTGCCGCTTCCAATATCGCCGCCACTATACTAAAGCTATTAACCCCTATTCCCCTGTACCCCAACTTCACCCACACTATAATAAATCTATTAACCCCTATTCCGCAGCTCCCTGACATCTCCGCCAATAAATAAAGTTATTAACCCCTAAACCTCTGGCCTCCCACGTCACTACCACTAAATAAACCTATTAACCCCTAAACTGCCAGCCCCCCACATCACATCCTAAATTAAACTATATTAACCCCTAACCCTAACGTAACCCCAACGTAACCCTAACCCTATCACCCCCTAGCTTTAACATAATTAAAATAGAGCTAAATTAAACTTAAAATTATTAACTAAATAATACCTATTTAAAACTAAATACATACTTACCTGTGAAATAAAACCTAAGCTAGCTACAATATAACTAATAGTTTTATTTATATTTCACAGGTAAGTTTGTATTTATTTTAACTAGGTAGACTAGTTAGTAAATAGTTATTAACTATTTACTAACTACCTAGATAAAATGAACACAAACTTAACTGTGAAATAAAACCTAAGCTGCCTTACACTAAAACCTAACATTACAAAAAATAAAAAAACCTACCATTACAAAAAATAAAAAACACTAAAATTACAAAAAATAATAAACCTACCATTACAAAAAATAACAAACTAAATTATCTAAAACAATAAAAAATATTCCTATTCTAATACTCTTTAAAAAAAAATAAAACAACCCCAAAATAAAAAAGCCTAATCTAGAATAAACTACCAAGGACCCTTAAAAGGGCCTTTTGTGGGCCCTTAAAAGGGCCTTTTGTAGGGCATTGCCCTAAAATTAACAGCTCTTTTGCTACAAAACAAAACAAACATCCCTAACAGTATACAACCCCCACCCCCAAACCCACAAAAATAAAGTAAAACCTAATCTACCCATTGCCCTGAAAAGGGCATTTGTAGGGGGATTTCCCTTAAAGGGGCATTTAGCTATTTTTCCTGCCCTTAAAAGGGCATACAGCTCTTTTATGAAATGCCCAAGCCCTAATCTAAAAATAAAAAACCACCCCAAAATGAAAAAAATACATTACACAAAATAACAAACAAATTATCAAAAATAATAAAGATTATTCCTATTCTAATACACATTTTAAAAAAAATCCCCAAAATAAAAACCTAATCTAGAATAAACTACCAATTGTCCTTAAAAGGGCCTTTTGTAGGCCATTGCCCTAAGTTAAACAGCTCTTTTACCTAAAAAAAGAATACAAAGACCCACTAATATTACAAACCCCACCCCTCCAAACCCACAAAATAAAAAAAACTATCTAAAAAACCTAAGCTACCCATTGCCCTGAAAAGGGCATTTGTAAGGGCATTTAGCTCTTTGCATTGCCCTTAGAAGGGCATTTAGCTCATTTAAGAAAAGCCCAAACCCTAAACTAAAAAAAAAAAAAAACACCCAAAAAACCTTAAAAATACACTAACCTCCGAAGATCCACTTACATTTGCAGAAGTGCCGCTTGAAGGATATTCATCCCATCGGCTCCATCTTCATCCAGGCGGCTCCATCTTCATCCAGGCTGCATCTTCGCATCTTCTATCTTCATCCCGGTGGCGTCTTCTATCTTCATCCCGGCAGCGCGGAGTGGGTCCATCCTGAAGCATCATCTTCATACGGTCGCCGCCGTACACTAAATCTTCAATGCAAGGGAGCCGTTTTAAAATAGCGTCCCTTGAATTTCTATTGGCTGATTTGATTTTGGAAATTAGGCTGCAAGCAATACTGGCATATAGTGCTCAACAGTGCTGCCATATAGTACATGCACTTAAACCTACCTAAGTATGTTTTTCTGTAATGGATACCAAGATAAAGTACATTTGATAATAAAATAAATTATAATGTTTTCTTCCTTTACTTTTTTTTTTTAAATGCATGCTTAAATTTAATTAGGAAAATTAGTTTTGACTCTCATGAACCTTAGTACTCCATAATATTATTGAGCTTTCAGCATAAACTCAAACAATACCAAATGAAATCACTGGTTTTATGTGTTGTTTTTGCTCTTTTGTGCCATCTAGTGGTCTAAAACTGTAATGTGCCAAATATTGTACATAAAACTGATTTCTAAGGAACACTATTTGTGGGAGCTTCACTTAAAACAATAAAAAAAGGTTTGTATGTAAGCCTCAACAGACCCCATAGCCTTCAGTTTGTGGATTGCCCCAGTCTTGTAAGAAGGACGCTTGGATTAGCTCTTTAACTGTAGCCTCTAACTACCCATACTACTCCTTGCAACCCCTGAACCACCACAACCCCATCACAATATAAACCCCTACACTTCTAACCTCTAAACTGTTCCAACCCCCAGTTAGACCCACTACACTTTTTAGGGGGGTTTATGGATTAATAGTGTAGGGAGTGTAAATTACTATGGGGTTGTGGCAGCTTGGTGGTTAATAGACTTCAGTGTTTACTGAGATGGGGGCTGTGACAGTTAATGATTAGTAGCATAAGGATGTGTGGGAGGTTTATTGTGATGGTGGTTTTGGCACTTTAGGTGTTAATAGTGTAGGGGGGTTATTGCAATGGGGGTTGTGGTGCTTTCGGGGGTTAAAGGGGTTTTAATTGTGATGGGGTTTTGGCAGTTTAGGGGTTAAAAAAATAGGGGGTTTATTGTGATGGGGTTGTGGCAGTTTGGGGTTAATAGTATAGGGGTTAAATAGAGTAGGGGCTAGAGGATTTATTCTAATGGGGGATTTGGCGGTTTAGAACAAACAATTCGTCAAACTGAAATTTTCTCTGATGCACATCTCTAATACTTAGTACACACTTGTTGCATGTGGAACCAAAAAGGTGGGAGCTGCTGCAGTAGGACACTTTTTATTAAGGACTTCTTATTGTGAAGTGCAAGTGACATGTTCTACCTACTATTCTTCCTTTAGTAATAAGCAACCAACAAAGCAACTTTTCTATAGCAATTTTTCTGACTGTTTAGTCGTTATAAGGTGTCTAATGCTGCTACAAGTAGCCAGTAATTGATTGGTAATATCCTCATATTCAAAGAGTTATTGTTTTGGTTATCACATTTATTTAATTTGGTAATTATTAATATTTCACATAAATTTATTATTATATACCAATGTATAAAGTGATTTCATGCCACTCTAATCTATGTCTGAAAGAGCAAGCTTTATGTTGTATTTTATTTGTCCACATTCTTTTGTAGCATAGGGAGTTGAATGGTGATCTTTATAGGGAACCTTTCAATAAACAGTCATCAGAGAAAAATCTTCCAAATGAGTGGTCACACCCCCCCCTCTAATTTTCTGGTGATCACCATGATACCTTAAGTAGTTGTCAGAGAAATGGTACTTGTATAATTGGTCCCTTTTACATTCGTCTAAGCTTTATAAAGCGCCTCTTGCCCTCTCTTTTTAATGTTTCAAGGCCGCTTTTTCAAAGATGGGTTCAGATGCACGTGTGGGTTATCTGCTGACCACTGTGTTAACAGCGATCATCTGTTAGAACCATAAGCATATGGAAAAACATCAAGAGGGTAGGGTATCCCTTATGATGCCCCTCACAATACAAACATAAACTTGTGACGCCTTATTTGAAAGCAGAAATCCTTCTCTTTCAAAGAGTGGTCCTGTGTCCACCTGCTCAAAATATCCAGAGTGAGGTTTTATGATTCAGATTTAAATATAACAATTATTTTGAATTGTTAATTTTAATTGAACCATGTAAGTATAAAATCATAAATGTTGCTGTTTTGGGAAGATAAGCGGATGCTTATGTCGTCGTTGAAATTGAAATTAGGAAATAACAAATTCTGTGCTGCTATATACTAAGTTGTACACCATAGAAAATGACACAAAAAGTTATTTTTATTTTGTTTTGTTTTTTGCATTTCTGATATTCTGATATTTCTGGAAACTAAAGTTATATTCTAAAAATGCTTGGTCTGCTTACAAAAAGGAGGTATAATTTGTATGGGTACCTCATAGAAATTAAAATTTATTTGCAAATGCAATCAGGGCCAAACAACTAAGAACACTTCTAGCACAGGGATATGAAAATGACTCAGCAGGTAGCTGAATAAGGGATTGAAAAATCTCAGAAAGGAGTTAGTCTACCAAGACTGACAATGAAAATGTAGACCAAGGGGCAGTAACTCAAGCAGGTTGCAATTCTTGAGGCTCCTGTGGAAAATGTAATAATCAGCCAATTATTAATTGGTATATGCAGCATCCTGGATTAAAAACAGTGTATACCGCTGAGTTACCTTTTGCTAAACTGAGAGACACCAGTATTGTTGTGTTTATGACCCCAAAGTCTTGGACTGGATACACGGGGCCTGAAGTGGCGGCCTGCATACAGTCTTTTCATGCCCCCAGGAACCTGGTCTAAACAGTCACTATGGAACTGTCAACTTTCCAATTAGACCACATAGCTTTTTAAATTCTGGATCATCATATGCAGCGTGTGCTATACATCTGATTAGGTTTATACAATAACAGTGGGGGTCAAGATGGCGCTTCTCACATGAAAAGAAACTATCCTATCTCTACTTGATGAACACTTTTTGAAGTTGGAGTTTTTTTTAATAGTCAACCAACAATACTCCCAGCTACCCAGTGGAGCCACAAGCGGAACAACAGGAGCAGCTGGAGAGGGCAAGAATCAATGATATGCAGCACATTATAGTTAATGCTGGAGCTGACTATCGAGATTGCCGCAATTAATGTATACTGCACATGGAGGATACTGCAAAACCAACAAATAAGGACCTTCCTAAAAGGATGGTGATAAAAAATTGATTATTGGGACATTGATATACCCAAGATAATTCAAACACATATTGCTCTGCAAATAAACTTTGCTTTGGTTTCACTAAAACCCCTGAGTTATAACCTTACTTATATGGCAAGACATACCAGACTTTCTTCATGGCTCTTTTACTACCTGCTAGGAATATTTCTAACCATGATCAGTGACTTTCCTGCTCTAATCCTGGCTCTCGGGCCTACCTGTAATTATGTTGAATCCTGTATATGTTTTCTAGAAATGAATTTGCTTGCATCTACAGAGTTTGGCAGACATACATTTGTATATGATTTCCATGTATATCATGATTATTGCTATTTTGGAAACTGTTCAGTGTTTTACATATTTTGTTTTGTATACTATTTCACCTTGACACTGACATTAAGAAGTTCTACTGATTTTTAGGTTTAACATGTTTAATTACTACCCTGCTATTTGGGGTCTAGGCCTAATGTCTTCCTGTCATTGATTTTTTTGTAGCATATGGTGCCATGTTAAATATGTGGACAATGACCAAAACTTTATTTATGGCTCTTATCACTAGAATCCCTCTTTCTTATTTGATGCTCTTAACCTGCTGTTAGGGGCCAGAATGGCGGAATGAGATTTGTCTAATTTATTGAATGTCTGTTAGGCTCCCAACTCATACATGTAATAAAAAGATTATCCACTGATTCACAGAATTTCTCTTTTTCCTTTGTATTTTCAAAACAGTAAATATATTCCTGTTTGGCTACACAGCAAAACAGCAAAACTTCTTTAAGCCTGATAACATTATTACCATTCAGGCAACTTATAGGCACTTTTATCGTAATTCCTCCTAGTTTGCCTCTTGGAAATGTACTATATATAGCTTGCAAAAAGAGTACAAGTCATTTATTGTGTTTATCAAATTTCAATTCTATTTTTGAGTATTAGGGCCCCGTGTATCAAAAGGCGTGCTGACAGCTTCTCAACTTGAGAAGCTGTCTGCACGCCTTTGCCGCATAGGGCAGCGGATCTGTTTGTCTGCTGGCCCGTATGCAGCATGACACACTCCGATGAGTGTGTAATGCCCGTCCCTTCACTCGTGCGACCAATCATGCGAGAAAAGAGACTGTAATTTACCGAGAGCAATCAAGCTCTCAGTGATTTCCAATGACCATTGCTTTCTACATTGCAGGAAGGAGGCTCGCATGTGCGAACCTGCCCTACAAGGGCTCCGGAGCAGCTTACGCTGCTTCGTACATGGAGCCCATTGATTTTATTTCTTTATATATCTGTATATACCTATACCAGTATATATATTAAAAAAATATTATTAAAAATTATTAGAAAATTATCCATATTCTATGGATTATTTAGAATATTTTACAGTATGTATACATTTTTTTATATATTTTCTACTTAATATTTCATAATGCGCATTGAAGTTAGCAATTCTTTATGTGTGTTAACCTGACCACGTTAGTCCTATATCGTAAACCCTGATGCGCATAACGTATATTTTACATTCCTTTATTCTTTACATAAAAAATAATGTAAAACAATGGGCTAGGTTACAAGTGGTTTACTTAAGTTAATGCAAGCCGATAAACAATATCGCAACTGTGCTAACTTATGTGTATATTACAAGTTAAATTCAAATGGGTGCACTGGTTAGTGTGGTTAGAACTAGAGTATAGTGTATAAATAATAATAAAAAATATTATAAGGGTTAAAAGGTATATGGTATTTATGTATGTCTAAATATGTATATAGGTGTATATAAATATATATATATATATATATATATATATATATATATATATATACATGTGTATTTATGTATTTATATATGTATGTAATTTTATACATACATATATACTGTACACTTATATACACATGTATATATACATTTACACTTTAAAGCCCTTTCCACTCAAATACCTTACCCCCTTGTAAAGTAATTTTTAATATTGAAAAATGTATTTTACTATGTATTTAATGTAAATAGTTTACATTCCAATGTTTATCAGATAGAAGAAAATGTTCTCTGTATTTTTAAATATATATCTGTATCTAGCTATACTTTTATTATAGGTAAATATTCATACAGAGGTATAGGTATATATATATATATATATATATATATATATATATATATATATATATATATATATATATATATATATATATATATCTTACAAAAAATAATTTTATATATATATATATATATATATATATATATTTAAAAAGAAAAAGAACATGTTTTTCTATGTAAAGAACAATGGAATGTAAAATATTCATAATTACCAATGGGTTTAGCGATGTAGGTCTTACGCAGTGCCAAGCTAGCGTGCAAGTGATATGTTAGGTTTTTTTGTTAGCTTTTGAAAAGAAAGCTCCATTGAAGTCTATGGGGAGCAGTCCTGAAGTTGGTGTGCATTGGGTTTTGCTTACACACTGACCTGTCCGCGTTAAATGTTTACTTTGAGCAGTGTTTGCGCACGAATGGGGGGAAAAATTAACGTGCCATATAATCATATTTTTACTTTATTGAAATTCCCCATTAGAAATATTAGTTTTTTTTTGTGCAGGTGGTCCAACAAAGGCCACACTATACCTATTGGGAACAATTTGCTAATTGTTGATGGGGAATGTTCTTAAGTTTCTTGGTAGACTATATAAGTTTGGGGACTGTTTGTTTTTGTTTATATGTTCTCTGTTAAGATTTCCCCAAGACATAGTGAAGCAAATCACAGCCAGTCACTTAAAAATGTTCCCCAAAGTTTTTTTTTCTATTTCTATAAACCATAGGAATAAACTATTTTACTATAAAACTGAGGTTTAACATGTGAGGCCCATGAGTGGTCTCTTCACACCAAGATACTTTCTGTTACTATAATTCCCTAAATAGAAAAGGTCTAAGAGTAGCTTCATGAGCTTTTCTTTTAGAAGTTTCACAGTTCTATTGAGATGCTATCTAATTGTTGATTAATGGAACTATTACTAAGCTCTTTGTGTGACCTGAGCTTTCTGTATCCTTATGTTGATTGATGTGGCGTGTTCTAAGCATTTGAACTGTAAGTTACATATCTTCCTGCTACACTTTGGGGCCTATTTATCAAAGCATCAACTATGTTGCATTCGCCGGCGTCAATACGCTCGCCAGACATCGCTGCCGTGGACCTGAATACGTTCTCCTTAATTAATAAAACAGCCATAAAAAACATGTGTGTTAAGTACGGTGCGGAGCATCGGACTGGTGTTAACTAACAGTCTTCGATGTTGCAGTTATTCAGGGTTTTCCCAACTTTATTTATACCATTTCATTACTGTCCACAAGCACATTTCTCTAAAGCTAATCTATTAAAGTCCAATAAAAAGATTGATTTATACCTCAACAAACAATATCTCATAGAAAGTTATTATTATATTCATTTGTTATATGATACTTTCACAGAAATTAATGCGTAATTGTATTTCTAGGAGTCATATTTTTTATATTATTATTTTTGCTAAACTTTGTACATATATCCTTGCACATACTTGTATATGTATATACATATGTGTGTATATGTGTGTGTGTGTTATGTCAGAAATCTGTTGCAAACATATTTACATGTCCCTAAGTTCCTTTTTTTGTTCTAAACAATGTTGTCTGTCATATCTCTGTTTTTATTTATACCACTATATGTATATATTGTAAATGTATTAATATTCTGGGCAGCAATAATTGTGAATATAACATGTAATCAGAGTATCTTATGTAATTATTTGCAATCAATGGATATTTTAAAGGGATAGTAAAGTAAAAATGTAAGTTGCATTAGTGGGAGCTAGCTGCTAATTGCTGCCTGCACACATTTGTCTCTTGTGATTGGCTAAATAGATGTGCTCAGCTAGCTGCCAGTAGTGCAATGCTGTTTCTTCAGCAGAGAATAACAAGAGAATGAAGCGAATTTGAGAATAGAAGTAAATGTGAAAGTTATTTAAAACTGTATGTTCTATCCAAATCATGAAAGAATATTTTTGGGATTCCTGTCCCTTTAAGAGCTGGGCCAGTTTTCTCTCTGCACCTGTGTAAGCCCTCCTGATTGCAATCTATTTATAAAACCCACCCCTACACAGGTGTTATTAAATGGGGTGGCATATAATATGACATTTCTTACTGTAAAAGAAATTCAAGAGAAGGAAGGATAGTAGCATGCCAGTAAAGAGGTGATTTTAATTTCTGCTGTATCTGATTCATGACAGTTTAAAGTTAGGTGGGCTATCCCTTTGCGCTATCAGCTCAAGATTATATTGAATCAAACATCAATTTGAATTTTAAAATCCTTGTCTAAAATATTATACTTTGTGTCCTAATGTCAGCATCAATGTTTATCTTTTATACTAATTTCACATATAAATATTTTCAAAGTATAATACACAACGTAACAAATGGCACTTACAAGTTCTGATTAAAGATCAATGACACAAGTATCGAGCAATTTGATTCGTTAGTGATAGTTTATAATGTTATTTATTTGAATCAGATTGGCAGATGTCATAAATCATGTGATTATGCATATTCCAATTAAAAGTGGTGGAAAAATTCACTAGTTTGTGGGTTATTTAGGAGTTTGTGTCATAATTGGTGCGAAAAGTGTTGAGTCAAATATGGCGCGAAGTGGACCGTGGGACCTGTATTACATGGCTTAAACATGGTGCAAATAGATTTTTCACAAAAAATAAAAAGGAAGTTAGCTATATTATGTTGTGTATTTATTTCATGTTTATCTCTATATCTATTAGTGCAACAAGTTTGGGTCAAAATTTTGCACCAAATATGTAGAAATAATATTGTCCCCTTGTTTTGTAATGAGAGACAAAGTTGTAGCATAATCCATAAATAGTAATGTATTTTTAATTTTTATCCTTTTTTTTCTAGTGCACCAAATGTGTAGCAATAATATTGTTTGATTTAGAAAGAGTATACAAATTTAATAAAGTTTCGATTTTACTTTTAATATGTAATATACTTAATTGTCTTGCAGCATCAAACATAAGCTTTCTGTGTTTTCAGACTCCTATTAACTTTTATGGCATCCGCGACCTAAAGGGTGACGGATTGAAAACTAGGTATGCTGAGTCGGAAAAGACACGAGCGTAAATGTAGAATTTTTGATAACTCCGAGAGAGCTTCAAATAGTGTTGATCAGGAGGGCGAATGAACACGATTCCGCTCGAATTACATGGGTTTTCAACTCGCATCAATCTGCGTCGGATTGAGATCGTGGGATCGTATGTTACGTCACAAATTTCAACATTTGCAGATGTTGACGCTTTGATAACTACGGTGGATCAATTCCACGACAATTACGACGCGGAATTCCAGCGTATTTTTGGTTGACGCTTTGATAAATAGACCCCATTGTCTTTATGCCTGAATGAAACATCCATAAAAAAAATGAAGAAAGAGAGCAGGAGATAGAAACGGAAGCATGTGTAGAGACACAATCATTGGCAATAGATGTATCAGCAGCAAATTATAAAATTATCCAAATATAGTTAAGAAAAAGTCAAAGAGCCTGTAAGTTTACTGAAAAGGGTTAAGAACTACATGAAGAAAAATTGACAAGATGCCAATGTTGTTTTGAGAAGTGGAAGGCTCTTGATAAATATACTAGGCAATAAATGATGGAGCATGCCTTCAATGACCTGCTGCAAGACATCATAAATAAGATCAGCCATGCTTCATCAGATTTAAATCTTGTTTATGAAGAGTTGTGGCAACCTGTTATTCCTGAAAATAACATCTGCCGCCGAGTAGATACTTATAGTGCACCTACAAAGATAATTGTCGAGTCTGCATGCGTCATCTAGGACAAGGATTTAAATGTCAACATCATTTTAGGGGAGGATGGAGCTGTACTGATACTGGCTCAGTGTTTTCATCTTCCTATAAGTCCAATCCAAACAGAGGACATGCAAGAGCTTCTTCTCAGTCTGTAAACAACTCAAAAGGGATCTCCAGATGATCAAACCTGTCTACTGCCAGGAAATAAAAATCTGCTGTGAAGATTTCTGCAGCTAGAGCAACTTTGGACATCTTGCAAGCACATTAAATAGAAGAGCTCCAAAGACTTGAAGCTAAAGATAAGAAGATAATTGCAAAACAAGAAGCAGAAGCATTGAAGCATCAACTGGAAAAATAGCAAGAGGAAGCCAGACTGAGGGGCCGATTTATCAATGTCTGGCAGCAGGGGCGTATTAAGGCATAGGCCAACAAGGCCGGTGCCTAGGGCAGCAGATTTTTAAGGGGAAGCAGAATTTTGAGTCCCTAAATCAACCAATTACTAATGACTTAAATGGCTGGCCCGGCTATTGCTATCCTATGGGATTGTATGTGGGTGTGCATGACGTGGTGACAGTGGAGGCAGAACTCGCAGCCTGGCCTGGACTGAGAGGGAATGCGGTATTCTTCCTGGCTCCACTGCGTGATTGAGACTCACACAGACTACACAGTGCAGTGTGCACTACAACGTGACCACTGTGAAACAGCATATGCCTTTCTCCCTTCAATACATCTTCATTAGGCATTAAAATACTTAAACGTATTAGTCACTAAATACTTGTACATTTACTGTTTGTCTATCTGTCATACATGCAAATAATAAGTATTTATTGCTGAATCTATACAACTATGTGACTTAAAACACAACTGAAAATATGTTGTATGCATTTAATACATTCAGAAACAATACAAGTATATACTTTATTATGATTGTATCATGTGACTTTATCCCCTAGGATACAATTCCTAAACCTATCCTAACTACTGTTGTATTTTTTAAGTATTTTTAAAGGCCAGTTTGTATATTCATTACATATTTATCCAAGCAGATATTTTGCTTAAATAACTGTCAATCACCAAAGAAGATGTTTAAGGTTAAACAACTACCTATTGACAAACTATCATACAGTGAAGGATATTTTTTTATGATATAAACACTTTAATCATCTGACTTGCAAAATAATGTCTTAATATATATATATATATATATATATATATATATGTGTGTGTGTGTGTGTGTGACCAGAGTGAATGCAAGCCCTGGTGAACATCTACTTAAAAAGACATTATTTTTTTTATTTTTTACACCCTGCCCCAAAAATATGTCTAAAAAAAGGCCTTAAACCTGGGGTGGGGTGTGTGTGTGTGTGGGGGGGGAGGGGCAGCAGAATTTTGAGTGCCTAGGGCAGCACAAAACCTAAATACGCCCCTGTCTGGCGGACATGATCCGCTGTAGCGGATCATGTCCGCCAGACATCACTGAATGCCGAACTGCTGGTGCAATGCCGTCCCCTGCAGATTTCCAATAGGCCGTTAGCAGGGGGTGTCAATCAACCCGATCGTACACAATCAGACTGATTGCTGTACGCGACCTCAGAGGTGGCGCACGATTTAAGAAGCAGCGGTCGTAAGACCACTGCTTCTTATCTCCTGTTTCCGGCAAGCCTGAAGGCTCGCACGGAAACAGCAGCATTAGGGGCCATTTGGCCCTAAAAAAATCGGCCCCTTTTTGCAGAGAACTAGACACTCAAGAAGCTGATTTCTATCATATCAAATGAAGAATCATATGTTGAGATGAAAGAACTTCTCCAGGAATGTGCAACTTTGCAAGAGAAACATGCACTTAAGACAAAGTATTTATCATTCCAATGTATGTTTCGACACAATCAAAATGTGACAAACTGCATTGTGCAGATAGTAGTACAGCATTTGTCAGGATGCTCCCCATATTAGAAACTGCAATATGCAATGGAGACCCACTAAGATTCATCAACTAGAAAAACTTGCTTCATACCTTGAAAGACAGAAAAAATATACCAGTAAATGAAAAGATCTAATACCGTTCAAGTATGTTGGATGACCAGCCAAGAAGGCTATGGAAAATCATTTCTAGCTACAATGCCCTTTAGTTCTCCTTCATAGAGTTGTGTCTGATAAATTAAACCAACCTTTTGCTCAAAGGACAGATCTGGGCTTGAGCATAGTTGGCTACTGTAATCACTGTATCTACTGTGGTGATGCTATTGGAGTAAGTCATTACATCATAGTGAAATAAGTAATGCCAGATCTGCAGTCCTCTCTTAAACTTACAAATGCAGTTTGGTATGTCTGCAGAACACAGGTAAAGGAAATATTTCCTCCACCTGATATTATCAAGTTGCTCATATCTGACTTCAATGAGATAGCTGTAAAGCATAATCCCATTTTCCAAGGAGATTTTTGTTTCCTGAAAATTAAAAAGGGCATCAGACTCAACGATAATGAGCATTACAAAATGACATACACCTATATTACGAGTTTTGCGCTATAGAGGGTGCGAAACGAACGCAACAAAAGTTGCGTTATTGCACCCTCCATAGCGCTGCTATTACAAGTTTCTGAAAAACCTCCTTGTGCGTGCGATATGGTGGCATTAAGCTCCATACCACACAAAATCCAAGGGCTGAGAATACGTGCTCGTGCATAGACCCCATCAATGGGGAGAGAGTGTTAGAAAAAAAACCTAACACCTGAAGTGCGGAATGGAGATCGCCATAATGCAACCCCATTGATGTTTATGGGGAAAAAAAGTTACGTTTAAAACTAACACCCTAACATAAAACCCTAAAACCCAAGTCTAAACACCCCTAATCTGCTGCCCCGACATCGCCGCCACTGTAATAAAGTTATTAACCCCTATTCTGCTGCTACCCGACATAGCCGCCACTATAATAAAGTTATTAACCCCTAATCTGCAGCCCCTGAAATCGTCGCCACTAATAAAAGCTATTAAGCCCTATTCCGCCCCCTCTAAGATCGCGGCAAACTAAATAAAGTTATTAACCCTTAAACCGCCAGCCCCCCACATCGCAAAACACTAAATTAAACTATTAACCCCTAAACCCAACACCCCCTAACTTTAAATTAAAATTACAATATAACTCTATTTAAATAAATAAAAACTTACCTGTGACATAAAAATAAACCTAACATTAAACTATATATTAACCTAACATTACTATTCTAATAAAATAAAAAAACTACCAATTAAAATATCTAAATTACAAATTTAAAAAAAAACTAACACTAAAAATTTAAGAAATCTAAGTTTACCAAAAATAATAAACACTAAAATCACGAAAAATAAAAAAATACTAAGATTACAAAAAATAAACAAAATTATCAAAAATTACAATAAACTATTAATAGACCTTAAAATGGCTTTTTGTGGGGCATTTCCCTAAAGAAATCAGCACTTTTATTTGTAAAAAAATACCAAGTCCCCCCAACAGTTAAACCCACCACCCAACCAACCACCCAAAATTAAAAACCTAATTCTAAAAAAAACCTAAGCTACCCATTGCCCCTAAAGGGGCATTTGTATGGGCATTGCCCTTAAAAGGGCATTTAGCTCTTTTTCACTGCCTTTAAAAGGGCATTTAGCTCTTTTACAAATTGCCTAAACCCTAATCTAAAAAAAAAACACCCCAAAAAAATATAAAACCTAACACTAACCCCAGAAGAAAGTCTGAACATTCAGACGGTGAGAAGTCTTTATCTAGGTGGCTAGGTCTTCATTTATCCCGGGGGCATCTTCTATCTTCATCCCGGTGGCGCGGAGCTATCCTGGATCCCATCCTGCGCGGAGCGTCCTCTTCATACGGTTGCCGCTGTACACTGAAGTTGAATGCAAGGTAGCCATTTCAAAATGGTGTCCCTTGCATTCCTATTGGCTGATTTGATTTTTAAAATTTAAATCAGCCAATAGAATAAGAGCTTCTGAAATCCTTTTGGCTGTTCAAAACAGCAAATAGGATGAGAGCTACTGAAATCCTATTGGTTGTTCAAATCAGCCAATTGGATTTCAGTAGCTCTCATGCTATTCGCTTTTTGAACAGCCAATAGGATTTCAGAAGTTCTCATCCTATTGGCTGATTTGAATTTGAAGAATCAAGATGAACTTTTTGATCTACATGTGTATATGGGGAGGTTTCAGTGACAACTTAAACTGAAAGATTGCTTTAAGGATAAGGGGGAATATGCATCTAAACCCTTTAAACTTTTAAGTGTCTTTGAGCCTATACCAATACCCACACATCAATAAAAACATTTCACCGGATTTGTACCTCAATCCTGTCTGATATACATAAGGTGATTCCCCCTAGTAGGGATAACCTGAGAAGGTCTGAGAGGGATGCTATTAAAACTCTATCTTCTGACAGGGATATAGTCATCAGGCATGTGGATAAGGGTGGGGCCACTTTGGCACTAAACTACACACAATATAGACAAGAAGCACACAGACAACTGTTCGATGGCATCACCTACAAACTTACTATTAACCCTACATCTACTTTCAAAAAACAAATTGATGAGTTTCTAAAGTTGGCCTATATGGCAAATGTTATCGATGATGATGTGTTTGGATTCCTGACAGTAGTCGACCCGGTTTGCCCTAATTTATATCTTCTTCAGAAGATTCATAAGTCCTTGGAGAACCCCCCTGGTAGAACTATCATCTCTGCCAGGGGGTCTCTTCTACAGCCTTTGGCTAAATATAGTGTCTTTTTCTTGCAGCTGGCTGTCCAAAACACCAAATCACATTTACAGGACTCCTTTGAACTCATCAATTTGTTAAAATGTTTGGAATACACTCAGGACAATTCTGGTAACAATGGATGTTGTGAGTTTGTACACGGTCATACCCCATGTACATGGTCTAGAAATGGTCAGACAGATGTTGATTGACAATGAACACTACATAGGTCCCCCTATTGAATTCTTCCTCCAGCCAATCAGAATTTTCCTACCTTAATTCCGATTGGCTGATAGAATCCTATCAGCCAATCGGAATTCGAGGGATGCCATCTTGGATGACATCCCTTAAAGGAGCCTTCATTCTGTGTTAGGACGTCGGAAGAAGAGGATGGATCCACGCCGGAGGTCTTGAAGATGGAGCCGCTCGTCGTTGGATGGATGAAAATAGAAGATGCCGCTTGGATGAAGATGTTTGCCAGTCCGGATCTCCTCTTCTGCCCGCATAGGATGAAGACTTCAGCAGGATCATGGACATCCTCAGCCCCCGCTTGGGCTTGGATGAAGACTTCGGAGACTTCGGAAGACTTCGGAGCCTGGATCGGTGATACCCGGCGTGGTGAAGATGAGGTAGGAAGATCTTCAGGGGCTTAGTGTTAGGTTTATTTAAGGGGGGTTTGGGTTAGATTAGGGGTATGTGGGTGGTGGGTTGTAATGTTGGGGGGGGGTATTGTGTTTATTTTTACAGGCAAAAGAGCTGTTTTCTTTGGGGCATGCCCCGCAAAAGGCCCTTTTAAGGGCTGGTAAGGTAAAAGAGCTTTTCAATTTTAATTTTAGAATAGGGTAGGGCATTTTTTTATTTTGGGGGGCTTTGTTATTTTATTAGGGGGCTTAGAGTAGGTGTAATTAGTATAAATTGTTGTAATATTTTTATTATGTTTGTAAATTATTTTTTTATTTTTTGTAACTTAGTTCTTTTTTTATTTTTTGTACTTTAGTTAGTTTATTTATTTGTATTTATTTGTAGGTATTTTATTTAATTAATTTATTGATAGTGTAGTGTTAGGTTTAATTGTAGATAATTGTAGGTATTTTATTTCATTAATTTATTGATAGTGTAGTGTTAGGTTTAATTGTAATTTAGGATTTATTTTACAGGTAATTTTGTAATTATTTTAACTAGGTAGCTATTAAATAGTTATTAACTATTTAATAGCTATTGTACCTGGTTAAAATAAATACAAAGTTGCCTGTAAAATAAATGTAAACCCTAAAATAGCTACAATGTAATTATTTGTTATATTGTAGCTATATTAGGGTTTATTTTACAGGTAAGTATTTAGCTTTAAATAGGATTAATTTATTTAATAAGAGTTAATTTATTTCGTAAGATAAAAATTATATTTAACTTAGGGGGGTGTTAGTGTTAGGGTTAGACTTAGCTATAGGGGTTAATACATTTATTAGAGTAGCGGCGAGGTCCGGTCGGCAGATTAGGGGTTAATACTTGAAGTTAGGTGTCGGTGATGTTAAGGAGGGCAGATTAGGGGTTAATACTATTTATTATAGGGTTATTGAGGCGGGAGTGAGGCGGATTAGGGGTTAATAACTTTATTATAGTAGCGGTGAGGTCCGGTCGGCAGATTAGGGGTTAATTATTGTAGGTAGGTGGCGGCGACGTTTTGGGGGGCAGATTAGGGGTTAATAAATATACTAGAGGGGTCGGCGGTGTTAGGGGCAGCAGATTAGAGGTACATAGGGATAACGTAGGTTGCGGCGGTGTGCGGTCGGCAGATTAGGGGTTAAAAAAAATTATCAGAGTGGCTGCGATGTGGGGGGGGGCCTCGGTTTAGGGGTGCATAGGTAGTTTATGGGTGTTAGTGTACTTTAGAGCACAGTAGTTAAGAGCTTTATGAACCGGCGTTAGACCAGAAAGCTCTTAACTCCTGGTTTTTTTCTGTGGCTGGAGTTTTGTCGTTAGATTTCTAATGCTCACTTCAGCCAAGACTCTAAATACCGGCGTTAGAAAGATCCCATTGAAAAGATAGGATACGCAATTGGCGTAGGGGGATCTGCGGTATGGAAAAGTCGCGGCTGGAAAGTGAGCGTTAGACCCTTTCCTGACTGACTCTAAATACCAGCGGGCGGCCAAAACCAGCATTAGGAGCCCCTAACGCTGGTTTTGACGGCTAACGCAGAACTCTAAATCTAGGCGATAGTATACAAGAGGGCCAACAACTTGAGAGACCTATTGGTGCTTAACAATCCAGTACATTGTTATGAAAAACGCATGTGGTTGCCTAAAGGGAAACAGGGGTGTTTTCGTTGTGGCAGTTGTGTAACGTGCAACAGCCTGATTATGGGCAAGACCTTTCATCACCCACACACCAATAAGAGCTTTTCCATTAAACATAGACTAACATGTACATCGGAGTATGTGGTCTATGCTATCATTTGCCCCTGTTCCCTTTATTATATTGGGAAGACGGTGACTTCCTTCCGAGAACTATTTGCCAACAACAAATTAGCAATATGGCAAGCTTTGGAGAAGGGCCGGTTGGATCAGCCTGTGGCTAGGCACTTCCTGGCAGCGGGGCATTCAGTCTCATCGCTCAGAACAATACTCATAGACCATGTTCCACGTCTCAGACGCGGCGGAGATAGGGTTCAAGCCTTTACTGTGTCTGGAGGCCAGATGGATCTTCAATTTGGACACAGTCTCTCCTAGGTGACTGAATACGAACATAGACTTTGAATGCTGTTACAGAAAATTATATTGAGTGTGGGAGTTTTCTGTTTTTGTTTTGTTTCTATCAATTCCTTGAGGTTTGGAGTAAAATTAACAGGGGGTGATAGGTTAACTACCTATCACTAATGTAGGAGCTTTTTGCTAAAGTTTTTGATGCTACTTTATGTCAGTGGTTGCTTTGATACCATGGGGTATAGATTGCACCACTGGCGGGAGGTTACAGCTTGGCTACAGTTGCGCTGTTGTGTCTTTTGTTTATTATTTTTTATATGTATTTCATTTATGTATTAATATTTGTTGTGTATGTGTGACTACACATGATTACAGGTCTGACTATAGGTTCTTCTCATCAAACAGACTTGTGTCGGCTAGTTTGTTTATGCCATTGCTATGGCAACCTATTATGCTGCTATCGTATCAGGTTGGCGCTGACAAATGATGTCATCATCCGGCGCCTTGAGTCGACACGTGTGATTTGTTGACATGGAGGGTGAGCGTCTGTGCGGTCCCGCTCAGGGCCATCTTATTGGGTTTAAGGTAATTAGTGATACAGTATTTAGGTGTGGGTTTTTGGGGTGTTTATTATGTCTTTACGGCCTACATTTAGAAAGGCTCCTGCGAGAGCCGAAACTTCTGGGTTCAGGCCCATGTTTTTGCTTTTTGTCACATAAAGGCTTTTTGAAAAATCTTGTGTTTGTGCCTGCTTTAGGGCAACCTCGAATCGTTAGAGCCAGACGGGAGGATTACTCTGATCTCTGTATATTGTAACCTTAGCAGAGCACCGGGTGATTGGAAGGATGGTGCGTGCCGTTTCCTCTACTTTTATATATACGCTTGAATAAAAGTTTCTCTTGTTGTCACAGATGTCGCCAGACCAGTGAGTGCTTTTTTTCACAAACTTTATTTTACCTATATAGCACCCTGGCAGTTGTCCAAGGATAGTGAGAGTGCATACACACCAGTGGCTTCATCCAAAAGGAATCAGGCACTCTCCGGTATTAAAATCCAAAGTTTTCTTTATTGTGATGTTTCGGGGTCTTTAGCCCCTTCCTCAGACCATAAAATACATATATAAATAACATCAAATTTACCCTCCTATATACCCCAGACAGTGCAGTAAATTGAGCACAGGTGTGTCGGATCGGCATCCCGTTAACGCTACTCAGCATGCACCAACGGCCTATTACGGCAACACACCTGGATCAAATCCAAAAAGCAAAATAGAATGCACAAACATAATTATAATAAATAACATAAACGTTTTGAATGAATCTTTACTTAATACCATCATGCCAGCTGGCGAGCAATTAGGTGACACCCCAGCAGTATCCCAAATAGTCAATAAACTAAAACGCCGCAATCTGCGTATGCCACAATTACCTAATTATATATCCTGTACAATCCAGTACTTCATCCGGGTACATATGTTACATACATATATATATATATATATATATATATATATATATATATATATATATATATATATATATATATATATATACATACACAACGTGGGCGATATCCAAAGACAACAAGTTGAGCCCATAGTTCATTAGAGTGCCCCGTAGTAAAAAAACGGATCCACTAAGTTTATCAAAGGAGTCAATTATACTAAACATAATTAATATATGCTCAAAACATCAATTCACAATCATCCCCAGTGCTCGTATTACGCTGCTATACAGGACATCATAGTTGGGATTCTATATAATAATTACTAATTACCCATGCACGGAAGCCAGTCTAAGCTGTCAAATATTATTTCAATGTGATGAGGCAATACGAGTAGGTACACAAGTGTCCCCAGCTGACAGACACTAACTCATCAATTAAGCGGTAGACCTTTAACTATGAGTTTAAACTATATTGACGATCTCATCAGAGTATCCATTATATAAAACCATATTGAAATTATAGATGTGTGTTTTGTAATCTATAATCTAGTAGTGGTGAGTACATAGTTCACAGAGGGTATCGGGGAGACTGCGGCACACATCATCAAGTTAGAGCTTGCATTTATAATCATAAGTACGGATAACAATTACATTTTACTGGGTCCGTATGGCTAGTGCCCTGCTAATACATATATGAACATTAACAATTTTTAGTTTACAAATAGGCACGACAGCCTGCACCAGTCATACCTATTGGGTGATAAGGTGTGCATCAATTGGGTTACATAGCTAAACAGGCACACAATGTATTTATACAATATCAGATGGAGTAGTATTTCAGAGAAAACAGTGCATATCCATATTGGTATTAAGTCACCTAGGTATTAGGGTTTGTAGAGTAAAAATCCATCTACTCTCCTTCTGTAGCAAAAGTTTTGCTCTGTCCCCACCCCTACTCAAAGGTGGGACATGATCAATGATCATGTATTTCAGCTCAGATACTGAGTGTTTGGCTGATAAGAAATGTTTGGCGACCGGTTGGTCTGTCTTGCCTGTTGCCAGCGCACTTCTGATGGCACACCGATGATTAGCCATGCGGGTCCTCAGGTCATCATTCGTTTTGCCGACATAGTATTTACCACAGCTGCAGTTTAACAAATACACAACATACCTGGTGGTGCAAGTTAGGCGAAATCTTATGTAGTACCTTTTGTTACTCCAGGGGTGCATAAAGAATTTACCTTGAGTGAGGCCATTGCAGGTGATGAAGTACTGGATTGTACAGGATATATAATTAGGTAATTGTGGCGTACGCAGATAGCAGCGTTTTAGTTTATTGACTATTCGGGATACTGCTGGGGTGTCACCTAATTGCTCGCTAGCCGGCATGATGGTATTAAGTGAAGATTCATTCAAAACGGTTATGTTATTTATTATAATTATGTTTGTGCATTCTATTTTGCTTTTTGGATTTGATCCAGGTTTGTTGCCATAATAGGCCGCTGGCGCATGCGCAGTAGTGTTAACGGGACGCACCTATGCTCAATTTACTGCACTGTGTGGGGTATATAGGAGGGTAAGTTTGATGTTATTTACATATGTATTTTATGGTCCGAGGAAGGGGCTAAAGACACCGAAACGTCACAATAAAGAAAACTTGGGATTTTAATAATGGAGAGTGCCTGATTTCTTTTGGATGGTAGATACTTTTGTTCAGGAGCACCCTGGGAACTGCATTACTATTTGGAGAGTGCTGGTCTGTATTGGATTGAAATATATATATATATATATATATATATATATATATATATATATATATATATATATATATATATATGAAGAACAAAAGGACTGCACTCACTGGATTTGTGCAAAGCAAACAATAGCAAATGTATTGCATAGTGGTAAATTGCTATTGTTTGCTTTGTTTCCCTCTGATCTGGCACCCTGGTTGTTAACCATCACTTGGAAAGTATATATATGTGTGTGTGTGTATATGTGTGTACATATGTGTTTATGTATTTACATGTGTATACATATAAACACATAATTACATACTGTATATAGACATATTTATAAGTGCATCAGAGCCCTTTGCAGTCAAGTAGCTAAAAACATGAAAAATCATATTTATGCAATATATTGATATTTAATAAGGTGTTGAATATTTCACATTCCTATATGCTTCACATATATACAGGGAGTGCAGAATTATTAGGCAAGTTGTATTTTTGAGGATTAATTTTATTATTGAACAACAACCATATTCTCAATGAACCCAAAAAACTCATTAATATCAAAGCTGAATAGTTTTGGGAGTAGTTTTTAGTTTGTTTTTAGTTATATCTATTTTAGGGGGATATCTGTGTGTGCAGGTGACTATTACTGTGCACAATTATCAGGCAACTTAACAAAAAACAAATATATACCCATTTCAATTATTTATTTTTACCAGTGAAACCAATATAACATCTCAACATTCACAAATATACATTTCTGACATTCAAAAACAAAACAAAAACAAATCAGTGACCAATATAGCCACCTTTCTTTGCAAGGACACTCAAAAGCCTGCCATCCATGGATTCTGTCAGTGTTTTGATCTGTTCACCATCAACATTGCGTGCAGCAGCAACCACAGCCTCCCAGACACTGTTCAGAGAGGTGTACTGTTTTCCCTCCTTGTAAATCTCACATTTGATGATGGACCATGTTAGAAAAGCAATTGAACAGTGATTCTGTTTTGGATGACATGGGTGACTGTGTAACAAAGCCTATATATTTTCAGAGGTGTACTCAGAAAACAGTTGACTTGAAGCAGTTTGAGAGGTTAAGTGCCTTACCTGTTCTGTACCATTCCTTAGGTTGGTCATTAATTAGATATCCTTAGTTAAGAATTATGTGTCCTAAAGTTCACTCAAGAAAATCACAAGTGATTTGGTGGGAGTGTAGCTGGCACTAAAGTCAGTGTAGATGTATTTATTATTTTTTCTAAAATATTCAAACCATCAACAGAACGCCAAGAGACTGCCTGCTTGGGTTTGCTACGCTCGCAGTCTGTCAATATATTTGAATAAAAGGGTAGGGAAGTGGCAATGTGTCTCCCATTGGAATTAAAGGTGATTGCGGCTTCTGCTTAACTCTGCCGAAGACATCTCTTTCAGCGGCATGGTGTATTTGAAGTGTTCCTACACAGCAGAGACAGTAAACTCACTGAAACCAAAAATGGTTTCTGTGTAGGAACACTTAAAATAATACATACCTAACCTAACTGTAACTAAACCTACACTACCCTCCTTACACTTCCTTTTCAGTTGCAAGATAAATATGGCTGAAACTCTATACCTAACCTGCAGTGCTGCCCTTGGAATATAACTACTGGCGATGTAACCCAAGTAAAATGCTGGTTACTCCCCCGGATAGCCCAGCTAACTCCCACAGAAAGCATACAACTACATAATGTGTTCACTATACTGACTAATATAAGACAAATGAAAAGAAAAGCTTCCTATTATAAATATAGGACCTATGTGGATACACAATGTTAAAATGTATAATGCATATTATATAGAAATTAAACTGCTTTTTTGTGTGACTTTGATAACATAAATATATATTTACAATTATATATTTATGTTTTAACTCACAAAAAGAAAACAAAATAAAAAACAGTTTAATATCTATACAATAATTAAAATAATATGCATTATACATGAAAATGCATATTATATTGACATTGTATAGAAATGTAATGCTCCTCCAAACTATTAACTCTTACGTTCCCTCACCCCCAGCACAACCTAACTTGGCTACACTATTAACCCATAATCTGCAATAGCCTAAATATCTAATCACCCCTAAACTATTAACACCTTAAACTGCCACAACCCCCAACACAAGAAACCCCTTAACCTATTACCCACACCCCAAAATAAAAAACCCTATACTAAAACACTAAAACCTAGTCTAATAATTGCCCTTAGCATTTTTTAGGGCATTGCCCTAAAGCGATTACAGCTCTTTAACATTTAAAATAAAAAATCTTGATTATTTTTTACAGGTCAACAAGCAAAGTTGATTTTTCACAAAATATTGGCTAGATTACGAGTTTTGCGTTAGAAGCTATGCGGTGCTAACGAGCAGTTTTTACCTACTAATGAGCAGCACTTACCTACAGCGCTGGTATTACAGGTTTTTACAAACCCGGCGTTAAAAGGCAAGAAGTGATCGTTGAGCAAAATTTTGCTCCTTACCGCACTCCAATACCAGCGCTGCTTAAGTCAGCGGTAAGCTGGTCATACGTGCTCGTGCATGATTTCCCCATAGGAATCAACGGGGAGAGCCGGCAAAGAAAAAGTCTAACACCTGCAAAAAAGCAGCGTAAAGCTCCTTAACGCAGCCCCATTGATTCCTATGGGGAAATAAAATTTATGTCTACACCTAACACCCTAACATGAACGGCGAGTCTAAACACCCCTAATCTTACACTTATTAACCCCTAATCTGCTGCCCCAACATCGCCGACAACTACATTATATTTATTAACCCCTAATCTGCCGCTCCGGACATCGCCGCCACCTACATTATGCTTATGAACCCCTAATCTGCTGCCCCCAACATCGCCGCCACCTAAATTATATTTATGAACCCCTAATCTGCCGCCCCCAATGTCGCCGCCACCTACCTACACTTATTAACCCATAATCTGCCGCTCCCAACACCGCCGCCACTATAATAAACATATTAACCCCTAAACCTAAGTCTTACCCTAACCCTAACACCCCCTAACTTAAATATAATTACAATAAATCTAAATAAAATTACTATAATTAACTAAATTATTCCTATTTAAAACTAAATACTTTTCTATAAAATAAACCCTAAGCTAGCTACAATATAACTAATAGTTACATTGTTTCTACAGGGAGTGCAGAATTATTAGGCAAGTTGTATTTTTGAGGATTAATTTTATTATTGAACAACAACCATGTTCTCAATGAACCCAAAAAACTCATTAATATCAAAGCTGAATAGTTTTGGAAGTAGTTTTTAGTTTGTTTTTAATTATAGCTATTTTAGGGGGATATCTGTGTGTGCAGGTGACTATTACTGTGCATAATTATTAGGCAACTTAACAAAAAACAAAAATATACCCATTTCAATTATTTATTTTTACCAGTGAAACCAATATAACATCTCAACATCCATAAATATACATTTCTGACATTCAAAAACAAAACAAAAACAAATCAGTGACCAATATAGCCACCTTTCTTTGCAAGGACACTCAAAAGCCTGCTATCCATGGATTCTGTCAGAGTTTTGATCTGTTCACCATCAACATTGCATGCAGCAGCAACCACAGCCTCCCAGACACTGTTCAGAGAGGTGTACCGTTTTCCCTCCTTGTAAATCTCACATTTGATGATGGACCACAGGTTCTCAATGGGGTTCAGATCAGGTGAACAAGGAGGCCATGTCATTAGATTTTCTTCTTTTATACCCTTTCTTGCCAGCCACGCTGTGGAGTACTTGGACGCGTGTGATGGAGCATTGTCCTGCATGAAAATCATGTTTTTCTTGAAGGATGCAGACTTCTTCCTGTACCACTGCATGAAGAAGGTGTCTTCCAGAAACTGGCAGTAGGACTGGGAGTTGAGCTTGACTCCATCCTCAACCCGAAAAGGCCCCACAAGCTCATCTTTGATGATACCAGCCCAAACCAGTACTCCACCTCCACCTTGCTGGCGTCTGAGTCGGACTGGAGCTCTCTGCCCTTTACCAATCCAGCCACGGGCCCATCCATCTGGCCCATCAAGACTCACTCTCATTTCATCAGTCCATAAAACCTTAGAAAAATCAGTCTTGAGATATTTCTTGGCCCAGTCTTGACGTTTCAGCTTGTGTGTCTTGTTCAGTGGTGGTCGTCTTTCAGCCTTTCTTACCTTGGCCATGTCTCTGAGTATTGCACACCTTGTGCTTTTGGGCACTCCAGTGATGTTGCATCTCTGAAATATGGCCAAACTGGTGGCAAGTGGCATCTTGGCAGCTGCACGCTTGACTTTTCTCAGTTCATGGGCAGTTATTTTGCGCCTTGGTTTTTCCACACGCTTCTTGCGACCCTGTTGACTATTTTGAATGAATCGCTTGATTGTTCGATGATCACGCTTCAGAAGCTTTGCAATTTTAAGAGTGCTGCATCCCTTTGTAAGATATCTCACTATTTTTGACTTTTCTGAGCCTGTCAAGTCATTCTTTTGACCCATTTTGCCAAAGGAAAGGAAGTTGCCTAATAATTATGCACACCTGATATAGGGTGTTGATGTCATTAGACCACACCCCTTCTCATTACAGAGATGCACATCGCCTAATATGCTTAATTGGTGGTAGGCTTTCGAGCCTATACAGCTTGGAGTAAGACAACATGCATAAAGAGGATGATGTGGTCAAAATACTAATTTGCCTAATAATTCTGCACTCCCTGTAGCTTAGGGTTTATTTTTATTTTACAGGCAAGTTTGTATTTATTTTAACTAGGTAGAATAGTTATTAGCTAAAATAAATACAAAAGTACCTGTAAAATAAAACCTAACCTAAGTTACAATAACACCTTACACTACACTATAATTAAATAAATTAACTAAATTAAATACAATTACCTAAATTAAATTAAATTAGCTAAAGTACAAACCCCCCCCCCACTAAATTATAGAAAATAATAAACAAATTACAGATATTTAAACTAATTACACCTAATCTAATAGCCCTATCAAAATAAAAAAAAGCCCCCCCCCAAAATAAAAAAAAACCCTAGCCTAAACTAAACTACCAATAGCCCTTAAAAGGACCTTTTGCGGGGCATTGCCCCAAAGTAATCAGCTCTTTTACCTGTAAAAAAAATACAAACAACCCCCAACAGTAAAACCCACCACCCACACAACCAATCCCCGAAATAAAATACTATCTAAAAAAACCTAAGCTCCCCATTGCCCTGAAAAGGGCATTTGGATGGGCATTGCCCTTAAAAGGGCAGTTAGCTCTTTTGCGGCCTAAACCCTAATCTAAAAAATAAAACCCACCCAATACACTCTTAAAAAAACACTAACCCCCTGAAGATCGACTTACAGTTCTGAAGACCGGACATCTATCCTCAAAGAAGCGGCAGCAGTCTTCATCCAACCGGGCCGAAGTCCTCAACGAAGCCATGAGAAGTCTTCATCCAAGCCGGGCGAAGTGGTCCTCCAGACGGGCAGATTTCTTCATCCAGACGGTATCTTCTATCTTCATCCATCCGACGCGGAACGGCTCCATCTTCAAGACGGCGTGGAGCATCCTCTTCAAACGACAGCTTCTTACTGAATGATGGTTCCTTTAAGTGACGTCATCCAAGATGGTATCCCTTAGATTCCGATTGGCTGATAGAATTCTATCAGCCAATCGGAATTAAGGTAGAATAAATCCTATTGGCTGATGCAATCAGCCAATAGGATTGAGCTCACATTCTATTGGCTGATTGGAACAGCCAATAGATTGCAAGCTCAATCCTATTGGCTGATTGGATCAGCCAATAGGATTGAACTTCAATCCTATTGGCTGATTGCATCAGCCAAGGGGATTTTTTCTACCTTAATTCTGATTGGCTGATAGAATTCTATCAGCCATTCGGAATCTAAGGGACGCCATCTTGGATGACGTCACTTAAAGGAACTGTCATTCAGTAAGAAGCCGTCGTTTGAAGAGGATGCTCCGCGCTGGATGTCTTGAAGATGGAGCCGCTCCGCGTTGGATGGATGAAGATAGAAGATGCCACCTGGATGAAGACTTCTGCCCATCTGGAGGACCACTTTGCCCGGCTTGGATGAAGATTTCTCCCGGCTTCGTTGAGGACTTCGGCCCGGTTGGATGAAGACTTCTGCCGCCTCCTTGAGGATGGATGTCCGGTCTTCAGAACTGTAAGTCGATCTTCAAGGGGTTAGTGTTAGGTTTTTTTAAGGGTGTATTGGGTGTGTTTTATTTTTTAGATTAGGGTTTGGCCCGCAAAAAGCTAACTGCCCGTTTAACGGCAATGCCCATCCAAATGCCCTTTTCAGGGCAATTGGGACTTAGTTTTTTTAGATAGTATTTTTTGGGGGGGTTGGTTGTGTGGGTGGTGGGTATTACTGTTGGGGGGGTTGTTTGTATTTTTTTTTTTTACAGGTAAAAGAGCTTATTACTTTGGGGCAATGCCCCGCAAAAGGCCCTTTTAAGGGCTATTGGTAGTTTAGTTTAGGCTAGGTTTTGTTTGGGGGGGTGGGGCTTTTTTATTTTGATAGGGCTATTAGATTAGGTGTAATTAGTTTAAATATCTGTAATTTGTTTATTATTTTCTGTAATTTAGTGTTTTTGTATTTGTACTTTAGCTAATTTAATTTAATTTAGGTAACTGTATTTAATTTATTTAATTTATTTAATTATAGTGTAGTGTAAGGTGTTATTGTAACTTAGGTTAGGTTTTATTTTACAGGTACTTTTGTATTTATTTTAGCTAGGTAGTTATTAAATAGTTAATAACTATTTAATAACTATTCTACCTAGTTAAAATAAATACAAATTTGCCTGTAAAATAAAAATAAAGCCTAAGCTAGATACAATGTAACTATTAGTTATATTGTAGCTAGCTTAGGGTTTATTTTATAGGTAAGTATTTAGTTTTAAATAGGAATAATTTAGTTAATTATAGTAATTTTATTTAGATTTATTTAAATTATATTTAAGTTAGGGGGTGTTAGGGTTAGGGTTAGACTTAGGTTTAGGGGTTAATACATTTAGTATAGTGGCGGCGATGTTGGGGGTAGCAGATTAGGGGTTAATAAATGTAGGTAGGTGGGGGCGATGTTAGGGACGGCAGATTAGTAGTTAATAATATTTAACTAATGTTTGCGAGGCGGGAGTGCGGTGGTTTAGGGGTTAATATGTTTATTATAGTTGCGGCAATGTAAGGTGTTATTGTAACTTAGGTTAGGTTTTATTTTACAGGTACTTTTGTATTTATTTTAGCTAGGTAGTTATTAAATAGTTAATAACTATTTAATAACTATTCTACCTAGTTAAAATAAATACAAATTTGCCTGTAAAATAAAAATAAAGCCTAAGCTAGATACAATGTAACTATTAGTTATATTGTAGCTAGCTTAGGGTTTATTTTATAGGTAAGTATTTAGTTTTAAATAGGAATAATTTAGTTAATTATAGTAATTTTATTTAGATTTATTTAAATTATATTTAAGTTAGGGGGTGTTAGGGTTAGGGTTAGACTTAGGTTTAGGGGTTAATACATTTAGTATAGTGGCGGCGATGTTGGGGGTAGCAGATTAGGGGTTAATAAATGTAGGTAGGTGGGGGCGATGTTAGGGACGGCAGATTAGTAGTTAATAATATTTAACTAATGTTTGCGAGGCGGGAGTGCGGTGGTTTAGGGGTTAATATGTTTATTATAGTTGCGGCAATGTCCAGAGCGGCAGATTAGGGGTTAATAAGTGTACGTAGGTTGCGGCAACATTGGGAACGGCAGATTAGGGGTAATAAATATAATGTAGGTGGCGGCGATGTTGGGGGCAGCAGATTAGGGGTTCATAAATATAATGTAGGTGGCGGCGGTGTCCGGAGCGGCAGATTAGGGGTTAAACATTTTATTGTAGTGTTTGCGATGCGGGATGGCCTCGGTTTAGAGGTTAATAGGTAGTTTATGGGTGTTAGTGTACTTTTTAGCCCTTTAGTTATGAGTTTTATGTTACTGCGTTGTACCATAAACTCTTAACTACTGACTTTTAAATGCGTTAGGACTCTTGACAGGGTAGGGTGTACCACTCACTGTTTGGCCTCCCAGGACAGACTCGTAATATTATACCGGTGCTATGAAAGTCCCATAGATAAAAGACTTTACGAAGTTTACGTAAGTTGTTTTGCTGTAAGGTCAAAGAAGTGTGCGGTGACCCTGAACCTTCAAGACTCGTATTACCAGCGGGCGTAAAAAAAGCAGCGTTAGGACTTCTTAACGCTGCTTTTTTACCTTAACGCACAACTCGTAATCTAGCCGTATGAGATTTATTTTGGAAACAAAGTCACAATTACTAATTCCTGGTCTATAGAAGATATTGATGGCTGTTATCTTATATATATATGCCTGATTGATTATAGTCAGTATTCCCATCTATATACATATGTAAGCATAGTTCTTTTATCAATCTGTACATAAACGTCTTCACATATATAATAAAAAAAAACTGAGAATTCTGATACTCAACATATGCACCTACTTACTAATACTTCTACTTATTAATGTGATTTCATAATCCTGTTGCAAGGACTTGTATGTACAGGCTTAAAAATGAAAATGGGAAACATTATACAGAAGCACAATTATGCAATGTATATCTTGTGCAATATCATACTTTCTTTTTCTTTCTCCTTTTTTTCTCTTTTTTTTCTTTTTCTTTTTTTTATTATTCATTAAAAAATGGAGCTGCGCCTCTACCTCATTGTAAAATGTACATATTTCTAATAAAGCTAGTATAAAATCTCAATTCTAAAATTAAGCTACCCCCTAAAGAAGCTATTTTTAAAATCCTATACTAACAATTACCCTGATAAGGGCATTTTGTAAAGCATTGCCCTAAAGTGATTTAGCTCTTTTAAATTTAAGAAAAAAATCTATTCTAAAAAAAACCCTACCCTAAAAATATCCCTATCCTAAAAAAAGTTGCCCTGATAAAGGCATTTGGTAGGACATTGCCCTTAGAAGAACATTTGGTAGCATAGTACCCTAAAGCAATCAAGCTCTTTTACCCAGACAAAAGATAAAAAAAGTGCTCTGAAACAAGAATTTGGTAGGGCATTGCCCTAAAGCAGAACAAGATCTTTTGTGAATAAAAAAAATAATCCCTATTGTAAAAAATAAACTAACCTAAAAAAAACTTAAGGGAAAAAACCCCCTTAACTCTAAACCCTAAAGTTTCTTCTCACCCAACTTGAATCCAGTTCCAACATGCTCAGCTCCGGTGGGGCTCCTCTTTATTCAGGTGGCAGTTCATTTTCATGCAGACAATAGTCCATCTTCAGCCATCTTCTTCAATGGCGCCAGTCCATTGGGGAAATCTTCATCCATCTTACATCTGATGTATCTTCTTAGCTTCTCATCTTCTCATCTTCAGATCTTCTGTTCCCGACATCCTATTCATGTGGTCACCACCGCACACAGAAGTTTGAATGCAAGGTATCCCCTTTATAAAGGGGTACCGAGTACTCTTGCATTCCTATATGCTAATTTTCAAAACCAAATTCAGTCAATAGAAAAAAAAATCATTTTATTGGAGTTTTGAAAATGTTTTTTTTTTTTTTTCTCTGGACAAAAGAGGTTGATCACTTTATGGCAATGACGGTTTAGGCTCAGTGTTATATTTCAAAGGGATCCTTTAGTATACATCGTCAATGTCAGGGCTCATACTGGTTGGAATATTTCACCAGCATCGGCACCCATTGGAAAGTATAGTAAACCGCCTCTTTGGTGATGCCACCTGTCAACAATGATGTCAGCAGCACGCAATATTTTGCCTGCTTGCTCAACATCACAGCGGATTCCTTTTGAATCTTTTGCCCCTTGCAGCCGTTTTGATAATCAGGGCCTTTTTATGAAGGACTTGTTTCTAAATGTGAAGCATAAAAAAGTTAATCATGTAGTACGCCTTTTCAAAAGTTTTCCCTTCAGTTATAAGCTGCCAATAAAGTACATTTTCTAACTCATTTCCTATAGCGATTTGTCTGACTGTTGATGTTACAAGGTGACTAATGATGCTACAAGTGGCCAATAAGTGAATGTTATTAGCCTCATGTTCAAAGTTGTTATTTTTGTTATTGCAGTTATATCCTGTTATTGTTTATATTTCAAATAAAGCACTACATTCCAAAGTACAAGATGCCATGCATTTAAAGGGACACTGAACCCAAATTTTTTTCTTTCTTGATTCAGATAGAGCATGAAATTTTAAGCATCTTTCTAATTTACTATTATCAATTGTTCTTCCTTCTCTTGCTATCTTAGCAGCCAGCCCATTTTAGGTTCAGCACCATGGATAATGCTTGCTTATTGAAGGCTTACATTTACCCACCAATAAGCAAGCATAACCCAGGTTCTCAACCAAAAAATGGGCCAGCTCCTATGCATCACATTCCTGCTTTTTAAATAAAGATAGGAAGAGAACGAAGAAAAATTGATAATAGGAGTAAATTAGAAAGTTGCTTAAAATTGCATGCTCTATCTGAATATGAAAAAAATGGATTTAGTGTCCCTTTAAGCTTAAGTGATTTAATGCCTATTGATAATAGGAGCAAATTAGAAAGTTGCTTAAAATTGCATGCTCTATCTGAATATGAAAAAAATGGATTTAGTGTCCCTTTAAGCTTTTTTATTGTTTGAAAAGATAGATAATCCCTTTATTACCCATTCCCTAGTTTTGCATAACCAACACAGTTATATAAATACACTTTTTACCTCTGTGATTATTTTGTATCTAAGCCTCTGCAAACTGCCCCCTTATTTCAGTTCTTTTGACAGACATCCATTTTAGTCAATTAGGGCTTGCTCACTGGAACTCCATGTGCGTGAGCACAGTGTTATCTATATGACAAATGTGAACTAACACTCTCTAGTGGTGAAAAACTGTCAAAATGCCCTGAGAGAAGAGGTGGCCTTCAAGGGCTTAGAAATTAGCATATGAACCTCCTAGGTTTAGCTTTCAACTAAGAATACCAAGAGAACAAAGCAAAATTGGTGATAAAAGTAAATTGGAAAATTATTTAAAATTACATTCTCTATCTGAATCATGAAAATTTATTTTGGACTAGACTGTCCCTTTAAGTGATTTCCTGCCATTCCAATCTATGTGGGGAATTTAAAAGAACAAGCTTTTTGTTGTATTTTATTGATTCATATTGTTATTTGTAGTTATCACAGCATAGTGAGTTGGATGGTGATGTTTATGGAGAATTTTTCAAACTGCCAGTAATCAGTCATCATAGTCAGCTTGTGCTTGTGAAATTAAAGGGGTGAGCTACAACTAATGTGAAAAGAAAATATAGAGACTAATTAATTAAGTATTGCTGAGGACTGCCTAATGTGGTTGAACATGTTATTTCACAAAAAACTAAACCCCTTGAGATTTTAATATAAAAGGGCTTGATTACAAGTGGTGCACTTACATTAATGTTACCTTGTGTGCGTAATACAAGTTTAAGTAAACGCGATGGCATTCGCACACTCATTTTGCACTCATTGGGTAAATGCAACTGAAGACCTTGTGTAAAGGGCTAGGGCTAAAAAAAAGTTGCAATTAGCACAGCATTAAAACATTAAAATGGGGGGCGGAGCCAGTCATCGATGGAAATGGCTGCACTTTAATCATGCTCCATTGCTGGAACTCCTCATATGAGCTGAAACATGGAAACAAGTGGGACAGGTACTAGCTGAAATCCACTGACACATGACTGGGTGTTTCATAATCCTGTGAGGAGGCTCTGAAATAGGGAACTGTTGTACTGAGGTACGAGGTTCAGGCTTCTGTGATTTACTCTTTTTTGGCATAGTAGTATATAGTATACAAAAAGGAGATTGACCCAAGACAATCAAGATATGTTTATGATGTTTATTAAACTGTAACAGAGTGGCAGAATACAAGTAACAGAAGAGATACCTGGTTTCATGAACAAGCTGTGCATACGCCAGTATCACAACAAGGGATCTTGGTTTCAGGAACAAGCTGTGCATACGCCAGTATCACAGCAAGGTCACTTGGTTTCATGAACAAGCTGTGCATATGCCAATATCACAGCAAGGGAACTTGGTTTCAGGAACAAGCGGTGCATATGCCAGTATCCCAACAAGGGAGCTTGGTTTCAGGAACAAGCTGTGCATATGCCAGTATCACAGCAAGGGAACTTGGTTTCAGGAACAAGCTGAGCATATGCCAATATTACAGCACGGGAACTTGCTTTCAGGAACAAGCTGTGCATACACCAGTATCAAAACAAGGAAACTTGCTTTCAGGAACAAGCTGTGCATACACCAGTATCAAAACAAGGAAACTTGCTTTCAGGAACAAGCTGTGCATACACCAGTATCAAAACAAGGGAACTTGGTTTCAGAAACAAGATGAGCATACGCCAGTATTACAGCAGGGAATCTTGGTTTCAGGAACAAGCTGATCATACGCCAGTATCACAGCAAGGGAACTTGGTTTCAGGAACAAGTTGTGCATATGCCAGTATCACAACAAGGGAACTTGGTTTCAGGAACAAGTTGTGCATATGCCAGTATCACAACAAGGGAACTTGGTTTCAGGATCCAGATGAACATGCAGTGTTATTAGCTGCAAGCAAGCAGGCTAAAAGTCCTGACATAGAGTCCTTTAGATAGGCTATAGGTGAAAACCAGGAGTACAGCTAAAATACCTTTGGGAAATCTGGATGTGTAGACAGATAAACTAATAAAAGGGGAATCAGTTAGAATAGTCACGTCACAAGCCAAGGTCAAAAAGACTGGAAGTTTAAAGCTGGTAACACAGGATCAGAAGCACCAACACAGGAGTAAACCTCACAATGCAAGAGCCCTGATTAAACTGTCAGTCTTCCTTAAATAGCAGGCTGATTGCTGAAATTACCTGCAGCTGGCAAGCAGGTGGAACAGGAGAGCAAACAGCTTCAGGCAACAAGACTCCAAGAATGCTCTGGAAAAGCAAAGCCCTCTGGTGTTTTAGGGCGCAAAACATAAGCATACTAGAAATCTAGAGTCCTGGATTCAGTCCTGTAAATGGATGTTACAGGGTGGTTGCTGATCACAACAGCCGTAACTTAAAATTATCTACTCAATCCATCAGCGCTTACAGCGGATTGTGAAGGTCACGGCCTGAACAAGCTAGACAAACGCGGCTGATGGCCAGAGCAGCAATTGAGTTTATATAATCTGAATGGAGTATGAAAATTACAAAGTATAACTTGAGCTGAAATTAAAAGCTCACACAGGTACATTTATCAATGTAAAGCTTACATCTGTACCTGATTTGCAGCAAGTGAGGGGCCTGGCTAACACCATAATGAAATAAAGTAAACTATATTTATAACTGAAACACTTAACATCCTGTGCCATGTAAAAATACATATTATTGATGGATTCTGAAATAATAATTCTGTCAGCAACCTGGAGAATTGCTCTATTCTATTTTTTTAGTTTAAGCTGTCAGTATATTTATGAAAATCTTAGCAGTATTCTCCAAACAATGTGTGAGTATATGGCAGGGAATATATTTAACAATCTTTCTTTAGACTGAACCCACAATCAATATACTTCTACTAAGATAACAAAATTAATATAAATATCTGAATATCTGAGTCAATATTATAGGCGTTAAAACAAAAACTATTTAAAATATGCTATGCAAAGCTCATGCAAATTTATCTTTAAAACCAGCCTTTCATTCAGAGCTGCATTTAAAATATTACAATGAGACCTAAAATAGCAGCTACAAACATTCAGCAATATGACTTACAGTTTAATTTTACCCTGTTAATACAATGAGGTTCCAAAATCTTTAACAGCTCAATACCCAAGCAACACAATTCTAACAGTGCTAATTTAAACAATAGGACAATCTATACTTCTATTAAAACATCTGAAATTGTATATATTATTTATGTAAAAACCCAATTCTGAGTTATCACTCTATAGTTGTATAGATAAAACAATTTAGCATCAAGGATATGTATTTAACAATATACAGACTGAATATAAACTACAATAAAAAACTGCTCCCTTTAAGTCTTTCCACTATACTTTAAACTACAGCTATTATGCATATATCTGTGTTAAAATATTAATTGCAACCCTCTTTCTTTTTATATATATATACGTTACCGCAATGACCGAAATTGATAGTTCAGTTACCAAGGATTCCTGGTTTCATCTCAGAAAATATATAAGTAAATTTTTGCAATCAGCTTGCTCAGAATGAATGTATTTTGGACGCCCAGCAGTAGATCATTCAAGTCAGCAAAATCTGTGTCCCTTCTTCTTCCTCCTGCATTTACTTAAATAAGTTTTTCACTCATTTATGAAACCATGGGAGTGGCCCTACGAGATCTGACCATCCCATTGGTTAGGTGGGATGTATATTTGGATTGGCCCTTGGTCACCACGGAAACATATCCTTTTTTTTTTTAACAGCTAAATCCTTTAACTGCTATACCGGTATTGGCCCTTAGGTGGCAGCAGACATACAACATAGCAATGCATTTAAACACATCTCTGAACATTTAAAAAAAAAAATGTGTAATAACTGCCATAATTCCCTCATATTAATAAGTTCGCAATATCAATCACAGATGGGTAGGATCACATTACCTCTCTGGTCATTTTGATATGAAACATGTGTCTAACATTATTTATATTGAATAATTTATATTGCTAACTATTCAATTTTTCATTTTAAACATATTATAATTTACTGCATTAGTAAATTTCTTTTGTTAACATTTATATTCTATTTAGCCTAACAGAAAATTTATATTTCAATATCAGATGTCAATATTTCATAGTCATATCACATCAAAGTAACTTCCATATATCCATCTCACTATATTTCAAGAGATGTATTTAAAACTTTATAAACATTTATTGCACATTCATATGATATGATTTATTTCATCCCATGTATCGTCCTGTATGTGTCATCTTTTAGTTCCATCTGGAAAACAGGAAAGCATGTTATATATATGCACTTCGAATATGGGATTATTAAAATGGTTATTTAATCTATACTTATTCTGAATTTATTTCCTATATAAATATCCCATGCAGCAATTATCTATCCTATATTATAAAAGACAAGTGTTTGTCTGAAGCTGTCATGCGCAGTACAGACAAACACTTGGCCTTAGATTCTATTCTCGAGCACCTCGGCATAGCTGACAGCTGACAGATTGGGAGCGCGAGGTACACAGCATACAAGCAGCTGTGAGATAGGGAGCGCGAGCTACTCAACAGCGCTCCCCAGACCTCACAGCTGTTTGTGGCCGACGGGAGCGTTGCGAGGGGCGTGGCCGGGCGTCGTGAGGGGCGTGGCCGGGGGTGTGGCCGCGATGGGGCGTGGCCGTGATGGGGCATGGCCGGGCGGGGTCCCGCGAAGACAGAGCCAGAGAGGGAGCAGGGGGGGGGCAGAGAGCCAGAGAGGGAGCAGGGGGGGGGGCAGAGAGCCAGAGAGGGAGCAGGGGGGGGCAGAGAGCCAGAGAGGGAGCAGGGGGGGGCAGAGAGCCAGAGAGGGAGCAGGGGGGGGAGGGCAGAGAGCCAGAGAGGGAGCAGGGGGGGGCAGAGAGCCAGAGAGGGAGCAGGGGGTGGGGGGGGCAGAGAGCCAGAGAGGGAGCAGGGGGGGGGGGGGGCAGAGAGCCAGAGATGGAGCAGGGGGGGGCAGAGAGCCAAAGAGAAGGGGGGGGGGCAGAGAGCCAAAGAGAAGGGGGGGGCAGAGAGCCAAAGAGAAGGGGGGGGGCAGAGAGCCAAAGAGAAGGGGGGGGGGCAGCAGAGAGCCAAAGAGAAGGGGGGGGCAGAGAGCCAAAGAGAAGGGGGGGCAGAGAGCCAAAGAGAAGGGGGGGCAGAGAGCCAAAGAGAAGGGGGGGCAGAGAGCCAAAGAGAAGGGGGGGGCCGAGAGCCAAAGAGAAGGGGGGGCCGGGAGCCAAAGAGAAGGGGGGGGCAGAGAGCCAAAGAGAAGGGGGGGGGGGCAGAGAGCCAAAGAGAAGGGGGGGGGGGCAGAGAGCCAAAGAGAAGGGGGGGCAGAAAGCCAAAGAGAAGGGGGGGGCAGAGAGCCAAAGAGAAGGGGGGGGCAGAGAGCCAAAGAGAAGGGGGGGAGAGAGAGCCAAAGAGAAGGGGGGGGGGAGAGAGAGCCAAAGAGAAGTGGGGGAAGAGAGCCAAAGAGAAGGGGGGGAGAGCCAAAGAGAAGGGGGGGAGAGCCAAAGAGGGGGGAGAGAGAGAGCCAAAGAGGAAAAAGAGCCAAAAAGGAGAGAGAGCCAAAGAGGGGGGAGAGAGAGCCAAAGAGGGGGGAGAAAGAGCCAAAGAGGGGGGGGAGAGAGCCAAAGAGGGGGGGAGAGAGCTAAAGAGGGGGGGGGGGGAGAGCTAAAGGGGGGGAGAGCCAAAGAGGGGGGAGAGAGAGAGCCAAAGAGGAAAGAGAGCCAAAGAGGAAAGAGAGCCAAAGAGGAGAGCAAAAGAGGGGAGAGAGACAAAGAGGGGGGAGAGAGAGCCAAAGAGGGGGGGGGGCAGAGCCAAAGAGGGGGGGGGAGAGCCAAAGAGGGGGGGGAGAGACAAAGAGGGGGGGAGAGAACAAAAGAGGGGGGAGAGAGCCAAAGAGGGGAGGGGAGAGCAAAAGAGGGGGGGGGGAGAGCCAAAGAGGGGGGGAGCCAAAGGGGAGGGGGGAGCCAAAGGGGAGGGGAGAGCCAAATAGGGGGGAGAGAGAGAGCCAAAGAGGGGGGAGAGAGAGCCAAAGAGGGGGGAGAGAGAGCCAAAGAGGGGGGGAGAGAGAGCCAAAGGGGGGGAGCCAAAGAGGGGAGAGAGCCAAAGAGGGGAGAGAGCCAAAGAGGAGAGAGAGCAAAAGAGGGGAGAGAGCCAAAGAGGGGGGGGGAGAGCCAAAGAAAGGATGGAGAGAGCCAAAGAGGGGAGAGAGAGAGCAAAAGAGGGGAGAGAGAGAGCAAAAGAGGGGAGAGAGAGAACAAAGGAGAGGGGGGAGAGAAAGCAAAAGAGAGGGGGGAAGAGAGAGCAAAAGAGAGGGGGGAAGAGAGAGCAAAAGAAAGGGGGGAGAGAGCAAGGGGTGGGACCGCTGTTCTGAAAAAAATGGCCCGTGTACACTGGCTTTAGTACTAGTTTAATATAATGTGTTTAATTTCAACATATATATACATATATGGGTTATTTGAATCATTTTAAACATACATGGAAAGCTGGCATTGTTCCCTTTGCAAAAATGTATTTAATTTTACTTAAAATCTAAATACAGTTGTTTTGAAGCCATGTGCTTTCTCTGTGTTATCCTAGCCCAGACTCTTCGTCTTTTACTCACCACATGGGGTCTTTTTTCACCTGAGAGTAATGCTGAAATTCTCACAAAACATGTCACTTTTGAGATCCTATTACACCTTTCCAGTTTGAAAGACAAATGGTATCCTGATTCCAGTCTGCTAATTCCCATCTCATTATCTCTTAAATCAACAGCCTTAGACATTTATGTTTTTATTAACTGTATGGGGGTAAGGGATGCTCTGAAGCGTGTATTTTTAATTAAGGAGCAAATGGTGCCTTTTGAATAACCTTACCTGTTCAGTGGGGGAAGAATTATACATGTTTGAAGTCAGTTTGTCTGACAGAAATGAATCATTTCTACTGACCAGTCAGATCTGAATAAATATAATTGTATTGCATAGCCTTAAAATATATGATTAAAATATATATATTTATTAACCTTACATATACCTTGACATAAATCCCCCTTCCAATTTTAAATAGATGTAGGACACATGTATTTAAATTGGCTTAAAGTCAATTGTATTTGGTGAGGATGTTGACCATACACACCATAGACAGTCTTCTATGTAGATAGTCTGTCAATTTTGAGCCTTCATGCTTATCAGCTAGGCATCTTTAAACTACAGTATGTCTTTAGTTTTTTTTGGGGATATGACACTTTATTCTCCCTCTATGACTTGTAGTTGGGACCTAGGATGACATGCCCATAATTGATTGATATGGACCCATTTATCTATGAAACTTTCATTTTTGGGGATCCGTATTTTATAGGCCACTGGAGATATTTTGTCAGTAATGACAAAAGGACCTTTCCATGAGGGAAGAAATTTCTTCTCCCTAACCTGATCTCTTCCAAAGTTATAAAGATAAACTTTATCATTTATTTCATATTCCTTTTTGGATGTTTTGAGATCATAATAGGTTTTAGTGGCAGTTGCAGCTCTTTCGAAATTCCTTTGAGCAAATGCAAAGGCATATTGCAGGTACTTTCTTAGGTTGTCCACATATTGATGTGTATTGGCAGTGTTTATCAAGTTTTGGTCTGATGTACGGTACAGCAGATGCTGAGGTAGAACCATTCTTCTACCAGTCATCAGTTCAAAAGGTGACATCTTGGTCACACTACTTGGAGTTGCTCTTAATGCCATTAAGATTAGAGGTAGTTTTACATCCCAGTCTTTACCCGTTTCACTCACAAACTTTTTGAGGATTTTAACAATGGACTGGTTGTAACGCTCTACACCACCACTTGAGGCAGCTCTATAAGCAATATGGAGCTTTCTTTTAACCCCTAGTATCTTCCACATTTTGGTCATCACTTCGCTAATGAAGTGGGTCCCCCGATCTGACTCGATTCTTTAGGGCAAACCAAATCTGGAAAATACATGGTTGATGAGCAACGCTGCACATGTTTCAGCACTATTGTTAGGTTCACTAATGCACTCTACCCATTTAGTGAACAGGCATGTCACTGTTAACATGTATTTGTTACCTCTTGATGACTTTGTTACTGGACCAATAAAATCAATTTGTATATCTGACCATGGCATTACCATCCCCCTCTTCTGCAATGGCGCTCTATGCATTGGCGCAGTGGGTTGGAACTGTGGACAGATTAAACAACCTTGACAGTAGGTTTGAACATCTTTCAACATGTGTGGCCAAAAAGCGTAGTCACGCAATATTTCGTACGTGAGTTTGGCACCACGATGACCAGATGTAAGAGCATCATGGGCATGTTGAAGCATTAGACCTCTGAACTTGGTGGGCACTACCCATTGCTGAATGCCAGTTTTGGAGGTCCTAATTAACAAACCATCCTGTAACTTGAATTGTGATTTAGATTTTATTAAGATTCTCAGATCTTCTTTGCCAATACAATCCTCTTTTGAGATGGGGTTGCTTTCAGGATCTTCTATGTGTTTATAGAAGGTGTCTACAATGGAGTCTTCTTTTTGACTAGTGATCAGGTCCTCACTAGGAGAATCCTGACTCCATTGTACCAAATTAGGCTCACTCTGTTGTTTTGCCTGGTTTTGGTGATGGCTTCTACCTGAATTGCACCCATTAAGTGGTCAATATTAAGGCGTTCTCCAGTTATGGCTCCTTGTTTGGCTAATGAATCCGCAAGGTCATTGCCTTCCTTATCCGGACCTAGAACCCTGGAATGACCCTTGGTCTTTTTCCAGTGTATGGTTAAATCATTGGATACCACCAGATTATCAATCTTGCGGAACAACTTGCCATGCTTGACTGGTTTGTTATTGCTTTTCTGCATGCCATTTCTTTTCCAAGTTGGCAGGTATTCAACAAAACTGTCACGCACATAATTTGAGTCAGTTATGATCACAAATTCATGAATACCATGTTCAATAGCTATTTCAACGGTTTTTAGAATAGCTGTGAGTTCTGCAACTTGACTGGATCTTGGTCCAATATTGAAACCTACAGATATATTTGGTGAGCCATTTGCCCAAGCTAGAACAATGCCAGAGACTAATCTGTGCTCATTTTCAATAGTGGCATGGTAAGAACAACCATCAACATATACCCAAGGTAATATTTGACAATGGTCCTCATTGTACATTTTATATTGGGAAAGCAATTGTTCCTCCAGGAAATCATTGTCTGATAATTCTTCCCCAGGATCCCTAGCAGTACAGTCGTGGAGCTCAGCAAGCCCTTCTGCGACTGGATTCTTTTTATTCTGCTTGTAGCGAATTTCTAATGGCCAGCCTTGTAAGGAGAGAGTCCACGCTGTTATGCTGCTATTTGACAAATTCCCATCTCTTATTCTCTCACTTTGCAAATATAGCAAAGGCTGGTGGGCCGTTTCTACAATAATTTTCTCGCCCTGTATATAGCTGCGGAAATTTTGTAGAGCCCATACAGTAGATAAGAGGGCTTTTTCGCAATCGTTAAACTTTATTTCTACTGGGGATAGATTTTTGCTCGCATAAGCAATGGCTTTGTTTAAATTATCATGCTTTTGGTATAAGACAGCACTCATGCTTACATCTGTGTACCCTGTTTCTAAGTAGAAAGGTTTACCACCTTCAGGGTATGCTAAGCAAGGTGCTTGTGTGAGTCTTCTCTTCAGCTCTTTGATGGCTGTCTCTTGAGATTCACTCCAGTGCCATTTCACATCCTTCTTTAGAAGAAGTAGTAGTGGTTTAGCTAACTCTGCATAATTATCAATGAATTTGCGAGAATAATTCGTCATACCCAGGAATGATCTCAATTCCTTTAAGTTAGTTGGGTTTTTAGAATATACTATAGCTTCAACCTTTTTCTTCTGAGGATTTAGCCCTTCAGAAGTAACTTCATGTCCCAGGAAGTTTACACGAGTGCGGCACCATTGACCTTTTTGTAGGGATAATTTGACACCTGCCCTTTTAAGTTGGCTGAGGACGTGTTTAAGGTCTGCAATGTGTTTTTCAAAGTCTGTGCTTTTGATTAAAACATCATCAACATAAGAAAAGGTCCCCCTTTCTAGTGCATCAGGCATAGCCTTATGCATGAATACAGCAAATTCATGTCCAGAATTTATGTATCCAAATGGAAGTCTCTGGAATGCATATTGGACCTTTTGGAAAGAGAATGCCAGCTTATATTGGTCCTCTTCATGTACCTTTATGGTTCAATATCCCTGTGCACAATCAATGGCAGTGAATATTTTGGATCCCTGCATCTGCACTAGGCACTGGTCAATGTATGGTACAGGCCAACCAGACATGTACACTCATTTGTTTAGCTGTCTTAAATCAGCACACAAACGCCATTGTCCATTGGGCTTAAGGACACCTAGAATAGGATTATTATAAGAGCTGTGCACCTGTCGTATGATACCCCTTTCTTCCAAGTTCCTTATGATTTCTGCGAGAGAATCATATGAGGCTAAAGGAAGTCTGTATTGTTTAACAAAGACAGGTGGTGCATTGGGATATGTTTGTATTCTTGCAATGTGCAAGTCTGTAGTACCACAATCGTAAGAATCCCTAGCAAAAATATCCTTGTACTCCATCAGGAGTTCTCGCAGCAGTTGGCGTTCATCATCACTGAAACAGCCATTAGCTAAGGATATTTGTTCCTCGACTATTTGCTGAAATCCTTTAAAGATTTCAGGCTGTCCTATTTCATAGGCTTCTTCCAACCTAGAGGTGAGATCCCCTTGATTATAATTTACATTGCTCCATGACTCTGGGTATTGGGGTAATCTTGCTGTTTGACACTAGAGAGGCTTCTTCAATTTTACAGATGCCTTCCTCTGAGCTGAAGGGATAAATAGACTGAATATTAAATAAACCCTCTGGCATAGATGTGAAGGATTGTTCTATTAATTGTTCTTCAGTTAAGTATCCTTCAGGTATTAGCCCAATTACATTATTCTGGAATCCAAAAGTGTAATAACTTGATTCCAGCGCATATCCTATGGTAGTCCCCTTGGATAATGTTATATCCTGTGGGGTCATGTTATGAACAATAATATGTATTGGAACAGTTCCAATATTCACCATAGGAGTGTAGGTTACACCCAGATTTTGTATTCTATCGGAGAGGCAAATTAGTGTTTCAGAAGTTTTTAATTTCTGACCTCTCTTTACCTGTAAGGGTAAAAGAAATTTATCAGCCCCGGCAGGAATTATAACTTTGCTAGACACCTGCATATTCACAGCATATGGCAATTGCTGGTTTGATTTCAGGGCTGCATTTTCATCCTGAAATACTTCAGGGTCCCCCTTTAACCTGCTCCAGAGGCAAGAGTTAATCAAATCTATTTGTATGGCATATCTATGTAAGATATGTATAATTGATTATGGGGAGTATTTAAAACTAAAAACAGGTGCTTCACTGACTTATTTCCTATAGAGATAGATAATAAGCACTTAGCTGTGATGTTATAGCTTTCAGACCTGTTATCCAGGTTGTGGACACAGTGGTCTTGGGTAGAAAGATATTTAATTAGGTTCAGCTATTTGTGCTAATAAACCTTTGCTTATATAGCTAGCTTCCTGTTTTAAGTTTAATTTAGCATACTTGGTTTTACCAAGGTCATGCACTTGTATAGGGATAAATAGATCCTCTTTAACTCTCTCAATCCCTGTGAGGTATTGAGCGTGGCCTCCCCCCTTAAGGATTTTATGATCCCCCTTGTGGCGTGATATGGTTAATACATCGCCATCTAGGGAAATATTCGCTATCTTTCCAGGCGAAATTTTAAAAGTATTACCATCAGAGTCACTTAAAAGAGTCTGATCATCTATTTGTAGAATAGTGATTTCAGGTACAGAGTTATTCCTGAAATGAATCTCCACAGCGTCTGGTTTCTCTTCCACCACGTGACAGCTATGTCGGGTGCGATATATACCAGATTTTTCATAATTGATAGGCCTTTTAACTTGTGACCAAATTACATTATTTATGCAATCAATTATAGTGCTTAATCGCTTCAGGAGATCACTACCAATAATTAAACGATCAGTTGGCAGATCCACTATAATGACAGGGTGTCTTATGACCCTGTTCCCCAATTTAAATTTTAGCCAGGCCGTACCGTAGACTTTTAGAGAATCACCCCCAACTCCTATTAGAGAACCATCAAATTATTTTATTTTAGGTTTGTGGGGTGTTAGCTCATTTAGCTGTGTGTAGTACCTGTGGGATAAAATAGTTGCCTGAGATCCAGTATTGACTAATCCCATGATAGGGTTGGATACTGAATCTTGTAGTTCAGCCAATACATAATATCTCCCTGCAGTTTCTACAATTTCACACATAAAATTGGCATTCTCATACATCTGTGGGCTTCGCCACGTGTTACCTGAATTCGCCACGTTTTCCCGCGCAGATGAAGTTTCATACCTACCGGCATCCTCCATGACAGGGTCGGCTGGATTCTTGTGTACTGCATCTGTGGAAATAAGGTTAAGGTTGCTTGTCATCCCGGCTAAATCGTCCGTTTCCCGTCTGTGGGGAACATGATTAGTATCATTGATATTTATTATTACATTTTGCATATCTCTCCCCTCCCTTTCAGGTGATACCGCAGTGTTTATGATTGTGCCTGTGGTCCACTGCTGAAAACACTGGCTGTACCCCTAAAAAAGTATTGTTCGGTTGCTGAGCCGTAAGTTTTTGACTCATATTAGCGACTTGTTTGCTCAACCGAATTAGCTGGGTACTAAGCTGATCTACTTGATTGTACAACTTACCCCTACTACTGGGCCTATCTCTTGATGCCCCATAATAATGATTCTTGGACCATTAGTTCCCCTCAGAATTAGAGCTGCTATTTCTATCCTGGGGTGGTTTCCACTGAGGTTCAATTTGTTCTGCATTATTATTTTGGGGAGCATTATTTACTTGGGGTGTCTGGTTATCTTGAGAATACCTTCGCCATCTATTGTATCTACCTTTGCGGGGGTACCCATTATTCTGTGGGTATTCTCTTTGGGCGTAATTATTCGCCTGAGTATGTCCCCCGCTTTGGCTATAGTTTGGGTATCTTTGTCTATCCTCCCGTCTGGGATCTTGACTCTAATTGTCCCAGTCCTTATAGCTGCTAATTTGTCTCTGTAATTTATTTATTGCCTGTTCGTATGCTTTTTCAGCCTCATGATATCTAGCTTTTAAAGTTTTATTTTCATCTTGGCACTTTTTATATTCTTCTTCGAAAGCTTTAAAATCAGCCATTAATTCCTGATTATATTTATCTAAGTCAGAAGCCTTTTGGCTAGCATGGAAAACCTCTGTCTTTGCCTGAAAAAAAAAAAGCATCTTGAAATTCTTGTAATGAATCATTTTCATCCCTTAGCCGCCCTATTTGTCTGTTCTGTGCTGCCATTTGGTTAGACATCTCACAGCTCAAATACATTAGGATCGGCCAAGTTTCGAAAATTAATTCATCACGCCCCCTAAGTTCTGTGCATCTATTAAGTTGCAGTAACATTTGGTATAATTCCCCATCTTCAAACCACATATCTTTAACTAAATCTTTGGCCTTATCTTTTTACACTCATTAATATACCTGGAGACATCGTCCCCAATATCAAGTCTAGTCATGATTTGATTCATGGCGTGTAATTTGAGCGTTTTTTTTTCTGAATCACTTCATTGACGGAGGACCTTGGGGAGGACACAATTTCATCTTGCACAGAAACGCTAGCATTACTTTTTGTTGAAGACATCGTTATTTTAGTGTTGTACTTAATAAGATAAAATGCTAATACAATTTTGACCAATAAGAGAGAGGGAAAAAAAATTACATCTTCAAAATATCAATATCAATTTTGAAATATGACAAAATTAATATTTTTATTAATCTTGAAATATGAAAAATCTATATTTTTATGAATTTTGAAATATGAAAAATTAATGTTTTTGATTAATTTTGAAATATGAAAAATTTATATTTTTATGAATTTTGAAATGAAAAATTAATATTTTTATGAATTTTGAAATATGAAAAAAAAAAATTTTTGATTAATTTTTTTAATATGAAAAATTTATATTTTTATTATTTTTTCAAAAAATTAATTTTGAATAATATTTCAAAATATTAATATTAATCTTTAACACGAAAATCAATATTTCAATTTTCAAAAAAAAACAAAAAACAACTTCTATATTTTCAAAATATCAATTCGAAATATGAAATCTTTTTCTCTCTTCTATAATAATTTCTATTTACCACAAATATACTATATCAATATGATAATTATTTATAATATCTCGCGCAATGCCTCCATACAATATGTCAGTATATTTATGAAAGTCTTAGCAGTATTCTCCAAACAATGTGTGAGTATATGGCAGGGAATATATTTAACAATCTTTCTTTAGACTTAACCCACAATCAAAATACTTCTACTAAGACAACAAAATTAATATAAATATCTGAATTCTTTATTATTAGTAAATAACTATGAACATGTTGATACATAAATATTTGTAATAATTAGAATATGAGTCAATATTATAGGCGTTAAAACAAAAACTATTTAAAATATGCTATGCAAAGCTCATGCAAATCTATCTTTAAAACCAGCCTTTCATTCAGAGCTGCATTTAAAATATTACAATGAGACCTAAAATAGCAGCTACAAACATTCAGCAATATGACTTACAGTTTAATTTTACCCTGTTAATACAATGAGGTTCCAAAATCTTTAACAGCTCAATACCCAAGCAACACAATTCTAACAGTGCTAATTTAAACAATAGGACAATCTATACTTCTATTAAAACATCAGAAATTGTATATATTATTTATATAAAAACCCAATTCTGAGTTATCACTCTATAGTTGTATAGATAAAACAATTTAGCATCAAGGATATGTATTTAACAATATACAGACTGAATATAAACTACAATATAAAACTGCTCCCTTTAAGTCTTTCCACTATACAGGGAGTGCAGAATTATTAGGCAAATGAGTATTTTGACCAAATCATTATCTTTATGCATGTTGTCTTACTCCAAGCTGTATAGGCTCGAAAGCCTACTACCAATTAAGCATATTAGGTGATGTGCATCTCTGTAATGAGAAGGGGTGTGGTCTAATGACATCAACACCCTATATCAGGTGTGCATAATTATTAGGCAACTTCCTTTCCTTTGGCAAAATGGGTCAAAAGAAGGACTTGACAGGCTCAGAAAAGTCAAAAATAGTGAGATATCTTGCAGAGGGATGCAGCACTCTTAAAATTGCAAAGCTTCTGAAGCGTGATCATCAAACAATCAAGTGTTTCATTCAAAATAGTCAACAGGGTCGCAAGAAGCGTGTGGAAAAACCAAGGCGCAAAATAACTGCCCATGAACTGAGAAAAGTCAAGCGTGCAGCTGCCAAGATGCCACTTGCCACCAGTTTGGCCATATTTCAGAGCTGCAACATCACTGGAGTGCCCAAAAGCACAAGGTGTGCAATACTCAGAGACATGGCCAAGGTAAGAAAGGCTGAAAGACGACCACCACTGAACAAGACACACAAGCTGAAACGTCAAGACTGGGCCAAGAAATATCTCAAGACTGATTTTTCTAAGGTTTTATGGACTGATGAAATGAGAGTGAGTCTTGATGGGCCAGATGGATGGGCCCGTGGCTGGATTGGTAAAGGGCAGAGAGCTCCAGTCCGACTCAGACGCCAGCAAGGTGGAGGTGGAGTACTGGTTTGGGCTGGTATCATCAAAGATGAGCTTGTGGGGCCTTTTCGGGTTGAGGATGGAGTCAAGCTCAACTCCCAGTCCTACTGCCAGTTTCTGGAAGACACCTTCTTCAAGCAGTGGTACAGGAAGAAGTCTGCATCCTTCAAGAAAAACATGATTTTCATGCAGGACAATGCTCCATCACACGCGTCCAAGTACTCCACAGCGTGGCTGGCAAGAAAGGGTATAAAAGAAGAAAATCTAATGACATGGCCTCCTTGTTCACCTGATCTGAACCCCATTGAGAACCTGTGGTCCATCATCAAATGTGAGATTTACAAGGAGGGAAAACAGTACACCTCTCTGAACAGTGTCTGGGAGGCTGTGGTTGCTGCTGCACGCAATGTTGATGGTGAACAGATCAAAACACTGACAGAATCCATGGATGGCAGGCTTTTGAGTGTCCTTGCAAAGAACGGTGGCTATATTGGTCACTGATTTGTTTTTGTTTTGTTTTTGAATGTCAGAAATGTATATTTGTGAATGTTGAGATGTTATATTGGTTTTACTGGTAAAAATAAATAATTGAAATGGGTATATATTTGTTTTTTGTTAAGTTGCCTAATAATTATGCACAGTAATAGTCACCTGCACACACAGATATCCCCCTAAAATAGCTAAAACTAAAAACAAACTAAAAACTACTTCCAAAACTATTCAGCTTTGATATTAATGAGTTTTTTGGGTTCATTGAGAACATGGTTGTTGTTCAATAATAAAATTAATCCTCAAAAATACAACTTGCCTAATAATTCTGCACTCCCTGTACTTTAAACTACAGCTATTATGCATATATCTGTGTTAAAATATTAATTGCAACCCTCTTTCTTTATATATATATATGTTACCGCAATGACCGAAATTGATAGTTCAGTTACCAAGGATTCCTGGTTTCATCTCAAAAAATATATAAGTAAATTTTTGCAATCACTGAGAAAAGGGTAGATCAGCTTGCTCAGAATGAATTTATTTTGGACGCCCAGCAGTAGATCATTCAAGTCAGCAAAATCTGTGTCCCCTCTTCTTCCTACTGCATTTACGTAAATACATTTTTCACTCATTGTTGAAACCATGGGAGTGGCCCTACGAGATCTGACCATCCCATTGGTTAGTTGGGACGTCTATTTGGATTGGCCCTCGGTCACCACGGAAACATATCCTTTTTTTTTTTTGGACAGCTAAATCCTTTAACTGCTATACCGGTGTCGGCCCTTAGGTGGCAGCAGACATACAACATAGTAATGCATTTAAACACATCTCTGAACATTTAAAAAAAAAAATGTGTAATAACTGCCATAATTCCCTCATATTAATAAGTTCGCAATATCAATCACAGATGGGTAGGATCACATTACCTCTCTGGTCATTTTGATATGAAACATGTGTCTAACATTATTTATATTGAATAATTTATATTGCTAACTATTCAATTTTTCGTATTAAACATATTATAATTTACTGCATTAGTAAATTTCTTTTGTTAACATTTATATTTTATTTAGCCTAACAGAAAATGTATATTTCAATATCAGATGTCAATATTTCATAGTCATATCACATCAAATTAACTTCCATATATCCATCTCACTATATTTCAAGAGATGTATTTAAAACTTTATAAACATTTATTGCACATTCATATGATATGATTTATTTCATCCCATGTATCGTCCTGTATGTGTCATCTTTTAGTTCCATCTGGAAAACAGGAAAACATGTTATATATATGAACTTCAAATATGGGATTATTAAAATGGTTATTTAATCTATACTAATTCTGAATTTATTTCCTATATAAATATCCCATGCAGCAATTATCTATTTAATATAATTTGTTTAATTTCAACATATATATACATATATGGGTTATTTGAATCATTTTAAACATACATGGAAAACTGGCATTGTCCCCTTTGCAAAAATGTATTTAATTTTACTTAAAATCTAAATACAGTTGTTTTGAAGCCATGTGCTTTCTCTGTGTTATCCTAGCCCAGACTCTTCGTCTTTTACTCACCACATGGGGTCTTTTTTCACCTGAGAGTAATGCTGAAATTCTCACAAAACATGTCACTTTTGAGATCCTATTACACCTTTCCAGTTTGAAAGACAAATGGTATCCTGATTCCAATCTGCTAATTCCCATCTCATTATCTCTTAAATCAACAGCCTTGGACATTTATGTTTTTATTAACTGTATGGGGGTAAGGGATGCTCTGAAGCTTGTATTTTTAATTAAGGAGCAAATGGTGCCTTTTGAATAACCTTACCTGCTCAGGGGGGGAAGAATAATACATGTTTGAAGTCAGTTTGTCTGACAGAAATGAATCATTTCTACTGACCAGTCAGATCTGAATAAATATAATTGTATTGCATAGCCTTAAAATATATGATTAAAATATATATATTTATTAACCTTACATATAATTGACAAAGCACTAGATACTTTTTTTTTAATCTATAGTATTATTCGCAATAATCCAATCTTTACTTCAGTTTTTGTCTCTAAACCTGAACAATTTATTTACTACTTAATAATCTTACAGGCTAACATGGCCTCAAATCAGATAAAACTTCTAAAATAGGAAATACTACAGGTCCAAAACTGGATAACTATTTTAAAGCACTTGAGACAGCTTTTACCGAAACAGAAAAACCTGCTTCCCAATCATCTCTGGAAGCAATGGATGAGTCTATCCCTCAACCTCTAGATGAGGGCAGTGCAATCACCAAAGCAGATTTAGGCTTATTACCAACAAAATATGATTTTGCAACCCTTTTATCTCCAGTTTGGAGTATTATTAAACATGGTCTATATGAGGTCAAACAAGATCTCAATGCCCTAGGTCAAAGGGTAATGCATCTAGAAGAACAGTCTGAAACTTTAACAATGGACCAAGATGCCTTAACAACGAAACTGCAACATCAGGGTGCCATAATAACAAAACTCCAACACCAAGTAGAAGACCTTGACAACAAGATGACAAAATCTGTAAATTAGAGGAGTGCCAGAAACCATCTTACCCAACCAAATACAAGAATACCTGCAGAATCTATTTTAAACCTTTTAGAAACCTCCATTGATCACTCAATCCCTATAGACAGAGTACATAGGGCGATAAGGCCCAGGCCACCCGACTCGACTCCTCCTAGGGACATTATATAGTAAAATGCAAAAATTACAATGACAAAGAGAACATAATGGTGGCTCTGAGAAAGAAACATTCAATTATATTGGGTGAACACACATGGCAAGTCTATGCAGATGTCAGTCCTATAAAACTAGCCAAGTGACAGAAAGCACATCATTTAACTTTATATCTTGCTGATCTTGGAGTATAAATGGGGCTTTCCCTTCAGCATAAAAGTCCTGAAAAATAATCAAACAGCTGAATACACATCACAAGATTACCTAGACAAATTCTGCACTCAGCTGGGCATTCCTCATCCATCTCTTCCCAAAATCAACGAAGCTGGCACCTCAGAAGATTAAACTGCTTCAAATCCAAAGCCTCAAAAATCTACCTGGTCTACGATATCAAAGAAGCGCTGAACAAGTGAACTGTCAGCAAACACAACTTAACAGGTGGAACATCAAGCAACATTAGAGCATTGACTCTGATGTCTTATGATAAATTACATAACATAAAATCAGTTTTGATAACTCTGGATGCAAAAAAGCATTTGATGGTACAGACTGGTCATTCTTAAAAGCAACTCTTACGGCATTCAACGTTGGCCCCAAAATGATTAGCAGATTTTTTTTTTATTTTTTTTTTTTAAATATTTTTTATTGAGGTAATATAACATACAGAAAAGTACATTTACATAAGAATATCATGGCAACATGCCCATATGACATACATCAGGTTATAAATATCCCATACAACAGGCATGCCCTTAGAATGTTATGGTCCGCTTGAGTCTAATCCAGGGAGGATAATGTTTAACCATGAATAGCACCTCATTTTATTTAGTTACATTTTCAACAGACAGTAAACATTAGTTGCATCAGAACTTTCTACCACAAGCCTATAGTCAAATCTGGTGCTTAATATATGCAGGCTTATCCCTGTCTATGATCAGTTCAACAACCTGTAATCTTAGATGAAATGACACATACCAAAAGAAATTAACTAAGAGTCTAAAAGTAGAAAGCACCAAGTATGCACAATGCAATACAAATATCCACCAATAAGTTAAACATCTCTAAGTAGGGATAGATATTGTATTGTATGTTCACACCCTCCATAATAATATAGGCTTCTATAAAACCTCAAGCTACCCACATACCTAACATAGAGGGGGAGGGGTTACAAAATGTGCAGAATTAGGAAAATATACAAGGTGCAGAGTAATAAAACCTCTTAATTTGCCCTCTAAAGTAGTATGGGCCCCTCCTGGACCCCACGCTGCCAGGTACACAATATGAGTTTTTTTTCCCTTTTTTTAAAAAAAAAAAAAAAAAAAAAAAGAATGATCAGGATTCTGGCCTCCTAACCATACAAAGGCTTCTCTTAAGCCTTACCCAGCTGTGTGCAAAACATAGGAGGGTTATATAACTAGAACAGCTAGTGTGTAGAAAAAGGGCAGAGACTCCCTAACTCTGCCTGAGTTTGCGGAGGATTTTAGGCACCCCTTACCGCAAGATTTCCATATAAGGGGGGGGGGGTACATATATGGAGTCACTGCAGATGCTTTCATAGCAGGTAATGCTTCTAAGTTATATTGGCCCTTTTTGGACCTCCAGGTTAAAATAAAATAAAAAACACTTCATTGACATATAACATGTGGTTAGGAATACAATAGCTGCACAGCAAGCTGCACTTAAACTATCACTTCCTTGAACAATCTAAGGCCCTTTTCAGCTTTTTTCTTTTCTTTTTTATTTATTGTTATGATAGGAGGTTTTGTGACCATATATGAAACCTTTTTGAACCATCTGAAAATATGTAATTATATGCAGCATGAAATCCATTATGTACAACATATCCCTATCCCAAGTAACATATCTGCAGAGCTTTTAAATGATCAGATAACCTTGAAAGTATGAAGGGGAGGGGGGCAAGAGCTTTAAAATTCACTATTGAGCTAAGGCTTACTAAATGGCAAAATTACTAACTATAAGATAGGCATAGGTCACCTCTATCTGGATAGTCATATTAGAAACCAGAAGTCACTCATGGACTTAAAATAAAGTATATCTTAAAAAACCAGGCAGGAAACAAACTCCCTTATAGTCTAGTTATGATAGAACATTTTAGCATTTGTACCCTATAGAGTTCTCTAACAGGGGTGAACCAAGTATGAACTCCCCTCCACCGAAAATTATGGAGGCATAGTGAACCCTGCCATCTCGGCCACTGACACCAGAGACACAGCCAGAAGTAATATTTATGCTAAAGAGTTTAAGTTGGTAGAGTGAGAAAATTAAATCTCATATAGTTTACCTCAGTTAGTCAAGAATGGAGTCATGTGTACAGAAGAAAACAGGACCTACAATATGTAAACTTAACAACATAGAGTGACCTAACAATATATACAGAGGTGACATACTAACCTATGTGAGAAGTCTAGTACCTTATATTTGACCTGCATACAACATGTCTATAGATGTGAGAAGTTCATCACGGGGGGGGGGGGGGGGGGATCTGCACCTATAGCTAAAACATAGCATCTATATTTAGTAAAAGTTAAGTTGGAGTTGGAGAAAGCATGGACACCAATTTATCATATTAGCCCAATGGACACTACATGTGGGGATAGGGGAAAAACATGGATGAGTCTCTAAGAAAAAAAATATTGATAGGAGCAGGGCCCATGTTCAGTCCTCAGCTTAGGAAAAACAAAAGTTACCAGTTGTTTGGTACAGCACCACGGGATAGTCCTGAAATGTCCCAGTCAAGAGCCTCCAGCTCCACTAGAGTCTGGCCCAAGTTTCAGCCGACACCAACTTTGCATGTCTGCACTGGCCTCAGCTCAACACATCCAGCTGGTAAGACCCCCATACAGGTCCGTGGGGACCCCATCCAGAGAAATGAGTACAGCCAGGGCTCTAAAGGGTCAATCACTCTCCTCACCCGGGGTAAGCAGTGTCGTAGCATATTGCTCTCCGTATTCAGCGAGGTCTGGCGGACCTGATCTGCACTGTCGGATCAGGTCAGCCAGACCTTGTTAAATAGAGGCCAATGTCTGAGATATAGGGGGGAGCAGTGCAGTTGAGGGCTTTGTATGTCAGAGTGAGAATTTTGTGTTTGATCCTAGAGGCAAGAGGAAGCCAGTGAAGGGATTGAAAGAGAGGTGCAGCAGATGAAGAGCGATGTGTAATGAAGATGAGTCTGACAGAGGCATTCAGTATGGATTGTAAAGGAGCTAGGTGGCAGGTGGGGAGACCAGAGAGGACAGAGTTGCCGTAATCGAGGCGGGAAAGAATGAGAGAGTGGATTAAAATCTTAGTTGTGTCTTGTGTAAGGTAGTGTCTAATTATAGAGATATTTTTAAGGTGGAAGTGGCAGGCTTTAGCCAAGGACTGAATGTGAGGAGTGAAAGAAAGATCTGAGTCAAATGTGACTCTGAGACATCGGGCATGCTTGGTAGGGGTAATAATGGAGTTGTCGACAGTTATAAAGAGATTGGGGGTGGAGATTTTGGAAGAAGGGGGGGAAATGAGGAGCTCAGTTTTGGAGAGATTTAGCTTGAGGTAGTGAGAGGACATCCAGGAAGAGATGTGAGAAAGACAGTTAGTGACACAGGTTAGCAAGGAAGGAGATAGGTCTGGTGCAGAGAAGTACATTTGGGTGTCATCGGCATACAAATGATATTGGAAATTGTGGGACTTTATTAGGGAACCTAGTGATGACGTGTAGATTGAGAAGAGAAGGGGACCGAGGACAGAGCCTTGCGGTACTCTGACAGAAACGGGGCAGAGGAGGCCCCTGAGAAGGCTACACTAAAGGTACAGTTTGACAGGTAGGAAGAGAACCACGAGAGGTCTGTGTCACAGATGCCAAAGGATTGGAGGGTTTGGAGCAAAAGAGGGTGGTCAGCAGTGTCAAAGGTTGCAGACAGATGAAGGAGGATAAGCAGAGAGAAGTGGCCTTTTGATTTTGCTGTAAGTAGGTCACTAGTAACCTTAACAATTGCTGTCTCTGTGGAGTGATGGGGACGGAATCCAGATTGCAGTGCGTAAAGAAGGGAGTTTAACGTAAGGAATTTGGATAGGCATGCATATACAAGTTTTTCAAGAAGCTTTAAGGCAAGAGGGAGGAGGGAAATAGGGTGGTAGTTGGATAGGGAGGTAGGATCAAGGGAAGGTTTTTTGAGGATAGGTGTGACCAGTGCATGTTTCAGTGATGAGGGAAATATACCGGTGCTGATGGAGAGGTTGAAAATGTGTGTTAGTATAGGGGTAAGGGTAGAAAAAATAAGTCCAGAAAGCTCCCACTTGAAAAGATAAAAGTCCAAACTTTATTAGAATCCAATAAGTTAAAAAGCATATAGAGGTAACATCAAGGATAGGTGGAGAGACAAATAAGTCTTACATGTTTTGGCAAGAAGTAGCCGTAATCATAGACATAAATTTGTACAAGTGTCACCCTTATTTACAAAGGTAAAATGTTCCCCATTGGTTAAAACATAACACACCCTTCCCCTTCCCTCCCTTGCAAGAGAACAAAAATTAACCATTTAAGCAGCGTAAACATTTTTCTATCATAAATATACAAATACAAAATGAATTGGGATTAACTCAAAAAATGTACTTTAAGTAATCCTGGTTAGTGGACTGTTATTTATAGGATAAGTAAACATCAGAGCATATGGTAATCATTTACATAAATAATGTGAACAAAAAGAACAGCTCAACTAGGCTGCATTATATATATCCTTGCTGCAGGTTAAAACAATTAGCAATATATATCACATTTATACATCATCAATATTCATATAGCTCCTGAATCAATGTATACAGGCTGTCCCAACTAACACTAGACAAAAGTGAAACTTAAAGTAGGTCCCTAAAAAGAGAAATACTAAATCCTATTTACAAACGGTCAACAATCTATACTTATAAAGCACCAAAAAGAGGAAATGTATGGAACAATTTTAACATAACTATCATTGAGATAAATAAACTTCTAATCAAAATATGGCAAGTAACACTATCAACAGTTGGGAACTAGCGTTAAAAACACCTATTCCCAAAAGTTGATAATATCATTTTCTGAGTTAAACCCATAAGAGGTTAAAGTGCACATCTTATTGATCCAATAGACTTCTTGTCTAGCAAGAATTGACCATTTATCACCTCCCCTCGGGGGTCTGTTTATGGTCTCTATTGCATTCCATTCAAAGGTGCGCACATCACCCCTGTGTACAGTAATAAAATGTCTGGCCAGTTCGGAGCAATCAATCTTATTCTTGATATATCCCAGATGCTCACGTATCCTAGTACGAACATCACGGCTAGTCATGCCAATATATTGTAATTTGTGACTCGTACATCCAATCAAATAGACCACAAAGGTGGTTGAGCAATTAACACATCCCTTAGTATTGAAGTTATCATTAGTAACATAGGAGGTAAAGCTTGGTCCTACTTTAATGACATCACAGGCCTTACAATTTTTCCCACACTTGTAGGTTCCATTATGCCTTAACCAAGAACTCTGATTTTGAGGGGCCCGAAGTTGGCTTGGGGACACCATATTGCCCAAAGATAGATTCCTCTTATACACAAACCTGCAACCATCATTAACAACACGTTTGTACCCTTCTGTCATGGAACTTTTTTCCTTTCTCCAGTACGGACTGTGAATTGTGCTTAGGCTGATTAATTGAACTTCAATTTAATATTATTATATTTTAGTAGCTATGGAGGTACCAAGGGAACAAATGAACTATTTTTCACTTGCAGAAGTAAATGATTTGGACTTAGCTGGTCTCGAATTAGAGGAATTCTTTACACTGGACATTGCAAATACCAAACTGAGTGATCTATTTTTTAATATGGAACAATTACGCACTAAAGAACTGAGACTCAAGTTAGATACTTGGATAATGAACAAATATGTGTATTGTATATTTATGATAGAAAAATGTTTACGCTGCTTAAATGGTTAATTTTTGTTCTCTTGCAAGGGAGGGAAGGGGAAGGGTGTGTTATGTTTTAACCAATGGGGAACATTTTACCTTTGTAAATAAGGGTGACACCTGTACGAATTTATGTCTATTATTATGGCTACTTCTTGCCGAAACATGTAAGACTTATTTGTCTCTCCACCTATCCTTGATGTTACCTCCATATGCTTTTTAACTAATTGGATTCTAATAAAGTTTGGACTTTTATCTTTTCAAGTGGGAGCTTTCTGGACTTATTTTTTCTATTTATCGAGAAGGGTAAGGAGCTCTTCTGTCTAACAGTGCCCTGCAGCCGTGAGTTGTTGTATGCGCCCTGGGTGTGGCTACGATGTGGAGGATGGTAATGTAGCTGGGATCGCTTTTTACAGCTGACATCGGGTTACGTCATCAGGAAGTGCCGGCACGCCGAGTCGTGTAGCCTCGAGGAGGGAGAAGGCACTGAACACTGAACTGGCTTACCGGTCAAGGAGTAACCTGGTTATTACTACCTGGAACAGGACCGGCTGGATGCTACTGTTTCCCCGTCGAGCGGGTGTGCCTACATTCCTGTAAGTAACGAGTTCCGTTTGTTGCCAGCATCAAGACATAGCAGTATTATAGCCACGATACCCTCCACTATTTAAGCAATTCACCCCCAGGGTTTGCCTAATATACACACACATACAATTTTGTCTTTATAACCAGCACCATCTTCTGTTTACTGGAGATTCTCTGTACGTTTGTACCCTTCTGTTATAGGGGTAAGGGTACCAGAGAGGGAGGGGAGTAGCTGTGATGGGATAGGGTCAAGGGGACAGGTAATGAGGTGAGAGCGCAGTATAAGTGCCGAAACTTCTTCCTCAGTAACAGGGGAGAATGAGCTAAGTTTAAGGTTATGTGGGTTATGGTTGAGAGCATTTGAGGGGGTGAGAGAATGGAATTATGTTGAGAGCTGATTTCATTTCTGATGGAGTCGATTTTGTTATTTAAATGGCTGGCAAAGTCTTGAGCTGACAGAGAAGTTGTATTAGGAGGTGGGGGAGGGTGGAGGAGAGTATTGAAAGAGGGGAGAACAGACATTTTGGGTTTGAAGAAAGATTAGAGATAAGAGTAGAGAAGTAGTGTTGCTTATGGAGATTAAGGGCAGAATAGTAGGAGTTCAAGATGAATTTGTAATGAAGAAAATCAGCTGAACTGATGAGGTGCAGGGGGGGAGAGAGAGTATTTAGGAATAGGTAAAGTTCATGAGTACAAAAGTAAGGTGAGTTTAAGAGAGAGGGGCTAATGAACAGTGCAGGTGGAGAGAAAGATGGAGTAATTAAATAATAAAGGCCTAGATTTAGAGTTGGGCGGTAGCCGTGAAAACCAGCGTTAGAGGCTCCTAACGCTGGTTTTTACCACCCTCTGGTATTTGGAGTCAGTCAGGAAAGGGTCTAACGCTCACTTTCCAGCCGCGACTTTTCCATACCGCAGATCCCCTTACGTCAATTGTGTATCCTATCTTTTCAATGGGATCTTTCTAACGCCGGTATTTAGAGTCGTGGCTGAAGTGAGCATTAGAAATCTAACGACCAAACTCCAGCCGCAGAAAAAAAAGTCAGTAGTTAAGAGCTTTTTGGGCTAACGCCGGTTCATAAAGCTCTTAACTACTGTGCTCTACAGTACACTAACACCCATAAACTACCTATGTACCCCTAAACCGAGGCCCCCCCCACATCGCCGCCACTCGATTAATTTTTTTTAACCCCTAATCTGCTGACCGCCACCTACGTTATACTTATGTACCCCTAATCTGCTGCCCCTAACACCGCCGACCCCTATATTATATTTATTAACCTCTAATCTGCCCCCCACAACGTCGCCGCCAGCTACCTACAATAATTAACCCCTAATCTGCCGACCGCAAAGCGCAGCCACCTACGTTATCCTTATGTACCCCTAATCTGCTGCCCCTAACACCGCCGACGCCTATATTATATTTATTAACCCCTAATCTGCCCCCCACAACGTCGCCGCCACCTACCTACACTTATTAACCCCTAATCTGCCGAGCGGACCGCACCGCTACTATAATAAAGTTATTAACCCCTAATCCGCCTCACTCCCGCCTTAATAACCCTATAATAAATAGTATTAACCCCTAATCTGCCCTCCCTAACATCGCCGACACCTAACTTCAAACATTAACCCCTAATCTGCCGACCGGAGCTCACCGCTATTCTAATAATTTTTTTAACCCCTAAAGCTAATTCTAACCCTAACCCTAACACCCCCCTAAGTTAAATATAATTTTTTTCTAACGAAATAAATTAACTCTTATTAAATAAATTATTCCTATTTAAAGCTAAATACTTACCTGTAAAAAAAATCCTAATATAGCTACAATATAAATTATAATTATATTGTAGCTATTTTAGGATTAATATTTATTTTACAGGTACCTTTGTAATTATTTTAACCAGGTACAATAGCTATTAAATAGTTAATAACTATTTAATAGTTACCTAGTTAAAATAATTACAAAATTACCTGTAAAATAAATCCTAACCTAAGTTACAATTAAACCTAACACTACACTACCAATAAATAAATTAAATGAACTACCTACAATTATCTACAATTAAACCTAACACTACACTATCAATAAATAAATTAAATACAATTCCTACAAATAAATACAATTAAATAAACTAACTAAAGTACAAAAAATAAAAAAGAACTAAGTTACAAAAAAATAAAAAAATATTTACAAACATTAGAAAAAAAATTACAACAATTTTAAACTAATTACACCTACTCTAAGCCCCCTAATAAAATAACAAAGACCCCCAAAATAAAAAAATGCCCTACCCTATTCTAAATTACAAAAGTTCAAAGCTCTTTACCTTACCAGCCCTTAAAAGGACCTTTTGTGGGGCATGCCCCAAAGAATTCAGCTCTTTTGCCTGTAAAAAAAAAACATACAATACCCCCCCAACATTACAACCCACCACCCACATACCCCTAATCTAACCCAAACCCCCCTTAAATAAACCTAACACTAAGCCCCTGAAGATCTTCCTACCTTGTCTTCACCATGACAGGTATCACCGATCGTTCCAGGCTCCGAAATCTTCATCCAAGCCCAAGCGGGGGCTAGACATCCATCATCCGGCGGCTGAAGAGGTCCAGAAGAGGCTCCAAAGTCTTCATCCTATCCGGGAAGAAGAGGTGATCCGGACCGGCAACCATCTTGATCCAAGCGGCATCTTCTATCTTCATCTGATGATGACCGGCTCCATCTTGAAGACCTCCACCGCGGACCCATCTTCTTCTTCCGACGACTTCCCGATGAATGATGGTTCCTTTAAGGGACGTCATCCAAGATGGCGTCCCTCGAATTCCGATTGGCTGATAGGATTCTATCAGCCAATCGGAATTAAGGTAGGAAAAATCTGATTGGCTGATGGAATCAGCCAATCAGAATCAAGTTCAATCCGATTGGCTGATCCGATCAGCCAATCAGATTGAGCTCGCATTCTATTGGCTGATCGGAACAGCCAATAGAATGCGAGCTCAATCTGATTGGCTGATTGGATCAGCCAATCGGATTGAACTTGATTCTGATTGGCTGATTCCATCAACCAATCAGAATTTTCCTACCTTAATTCCGATTTTCTGATGGAATCCTATCAGCCAATCGGAATTCGAGGGACGCCATCTTGGATGACGTCATTTAAAGGAACCGTCATTCGGCTAGTAGGCGTCGCTTGAAGAGGTTGGATCCGCGTCGGCTGGGAAGAAGATGGCTCCGCTCCGCTCCGGAAGAAAGAAGATTGAAGATGTGGCTTGATAGAAGACTTCATCCCGATGATGGACTTCCGACTTCATCCCGATGATGGACTTCTTCAGCGCCCGCTTGGATCAAGACTTCAGCCCGATGATGGATTTCTTCAGCCGCCGCTTGGATCCAGACTTCAGCCCGAGGATGGACGTCACTCTTCAGCCCCCCGCTTGGGCTTGGATCAAGACTTCGGACCCTCTTCTGGACCGATCGGTGAGCCCAGCGAGGTGAAGACAAGGTAGGAAGATCTTCAGGGGCTTAGTGTTAGGTTTATTTAAGGGGGGTTTGGGTTAGATTAGGGGTATGTGGGTGGTGGGTTGTAATGTTGGGGGGGTATTGTATGTTTTTTTTTTTACAGGCAAAAGAGCTGAATTCTTTGGGGCATGCCCCGCAAAGGGCCCTTTTAAGGGCTGGTAAGGTAAAAGAGCTTTGAACTTTTGTAATTTAGAATAGGGTAGGGCATTTTTTTATTTTGGGGGTCTTTGTTATTTTATTAGGGGGCTTAGAGTAGGTGTAATTAGTTTAAAATTGTTGTAATTTTTTTCTGTTTGTAAATATTTTTTTATTTTTTGTAACTTAGTTCTTTTTTATTTTTTGTACTTTAGTTAGTTTATTTAATTGTATTTATTTGTAGGAATTGTATTTAATTTATTTATTGATAGTGTAGTGTTAGGTTTAATTGTAGATAATTGTAGGTATTTTATTTAATTAATTTATTGATAGTGTAGTGTTAGGTTTAATTGTAACTTAGGTTAGGATTTATTTTACAGGTAATTTTGTTATTATTTTAACTAGGTAACTATTAAATAGTTATTAACTATTTAATAGCTATTGTAACTTGTTAAAATAATTACAAAGTTGCCTGTAAAATAAATATTAATCCTAAAATAGCTACAATATAATTATAATTTATATTGTAGCTATATTAGGGTTTATTTTTAGCTTTAAATAGGAATAAGTTATTTAATAAGAGTTAATTTATTATGTTAGAATAAAATTATATTTAACTTAGGGGGGTGTTAGGGTTAGAATTAGCTTTAGGGGTTAAAAAATTTATTAGAGTAGCGGTGAGCTCCGATCGGCAGATTAGGGGTTAATACTTGAAGTTAGGTGTCGGCAATGTTAGGGAGGGCAGATTAGGGGTAATACTATTTCTTATAGGGTTATTGAGGCGGGAGTGAGGCGGATTAGGGGTTAATACATTTATTATAGTAGCGCTCAGGTCCGGTCGGCAGATTAGGGGTTAATAAGTGTAGTTAGGTGGAGGCGACATTGGGGGCGGCAGATTAGGGGTTAATAAATATAATATAGGGGTCGGCGATGTTAGGGCAGCAGATTAGGGGTACATAGGGATAATGTAGGTGGCGGGGGTGTACGGAGCGGCAGATTAGAGGTTAAAAATAATATGCAGGGGTCAGCGATAGCGGGGGCGGCAGATTAGGGGTTAATAAGTGTAAGGTTAGGGGTGTTTAGACTCGGGGTACATGTTAGGGTGTTAGGTGCAGACGTAGGAAGTGTTTCCCCAAAGGAAATAATGGGGCTGCGTTAGGAGCTGAACGCGGCTTTTTTGCAGGTGTTAGGTTTTTTTTTCAGCTCAAACAGCCCCATTGTTTCCTATGGGGGAATCGTGCACGAGCACGTTTTTGAAGCTGGCCGCGTCCGTAAGCACCACTAGTATCGAGAGTTGCAGTGGCGTTAAATTATGCTCTACGCTCCCTTTTTGGAGCCTAACGCACTGCCTAAGCACGCGTAGCTAACGCACCCCTTTGGCCGCAAAACTCTAAATCTAGGCGGTAGTTTTTTATGGAGACAAGAGGCAACAAAAAGGAATATAAATATATTAAGCATTTTTACAAAAGTGGGAACCAGTTAAACACATAAGATCACAGTATTACAGTAGCAATTGCATAAGAAAAAATAAGGTATATAAAACATAATTTTACAAAGGTACTTGTCTTGTGCCTTGCCCCTTGCTTAAATCTTGTATAATTCTTGTATAATTCTATTGTTAATGCCTCACTTATAAAATGTTCACTTCAAAAATGTGAACATATGCTATTGTAGCAATGCACCCCCTGTGCAATGCACATCCCAAACTAGTGTGAAATATATGCAGGCAGGGCAGTCAGCTGAGTCCACTAAATTTAGTTAATTGCTAATCAAAGAAAATTTGAAAGGCCAATTGGAAAGTTAGTTTCTGGTCTGGTCAGAGTGAGATGTTAAGTAAACAGACAATAAAATTTGGAGGAGGTTAAAGCTATGGCATAAGACAGATATACATTTTAGAATAATAGCAAGTATTGATAAGGATTGAGCATCACATGGCAATTAACAAAACATTAGAAGTAAGACATTGGATAACAGTACAACAAATGTAGGATTAAATTAACAACCTAAAATAACTTGCTCTATATACATATACACATAACAAAAGAGAGTTGCAGGAGAGGAAAAGACACCAGAGTGCAGTGAATGGTATGCAGATTGACAGGGAATCTATTCACGTACCGAAAGAGAGTTGCAGGAGAGGAAAAGACACCAGAGTGCAGTGAATAGTGTGCAGATTGACAGGGAATCTATTCACATACCGAAAGAGAGTTGCAGGAGAGGAAAAGACACCAAAGTGAAGTGAATAGTGTGCAGATTGACAGGGGATCTATTCACGTACTGAAAGAGAGTTGCAGGAAAGGAAAAGACACCAAAGTGAAGTGAATAGTGTGCAGATTGACAGGGGATCTATTCACGTACTGAAAGATAGTTGCAGGAGAGGAAAAGACACCAGAGTGCAGTAAATAGTGTGCAGATTGACGGAATCTATTCACGTACCGAAAGAGAGTTGCAGAAGAGGAAAAGACACCAGAGTGCAGTGAATAGTGTGCAGATTGACAGGGAATCTATTCACATACCGAAAGAGAGTTGCAGGAGAGGAAAAGACACCAAAGTGAAGTGAATAGTGTGCAGATTGACAGGGGATCTATTCACGTACTGAAAGAGAGTTGCAGGAAAGGAAAAGACACCAAAGTGAAGTGAATAGTGTGCAGATTGACAGGGGATCTATTCACGTACTGAAAGATAGTTGCAGGAGAGGAAAAGACACCAGAGTGCAGTAAATAGTGTGCAGATTGACGGAATCTATTCACGTACCGAAAGAGAGTTGCAGAAGAGGAAAAGACACCAGAGTGCAGTGAATAGTGTGCAGATTGACAGGGAATCTATTCACGTTCCGAAAGAGAGTTGCAGGAGAGGAAAAGACACCAGAGTGCAGTGAATAGTGTGCAGATTGAAAGGGAATCTATTCACGTACCTGAAAGTAGAAGAGAGAGAGAGTTAACTTGATGTATATATGTATGTATTGCCTACTTGTAAAGCACGGCTAATCACCCGTAAGGGTCTCAAGGCGCTGCTCATTTTATCGACCTCGGAAGGATGAAAGGCTCAGTGGACCTAGCTGGGGATCAAACCTGCAACCCTTGGGTTGCTACAGAGCTCAGCCACAGTGCCTTAGCATGTTGAGTATCCAGTGGCTCCATGTCTAGTATAATTATACGCCTGCAATTCTCTTTCGGTACGTGAATAGATTCCCTGTCAATCTGCACACTATTCACTGCACTCTGGTGTCTTTTCCTCTCCTGCAACTCTCTTTCGCTGTAGTGTGTATTTCTTCAGCAGATGTCAATAGGCAGCATTTTGTCTTAATAAGCAGCACTGTGGTGAGTACTGAGTATTATTCTTGTATAATTCTATTGTTAATGCCTCACTTATAAAATGTTCACTTCAAAAATGTGAACATATGCTATTGTAGCAATGCACCCCCTGTGCAATGCATATGAATATGTTCTCAACACTATCAAACAGAAGTGTCCAAACATTCCTTAAAGAGCACCTATGGGTTCAATCATCACAAATTCACCCTTTGAGTTAGTGTCCATCGATTATATTCACTTGGAGCAAAGCAAAGGAGGGTACGAATACTTACTCGTCTTTGTAGATCAATTAACACTCTTTGCACAAGCGTATCCAACAAAGAATAAATCAAGGAGAACTGCGGCAGAGAGGATCTTTCAGGATTTCATACCACATTTTGGATATCCGCAGTAACTAAATCACGATCAAGGACGATAATTTGAGAATAATCTGTTCCAGACACAGCAACAACTGGCAGGGATTTCTCATTCAAAGACTACCCCTTACCACCCACAGGGTAATCCAGTTTAAAGACGGAACCGTACCTTGTTGCAGATGCTTCGCACTCTGGAGGAAGAGAAAAAGTCTGACTGGTTCATGCGTATAATTGTACCAGACATGCAGCCACTGGATACTCACCATTCTTTCTACTGTATGGAAGATCTCCCTAGTGGCCAATTGATCTTATGCTTAACCGAAAATCATAATGAGACACAAAGTCAACTGATGTTTGCTCAGAAGTTGGCATCCAGAATGCAAGAAGCTTACAAAATTGCATCTGAAAATAGCCAAAAATCGTCTGCTAAAGGAAAGAAGTACTATGATAGGAAGGTGAAAGGAGTACCTCTTCAACCTGGTGATCGGGTGTTAGTACAAAATCTCTCTGAGTGAGGAGGTCCGGGTAAGCTTCATCCATACCAGTGGAGGCTCCTCCATTTGAGCACACTCGCACGTGCCCCCCAGCAGCCCAGAAGAAAGAAAAAAAAATACAGAAAAAAAAATATCATTTTTCAAAAAAAAAATTATATTTTTTTTTTACCCCCAGAAAAAAAAAATGTGTTTCAATGTTTTTCAAAATACATTTTTATTATTTGTGCCCCTGGCCCCTGTACTGTTTACTGTTATTAAAGAAGAGTAGATAGATACACAGTCAGGCACTGTAGTAGTACTACTATTAAATAGTCCCTAAGCGCACGTGCGATAGAGAATCTATGGCACTGTGTCTGTGCGCATGCTAAATTTGGCTGCTGCGCAGCTCCCAGCCTCCTCATCCCCATAGACGGCTGATTGCACACTTCAGCCTGTGCGAGGGGTGGGAGGTGTTAAGAGGGAGCCCAGGCAGCAGCCAGTAGCACAAGAGAAGAGCCGAGAGCGTCATCACTAACAGTCACGTGATGACGCTCTCGGCTCTTCTGTGCGGTTAGGAGACGGGGAAGCGGTTCTTTGCAGAGTAGTACCAAGCGGTGTACTCCGTCCTTGGTCTGTGTTTGGCCATGCTATGTGCTTCATGCTCCGGTCAAAGTTATTTTATTCCCCTACAGCAATCTGGAGACTGCGGAGCACAGCTTCACTTTCACAAAGGCAGGGGGTTTGTCGTGTGAGCAGAGCAGCCATGTCCGGATACTCAGAGGCCCAGCCAGGATGGTATCCAGTGTTTGTGTCTGTGTGTGCAGCAGATGATGTATATAATGTTATGTGTAGTGTATACCATGATGCTCGACTGCGGGGAGGAAATACAGCGTTTGTATAATTTCACTATATAATGCTTCTTGCATATAGAGGATATGGGAATGTTTAAACAGTGTGTATACACAGCATATGTGTGTATAGTAGGGTTCCCTAGCCTAGATAATACTTCTATACATATAAAATACAGTGTATATACAAAGGATATATCTATCTGTATTATATATATTGGAGTGGTGTTGGTAGTAGTGTGTATGCACTGCAGTCTAACTTGTACACAGTACCATATCATGTACTTGTATCTTCTAGAGTAGCTTAATATTTAGTGTGTAGGGAAGCTATACAAATCGTGTAAATTACATTCTGTGACTATATAAGTGCATGTGTGCTGTGTGTCAGTGTGTGTGTGAATGGAGGAAACCTACAGCTTGCATATTTGATGTGGGTGTATCCAACATGTTATAAAATAGTATATATACCTTCTTACATGAAGGGGCAGAGTAGGATATTTTATTTATTGATGTGTGTAAATACTTTTCAATCTTATGTTTAGTGCTTTGTATGTTGAAGATTTTTTTAAATCTTTGTGTTGTCTTTGAAGACGTTTTTTTTTTCTAGGTTTACCGGACTGGGAGGGATAGGGTGGATCAGCACCTGAGCATCAGTCACACTCAGCACAGGTGGCAGACTGACGGTACCGGGACCGGGACAATTACAAGCCTTGCTGCCTTAGCCTAGCCTAATAGCCTTAAATTATAAAAAGCTTTTACATTTTAAAGCTATTAGGCTAGGCTAAGGCAGCAAGGCTTGGCTTAGCTTTTATGTTCGTTACCCCAATATGGAATATCGATGACTGACTGTCAGTCATCCATATTCCATGTTGGGGTAAGGAACATAAAAAGGTAATGTGTATGGTGTCATTTGTTTATTACTGAAAAAATGCATAGAACAGAGTACAGACAGAATTCTAATTAGTGAGCTGAATTTAATAGTATTATGGGGTGGTGCAATGTTCCAGAAACCCTTAAAAAACAAAACCTTTTGTATATATTATATATATTATATATATATATATGTATATATTATATATATATATGTATATATTGTGTATATTATACTATTTTACATAACTGGTCCGTGAACCCCCATTTGAATAACCCACGAGCCGCCACTGATCCATACTGGGAAAAATAAGTGCACAGAGTGGTGGAAAGGATCAAAGATGGGCCTGTGTACAAAAAAAGGGCCAGAATAATAACTGATTTTGCTTCTCATTGTTCTACAGGTGTGTAAAACTGTTTAAACAATATCATTTTAACTAAAACTGACATGTAAAAGACTCATAAGGGTTCATTAATGGGGTATGTTCAGTTAAAAGCAAGTATTGAGTGTTGTATGATAAGTTTATTAGTGAGTGATTAATGCAAGATGAAAAAGCAAGCAAGGTTTACTGTATAATTAAAAATATGGGTTAAAACCAATAAATGCGCAATGATTACATATATTTAAGGTGTACCTTTGATGGATTTATATGTTAAGCCTTAGTTTGTGTTATATGGATTGATGTATTTTGCCATGGGGTTTACAGACATGTAAAATGGCAGCAGTTATGTATCATTAAAGCAGTAAAAGAGAGAAAATACTTAGGGGCATATTTATCAAAGTGCAAGTGGACATGATCTGCTGTACATCGATAAATGCCGACAGCATCCACTTAAAGGGCCACTAAGCCCAAAATCTTTCTTTCATGATTCAGATAGAGAATAGAAATTTAAACAACATTACAATTTACTTCCATTATTTATTTTGCTTCATTTTTTAAATATCCTTAGTTGAAGAAAAAGCAATGCACATGGTGAGCCAATCACACGATGCTTCAATGTGCAGCAACTAATCAGCAGCTAGTGAGCATATCTAGATATGCTCATCATCAAAGAATATCAAGAGAATAAAACAAATTAGATAATATAAGTAAATTAGAAAGATGTTTAAAATTGCATTCTCTTTCTAAATCATAAAACAAAAAATGTGGGTGGCTCGCCGGAAAAAAGAGGCATCGAGCTCCATTCGGAGCTTGATAATTTGGCCCCTTAATGTTAAAAAGTAATGCAAACTGTGATTAGTTAAAATCTGTTTACTCATTTCTGAAACAATATTTAAGTATCACGAGTACGTTGAACTTGTGTATATAACAGAGTAAATGAAACACAGAACACTTGTTTAAGTTGATATAAGTGTATTGCAATGGCATAAGATGTAAAAAAAAAAACAGTTTTCTATGTTGCTATTAGCAGAACACATACCTTTAGACACAGCAGTGTAATATATGTTTATTGCAATGGTATATGATGTAAAAAACTGTTTTATATGCTGTTATTAGCAGAACACATGCCTTTAGACACAGCAGTGTAATATATGTTTATTGCAATGGTATAAGAATAAGATGTAAGAAACTATTGTATATGCTGTTATTAGCAGAACACATGCCTTTAGACACAGCAGTGTAATATATGTTTATTGCAATGGTATAAGATGTAAAAAACTGTTTTATATGCTGTTATTAGCAGAACACATGCCTTTAGACACAGCAGTGTAATATATGTTTATTGCAATGGTATAAGATGTAAAAAACTGTTTTATATGCTGTTATTAGCAGAACACGTGCCTTTAGACACAGCAGTGTAATATATGTTTATTGCAATGGTATAAGATGTAAAAAACTGTTTTATATGCTATTAGCAGAACACATGCCTTTAGACACAGCAGTGTAATATATGTTTATTGCAATGGTATAAGATGTAAAAAACTGTTTTATATGCTGTTATTAGCAGAACACATGCCTTTAGACACAGCAGTGTAATATATGTTTATTACAATGGTATAAGATGTAAAAAACTGTTTTATATGCTATTAGCAGAACACGTGCCTTTAGACACAGCAGTGTAATATATGTTTATTGCAATGGTATAAGATGTAAAAAACTGTTTTATATGCTGTTATTAGCAGAACACGTGCCTTTAGACACAGCAGTGTAATATATGTTTATTGCAATGGTATAAGATGTAAAAAACTGTTTTATATGCTGTTATTAGCAGAACACATGCTTTTAGACACAGCAGTGTAATATATGTTTATTGCAATGGTATAAGATGTAAAAAACTGTTTTATATGCTATTAGCAGAACACATGCCTTTAGACACAGCAGTGTAATATATGTTTATTGCAATGGTATAAGATGTAAAAAACTGTTTTATATGCTGTTATTAGCAGAACGCATGCCTTTAGACACAGCAGTGTAATATATGTTTATTGCAATGGTATAAGATGTAAAAAACTGTTTTATATGCTGTTATTAGCAGAACACATGCCTTTAGACACAGCAGTGTAATATATGTTTATTGCAATGGTATAAGATGTAAAAAACTGTTTTATATGCTGTTATTAGCAGAACACGTGCCTTTAGACACAGCAGTGTAATATATGTTTATTGCAATGGTATAAGATGTAAAAAACTGTTTTATATGCTGTTATTAGCAGAACACATTCCTTTAGACACAGCAGTGTAATATATGTTTATTGCAATGGTATGAGATGTAAAAAACTGTTTTATATGCTGTTATTAGCAGAACACATGCCTTTAGACACAGCAGTGTAATATATGTTTATTGCAATGGTATGAGATATAAAAAACTGTTTTATATGCTGTTATTAGCAGAACACATGCCTTTAGGCGCAGCAGTGTAATATATGTTTATTGCAATGGTATGAGATGTAAAAAACTGTTTTATATGCTGTTATTAGCAGAACACATGCCTTTAGACACAGCAGTGTAATATATGTTTATTGCAATGGTATGAGATGTAAAAAACTATTGTATATGCTGTTGTTAGCAGAACACATGCCTTTAGACACAGCAGTGTAATATATGTTTATTGCAATGGTATAAGATGTAAAAAACTGTTTTATATGCTGTTATTAGCAGAACACATGCCTTTAGACACAGCAGTGTAATATATGTTTATTGCAATGGTATAAGAATAAGATGTAAAAAACTATTGTATATGCTGTTATTAGCAGAACACATGCCTTTAGACACAGCAGTGTAATATATGTTTATTGCAATGGTATAAGATGTAAAAAACTGTTTTATATGCTATTAGCTGAACACGTGCCTTTATACACAGCAGTGTAATATATGTTTATTGCAATGGTATGAGATATAAAAAACTGTTTTATATGCTGTTATTAGCAGAACACATGCCTTTAGACACAGCAGTGTAATATATGTTTATTGCAATGGTATGAGATGTAAAAAACTGTTTTATATGCTGTTATTAGCAGAACACATGCCTTTAGACACAGCAGTGTAATATATGTTTATTGCAATGGTATGAGATGTAAAAAACTATTGTATATGCTGTTATTAGCAGAACACATGCCTTTAGACACAGCAGTGTAATATATGTTTATTGCAATGGTATAAGAATAAGATGTAAAAAACTATTGTATATGCTGTTATTAGCAGAACACATGCCTTTAGACACAGCAGTGTAATATATGTTTATTGGAAAATTCAAAAGTATATCAAAGCACCGGCTGACCGGCTTAGGTTCAGAAATGTGAAACCTATTCCTTCACAGTTAGAGTAAAATTAGTGTTTATTAAAACAATATTAAAACGTGGCCGAATACAGTTGTTATGTGGTTTTTCTTGCATACATTCACATGTAACAATTAACAATAAAATAATAAAACAATGGAAGGTACCTTCAAGGATAACAATAAAATATAGATTGATTGTCCTAAATCAGTATTACCTGATATGTTTATAAATAACCCAAAGATACTTTCATAGGGTTACTAAAAGATGTCCGGAATGGATAAATGAACGCACTCCTCTGTAGTGGTGCTAACTACTGTAGTTCCCTATAGCAGTGATACTTACTATAATTTACTAACCAGTTTGAGGTTTATACAATAATCATTTCTGTATTACATCAAAAATATATCAGAAATATTTAGACAGTTCAGAAACAAGCCGGTTAGGAATATCTCTAATTTCAGATTACCCCAGAGCAGTGCTATCACTCTGGAGATCTTTCTAAGTCCGTCCAAAGTGGATTTGGGCCTCAATAGATGTCAACTCCTATTGTCTCTGCTTGTCGAATGAAAGGAACTGGTCTACTGTGCCTCACAAGGATCAGAGACCGTTCTCCGCTAGCGGATAGAAATAGTTATCAGTGTCAGTGAATTTGTGCTCAATGTCAGTGAATGGGTGATCAAATCAAGTAATGCAAATGTTAGGTGGTTCGAGTGGTGCTAATACACAAATCGCAAATATACAGTGGTACTAATAAACATAGTAAAACATAACTTCTAACTAAAAAATCTTGCAAAGAATGTAACTTCAAAAAACGATATGTGTGAAACAGTGCTCCAAAAGTGAATTTTCAAAGTGTTAAAGTGTGCTTCAAAGGATTCCCCAGAGAACACTAGTGACCAGCAGGATACCAGTCGGCAATTGCGAATCAAAAAGTAAAAAAAAATTAAAAAATTTAAAAATTAAAAAATATGTTATAATCGGTTTTTCAAAGTGTTCCAAATCGGCGTTAATCCCTCTTTCTGTATTATAGTCAGTGGATTTAGCAGTCTATGTGAGGTGTTTATCGCCTGTAGCGGGGATTGGGCTTCAGCGTCACTAGACAGTTTTTCAGCTCCAGCGTCACCCGAATACTATTCCTTCTGCCGAAAGAAATAATAATAGTGCAGATGGTTTTCAAAAGTAGTGGAATAAATTAAAATGCTACTCACCAGTCGACGCGTTTCGGTCAGATATAGACCTTTTTCAAGACTGGTTTACTATTGATTCCAGGGGCTTTAAATACCCCTTACTCTAATTGCCCGTATTTTGATCCCGGAATAGATTTCTTAACACTTCCGGTTCAAATTATTTTTTCTTTTTTGTTTAATTGTTTCTGCTCAAATAATGTGTACAATTCTCATATGATGTTATTGTATACTACTATATGACAGTTATTAGTGTTATTTCTGTTACCTAAGTGTTCGCTCCGATATTTCCTTAATGCCATTGGTTTGCGTTTTAGTCCTTTCTGATTGGTCAGAACCGTGGAGGTGTGTACTTTATACCGGACCTTATTGGCTCGCAATTCCATGTGTGTTCAGCGAAAGTTTTGATTACATCCCACTTTCTATTGTGGCGTATTATTTCTAAAGTGCTGTATATTTTACTTTAGAGTTAGGGGATCTGATTTTCACGGCTGTCCGATTTCCCTGATCCTATGTTTTTTCAATGGGTTACGTACCGGATAGGCTACTAATGTGATTTTCTTGCCAGGTGTATGTAATAGTGGAGAGGGATATGTATTTGCAACTTTTTGATCATATTCAAGTTTTCTATCATACTGTTTCATTATCTTGAACTTTAATCCCAGACGTTTTTTAAAAAATTCTTACCATAGTTAAATTTTAATCACTATTTGGAACACCATATTATTTTCAATAATAAAAAAGTTTTTGTGTTCTGAAGAATCCCTTGTTACAGACATCTTCTAGGTTACATAAGAGTTTTTTCTATCATCAGAAGGACTTTGCAATCATAAAGACTTCTTAATATAAGAACCCTGTTTAAAGAAGTTTTTTCAAAACGGATTTTTCCAAAAATAAATGCTAAAGCGCTTACTTCATTTTATTTTCCGATTTTCCTTAAATCATTGGGTTCTAAGGGTTCAGATTTTATCTGTCTTTGGAGAAGGGGGTAAATTTGAATATATGCTTATAGTCATGATGTTGATAATTGCTCATTCTTATGGGTGAGCAGTGGTTAATACGCCATGTAACCTCTTCAATTCCTCAATTCTAATTGTCAATTCAATTATATATAAGTGAGACAGTGGTTAGTAGACTTCCTTATCTTTACCAATTTGCCAAATTATTTGAAACTTTCATCCTTAGCTTATATATACGGATTTTTATGGTCTATAGTCTGCAATAATTTTTCTATTTTTCTATATATGATATTCTTACTGGAGATTCCTTTGTAAATTTCATTCTAAATTTATAACCCAGGTGCCTGAATCGGATTGTTTATCTGACTCGTTTAGGGGCTGGATCTGACTGATCAGCTTAGTGTCTCTGAGGCTAATATCTCAGCCCTCCAACTTTGCCACAATTCAGTTGATGTAGTTAAACATTTAATATAGAGTGTTCTTAAGATTAAGGAGATTTAACGGAGAGAGATCAGGAAGCATTCCTATACTATTCTAGGAATGCAGTTTGTCTTAGTTCTTGACAGGAGGTCGCTTGATTGGTCTTACTCCTTAACAGGAGGGCGCTTTTTAGTTGGAAGGGGGATTCGGTGAATTTTCTTAACTTCTTATTGTGATATTATGTCTTATTATAAGACTAGAATCACTTGTATTCGTCTACTGGCCAGTTCAGGCTAGTTTTGCCATTTCATTACCAGACATGAGGCTATCTTTTACTATATGAGTCTTTAAAGAGAGGATGGGTATACATCTTCAGTCCGGGAAGGTGTCCTTATTGGTTTCTATTCCTATTTCACTGGGTATATGGATGTCTTTGGAGAGGGAGGGAGGGAGTATCCGTTAGATCCTTTTCTTTTTTTCTTTTTTTCTCACATTTCACAGTCTTTAAAGAGAGGATGGGTATACATCTTCAGTCCGGGTATCTTCAGTAATATATGTTTATTGCAATGGTATAAGAATAAGATGTAAAAAACTATTGTATATGCTGTTATTAGCAGAACACATGCCTTTAGACACAGCAGTGTAATATATGTTTATTGCAATGGTATAAGATGTAAAAAACTGTTTTATATGCTATTAGCAGAACACGTGCCTTTAGACACAGCAGTGTAATATATGTTTATTGCAATGGTATGAGATGTAAAAAACTGTTTTATATGCTGTTATTAGCAGAACACATGCCTTTAGACACAGCAGTGTAATATATGTTTATTGCAATGGTATAAGATGTAAAAAACTGTTTTATATGCTATTAGCAGAACACGTGCCTTTAGACACAGCAGTGTAATATATGTTTATTGCAATGGTATAAGATGTAAAAAACTGTTTTATATGCTATTAGCAGAACACGTGCCTTTAGACACAGCAGTGTAATATATGTTTATTGCAATGGTATAAGATGTAAAAAACTGTTTTATATGCTATTAGCAGAACACATGCCTTTAGACACAGCAGTGTAATATATGTTTATTGCAATGGTATGAGATGTAAAAAACTGTTTTATATGCTGTTATTAGCAGAACACATGCCTTTAGACACAGCAGTGTAATATATGTTTATTGCAATGGTATAAGATGTAAAAAACTGTTTTATATGCTATTAGCAGAACACGTGCCTTTAGACACAGCAGTGTAATATATGTTTATTGCAATGGTATAAGAATAAGATGTAAAAAAACTATTGTATATGCTGTTATTAGCAGAACACATGCCTTTAGACACAGCAGTGTAATATATGTTTATTGCAATGGTATGAGATGTAAAAAACTGTTTTATATGCTGTTATTAGCAGAACACGTGCCTTTAGACACAGCAGTGTAATATATGTTTATTGCAATGGTATAAGATGTAAAAAACTGTTTTATATGCTATTAGCAGAACACGTGCCTTTAGACACAGCAGTGTAATATATGTTTATTGTAATGGTATAAGAATAAGATGTAAAAAACTATTGTATATGCTGTTATTTGCAGAACACATGCCTTTAGACACAGCAGTGTAATATATGTTTATTGCAATGGTATATGATGTAAAAAACTGTTTTATATGCTATTAGCAGAACACATGCCTTTAGACACAGCAGTGTAATATATGTTTATTGCAATGGTATAAGATGTAAAATACTGTTTTATATGCTGTTATTAGCAGAACACGTGCCTTTAGACACAGCAGTGTAATATATGTTTATTGCAATGGTATAAGATGTAAAAAACTGTTTTATATGCTATTAGCAGAACACGTGCCTTTAGACACAGCAGTGTAATATATGTTTATTGCAATGGTATAAGATGTAAAAAACTGTTTTATATGCTGTTATTAGCAGAACACGTGCCTTTAGACACAGCAGTGTAATATATGTTTATTGCAATGGTATGAGATGTAAAAAACTGTTTTATATGCTGTTATTAGCAGAACACATGCCTTTAGACACAGCAGTGTAATATATGTTTATTGCAAGGGTATAAGATGTAAAAAACTGTTTTATATGCTGTTATTAGCAGAACACATGCCTTTAGACACAGCAGTGTAATATATGTTTATTGCAATGGTATAAGAATAAGATGTAAAAAACTATTGTATATGCTGTTATTAGCAGAACACATGCCTTTAGACACAGCAGTGTAATATATGTTTATTGCAATGGTATAAGATGTAAAAAACTGTTTTATATGCTATTAGCTGAACACGTGCCTTTATACACAGCAGTGTAATATATGTTTATTGCAATGGTATGAGATATAAAAAACTGTTTTATATGCTGTTATTAGCAGAACACATGCCTTTAGACACAGCAGTGTAATATATGTTTATTGCAATGGTATGAGATGTAAAAAACTGTTTTATATGCTGTTATTAGCAGAACACATGCCTTTAGACACAGCAGTGTAATATATGTTTATTGCAATGGTATGAGATGTAAAAAACTATTGTATATGCTGTTATTAGCAGAACACATGCCTTTAGACACAGCAGTGTAATATATGTTTATTGCAATGGTATAAGAATAAGATGTAAAAAACTATTGTATATGCTGTTATTAGCAGAACACATGCCTTTAGACACAGCAGTGTAATATATGTTTATTGGAAAATTCAAAAGTATATCAAAGCGCCGGCTGACCGGCTTAGGTTCAGAAATGTGAAACCTATTCCTTCACAGTTAGAGTAAAATTAGTGTTTATTAAAACAATATTAAAACGTGGCCGAATACAGTTGTTATGTGGTTTTTCTTGCATACATTCACATGTAACAATTAACAATAAAATAATAAAACAATGGAAGGTACCTTCAAGGATAACAATAAAATATAGATTGATTGTCCTAAATCAGTATTACCTGATATGTTTATAAATAACCCAAAGATACTTTCATAGGGTTACTAAAAGATGTCCGGAATGGATAAATGAACGCACTCCTCTGTAGTGGTGCTAACTACTGTAGTTCCCTATAGCAGTGATACTTACTATAATTTACTAACCAGTTTGAGGTTTATACAATAATCATTTCTGTATTACATCAAAAATATATCAGAAATATTTAGACAGTTCAGAAACAAGCCGGTTAGGAATATCTCTAATTTCAGATTACCCCAGAGCAGTGCTATCACTCTGGAGATCTTTCTAAGTCCGTCCAAAGTGGGTTTGGGCCTCAATAGATGTCAACTCCTATTGTCTCTGCTTGTCGAATGAAAGGAACTGGTCTACTGTGCCTCACAAGGATCAGAGACCGTTCTCCGCTAGCGGATAGAAATAGTTATCAGTGTCAGTGAATTTGTGCTCAATGTCAGTGAATGGGTGATCAAATCAAGTAATGCAAATGTTAGGTGGTTCGAGTGGTGCTAATACACAAATCGCAAATATACAGTGGTACTAATAAACATAGTAAAACATAACTTCTAACTAAAAAATCTTGTAAAGAATGTAGCTTCAAAAAACGATATGTGTGAAACAGTGCTCCAAAAGTGAATTTTCAAAGTGTTAAAGTGTGCTTCAAAGGATTCCCCAGAGAACACTAGTGACCAGCAGGATACCAGTCGGCAATTGCGAATCAAAAAGTAAAAAAAATTTAAAAAATTAAAAAATTAAAAAATATGTTATAATCGGTTTTTCAAAGTGTTCCAAATCGGCGTTAATCCCTCTTTCTGTATTATAGTCAGTGGATTTAGCAGTCTATGTGAGGTGTTTATCGCCTGTAGCGGGGATTGGGCTTCAGCGTCACTAGACAGTTTTTCAGCTCCAGCGTCACCCGAATACTATTCCTTCTGCCGAAAGAAATAATAATAGTGCAGATGGTTTTCAAAAGTAGTGGAATAAATTAAAATGCTACTCACCAGTCGACGCGTTTCGGTCAGATATAGCCCTTTTCCAAGACTGGTTTACTATTGATTCCAGGGGCTTTAAATACCCCTTACTCTAATTGCCCGTATTTTGATCCCGGAATAGATTTCTTAACACTTCCGGTTCAAATTATTTTTTCTTTTTTGTTTAATTGTTTCTGCTCAAATAATGTGTACAATTCTCATATGATGTTATTGTATACTACTATATGACAGTTATTAGTGTTATTTCTGTTACCTAAGTGTTCGCTCCGATATTTCCTTAATGCCATTGGTTTGCGTTTTAGTCCTTTCTGATTGGTCAGAACCGTGGAGGTGTGTACTTTATACCGGACCTTATTGGCTCGCAATTCCATGTGTGTTCAGCGAAAGTTTTGATTACATCCCACTTTCTATTGTGGCGTATTATTTCTAAAGTGCTGTATATTTTACTTTAGAGTTAGGGGATCTGATTTTCACGGCTGTCCGATTTCCCTGATCCTATGTTTTTTCAATGGGTTACGTACCGGATAGGCTACTAATGTGATTTTCTTGCCAGGTGTATGTAATAGTGGAGAGGGATATGTATTTGCAACTTTTTGATCATATTCAAGTTTTCTATCATACTGTTTCATTATCTTGAACTTTAATCCCAGACGTTTTTAAAAAAATTCTTACCATAGTTAAATTTTAATCACTATTTGGAACACCATATTATTTTCAATAATAAAAAAGTTTTTGTGTTCTGAAGAATCCCTTGTTACAGACATCTTCTAGGTTACATAAGAGTTTTTTCTATCATCAGAAGGACTTTGCAATCATAAAGACTTCTTAATATAAGAACCCTGTTTAAAGAAGTTTTTTTCAAAACGGATTTTTCCAAAAATAAATGCTAAAGCGCTTACTTCATTTTATTTTCCGATTTTCCTTAAATCATTGGGTTCTAAGGGTTCAGATTTTATCTGTCTTTGGAGAAGGGGGTAAATTTGAATATATGCTTATAGTCATGATGTTGATAATTGCTCATTCTTATGGGTGAGCAGTGGTTAATACGCCATGTAACCTCTTCAATTCCTCAATTCTAATTGTCAATTCAATTATATATAAGTGAGACAGTGGTTAGTAGACTTCCTTATCTTTACCAATTTGCCAAATTATTTGAAACTTTCATCCTTAGCTTATATATACGGATTTTTATGGTCTATGGTCTGCAATAATTTTTCTATTTTTCTATATATGATATTCTTACTGGAGATTCCTTTGTAAATTTCATTCTAAATTTATAACCCAGTTGCCTGAATCGGATTGTTTATCTGACTCGTTTAGGGGCTGGATCTGACTGATCAGCTTAGTGTCTCTGAGGCTAATATCTCAGCCCTCCAACTTTGCCACAATTCAGTTGATGTAGTTAAACATTTAATATAGAGTGTTCTTAAGATTAAGGAGATTTAACGGAGAGAGATCAGGAAGCATTCTTATACTATTCTAGGAATGCAGTTTGTCTTAGTTCTTGACAGGAGGTCGCTTGATTGGTCTTACTCCTTAACAGGAGGGCGCTTTTTAGTTGGAAGGGGGATTCGGTGAATTTTCTTAACTTCTTATTGTGATATTATGTCTTATTATAAGACTAGAATCACTTGTATTCGTCTACTGGCCGGTTCAGGCTAGTTTTGCCATTTCATTACCAGACATGAGGCTATCTTTTACTATATGAGTCTTTAAAGAGAGGATGGGTATACATCTTCAGTCCGGGAAGGTGTCCTTATTGGTTTCTATTCCTATTTCACTGGGTATATGGATGTCTTTGGAGAGGGAGGGAGGGAGTATCCGTTAGATCCTTTTCTTTTTTTCTTTTTTTCTCACATTTCACAGTCTTTAAAGAGAGGATGGGTATACATCTTCAGTCCGGGTATCTTCAGTAATATATGTTTATTGCAATGGTATAAGAATAAGATGTAAAAAACTATTGTATATGCTGTTATTAGCAGAACACATGCCTTTAGACACAGCAGTGTAATATATGTTTATTGCAATGGTATAAGATGTAAAAAACTGTTTTATATGCTATTAGCAGAACACGTGCCTTTAGACACAGCAGTGTAATATATGTTTATTGCAATGGTATGAGATGTAAAAAACTGTTTTATATGCTGTTATTAGCAGAACACATGCCTTTAGACACAGCAGTGTAATATATGTTTATTGCAATGGTATAAGATGTAAAAAACTGTTTTATATGCTATTAGCAGAACACGTGCCTTTAGACACAGCAGTGTAATATATGTTTATTGCAATGGTATAAGATGTAAAAAACTGTTTTATATGCTATTAGCAGAACACATGCCTTTAGACACAGCAGTGTAATATATGTTTATTGCAATGGTATAAGATGTAAAAAACTGTTTTATATGCTGTCATTAGCAGAACACATGCCTTTAGACACAGCAGTGTAATATATGTTTATTGCAATGGTATGAGATGTAAAAAACTGTTTTATATGCTGTTATTAGCAGAACACATGCCTTTAGACACAGCAGTGTAATATATGTTTATTGCAATGGTATAAGATGTAAAAAACTGTTTTATATGCTATTAGCAGAACACGTGCCTTTAGACACAGCAGTGTAATATATGTTTATTGCAATGGTATAAGAATAAGATGTAAAAAAACTATTGTATATGCTGTTATTAGCAGAACACATGCCTTTAGACACAGCAGTGTAATATATGTTTATTGCAATGGTATGAGATGTAAAAAACTGTTTTATATGCTGTTATTAGCAGAACACGTGCCTTTAGACACAGCAGTGTAATATATGTTTATTGCAATGGTATAAGATGTAAAAAACTGTTTTATATGCTATTAGCAGAACACGTGCCTTTAGACACAGCAGTGTAATATATGTTTAT